>NC_053392.1:103612344-103926032 GCF_905171765.1 Bufo bufo | reverse complement strand
TCCAAGGCTGACAAAGCTTTTCCACATTTTGGCCATGCTAACCCTGCCTTCTCAGGTGTGGGCGGTGCCCCAGCTGCATTGGCGATCTCTTCCTCCTCCTCTGCCTTCACCTTGTGCTTCCACTGTGCCCCCGCTGTCAGGTGGGAATGCTATCATCAGCGTGCGATTGTAGTCGCGCATCTTCCGATCAGTAACAGATGTTTTCACTAAATTTAGTTCCCTGTCAGCAATGCAGAGCAGGGGTTCATTCACGGCAAAAGGGGGTTCATGTCACCCAGCAATACAACAGAGGATTTTGAGAGATTTAGGCCCCTGTCACCCAGGCACAGCAGGGGTTTGTGTAAACCAAAAATGGTAAAATGTCACCGGACAATTGAAAATAAGATTTGTTTCAATTTAGGGCACTAAAATTGGGACTCTTTTAAATTAAAATGGCTCTAAAATAGTCCTTGAAAAGGCTAGAGGGATGTAAAAGGCAGTAAAATGTGCTTAAGAGCATGGCAACTGCTCTGCAAACAAATGTGGATAGGGAAATAACTTAAAATGAAAAAAAATAACTAACAATTACAAATTATTAACCTGCAACTCAGAGAAGGAGGTAGATATGGAGTCGGAGGTTGAGGAGGCGGTGAATGCGGTGTTGTAGGTGGAGGCAGCAATGGAGGAGGAGGAGGTAGCTAACAATGTTTTTTACATTTTTTTTATTGGGGTAGCTAGCCCCCAAAATATTGGGACAAAAAAAAAAAATGAATCATTGCACTTGACTTGAGTACAAGAATGTATGTTAGATGGTGGTATAAATGTCTATTCTGCACAAGGTACAGACAAGTCTTGTGGGATCCAAGCCTGGTTTATTTTAATGAACGTGAGCTTGTCCACGTTGGCTGTGGACAGGCGGCTGCGTCTGTCTGTAATGACGCCTCCTGCCGTGCTAAATACACGTTCAGAGAGTACACTGGCTGCAGGGCAGACCAGCACCTCCAAGGCATACAGGGAAAGCTCTGGCCATGCGGACAAATTGGAGACCCAGAAGTTGAATGGGGCAGAACCATCAGTCAGTACGTGTAGTCGTGTGCACAGGTACTGTTCCACCATGTTGTAAAAATGCTGCCTCCTGCTAACACGCTCCATATCAGCAGTTGGGGCCGGTTGTTGCGGCGAGGTGACAAAGCTTTTCCACATGTCGGCCATGCTAACCCTGCCTTCTGAGGTGCTGGCGCTGACACGGCTGCGTTGGCGACCTCTTCCTCCTCCCCTGCCTTCGCCTTGTGCTTCCACTTGTCCCCCGGCGTCAATCGGGAATACTCTCAGGAGCGCGTCTACCAGCGTGCGCCTGTAGTCGCGCATCATCCGATCACGCTCCAGTGAGGGAATTAAGGACGGCACATTGTCTTTGTAACGGGGATCCAGCAGGGTGGCCACCCAGTAGTCAGAACACGTTAAAATGTGGGCAAGTCTGCAGTCGTTGCGCAGGCACTGCAGCATATTGTCGCTCATGTGTGCCAGGCTGCCCAGAGGTAAGGACCAGCTGTCCTCTGTGGGAGGCGTATCGTCTGCGTCCTCCGTATCCCCCCAGCCACGCACCAGTGACGGGCCCGAGCTGCGTTGGATGCCACCCCGCTGTGAACATGCTTCATCCCCATCCTCCTCCTCATCCTCATCCTCCTCCTACTCACCCTCTAGTAGTGGGCCCTGGTTGGCCAAATTTGTACCTGGCCTCTGCTGTTGCAAAAATCCTCTTTCTGAGCCACTTCTAAAAGACTGGCCTAAAAGTGTTAGAGATGACCCCTGTTCCTCCTCCTTGTCCTGGGACACATCCTCTTCAATCATCGCCCTAAGTGTTTTCTCAAGGAGACATAGAAGTGGTATTGTAACGCTGATAACGGCGTCATCACCACTGGCCATGTTGGGGGAGTACTCGAAACAGCGCAACAGGGCACACAGGTCTCGCATGGAGGCCCAGTCATTGGTGGTGAAGTAGTGCTGTTCCGCAGTGCGACTCACCCGTGCGTGCTGCAGCTGAAACTTCACTATGGCCTGCTGCTGTTCGCACAGTCTCTCCAGCATGTGCAAGGTGGAGTTCCACCTGGTGGGCACGTCGCATATGAGGCGGTGAATGGGAAGGCCGAAGTTACTCTGTAGAGCAGACAGCCGAGCGGCGGCAGGATGAGAACGCGGGAAGCGCGCACAGACGGCCCGCACTTTATGCAGCAGCTCTGACATGTCGGGGTAGTTGTGAATGAATTTCTGCACCACCAAATTCAGCATATGCGCCAGGCAAGGGATGTGCGTCAAACCGGCTAGTCCCAGAGCTGCAACGAGATTTCGCCCATTATCGCACACCACCAGGCCGGGCTTGAGGCTCACTGGCAGCAACCACTCGTCGGTCTGTTGTTCTATACCCGCCACAACTCCTGCGCGGTGTGGGGCCTGTCCCCCAAACACATCAGTTTCAGACGTGACGTTTACCCCTGGCTGTGCTGAAGTTGGTGGTGAAAATCTGTCGCTGACCGGATGAGGAGGTAGTAGAAGAGGAGGAGGAAGCCGAATAGGAAGAGGAGGCAACAGGAGGCAAAGAATGATGCCCTGCGATCCTTGGCGGCGGAAGGACGTGCGCCAAATAGCTCTCCGCCTGGGGCCCAGGCGACACTACATTTACCCAGTGTGCAGTTAGGGAGATATAGCGTCCCTGGCCGTGCTTACTGGTCCACATATCTGTGGTTAGGTGGACCTTGCCACAGATGGCGTTGCGCAGTGCACACTTGATTTTATCCGATACTTGGTTGTGCAGGGAGGGCACGGCTCTCCTGGAGAAGTAGTGGCGGCTGGGAACGACGTACTGTGGGACAGCAAGCGACATGAGCTTTTTGAAGCTGTCCGTCTCCCCTAGCCTGAATGACAGCATTTCAAAGGCCAGTAGTTTAGAAATGCTGGCATTCAGGGCCAGGTATCGAGGGTGGCTAGGTGGGAATTTACGCTTTCTCTCAAGGGTTTGTGAGATGGAGAGCTGAACGCTTCCGTGTGACATGGTGGAGATGCTTGGTGACGGAGGTGGTGTTGTTGGTGGTACATCCTCTGTTTGCTGGGCGACAGGTGCCAACATTCCTCCAGAGGCGGAGGAAGAGGCCGAGGCAGCAGCAGAAGAGGGAGCAGGAGGGGCCTGAGCCCTTTCTTGGTTTTGAAGGTGCTTACTCCACTGCAGCCCGTGTCTCGCATGTAGATGCCTGTTCATGCAGGTTGTGCTAAGGTTCAGAACGTCAATGCCTCGCTTCAGGCTCTGATGGCACAGCGTGCAAACCACTCGGGTCTTGTCGTCAGCACATTGTGTGAAGAAGTGCCATGCCAGGGAACTCCTTGAAGCTGCCTTTGGTGTGCTCGGTCCCTGTTGATGGTGGCCAGTAGCAGGCGAACTGTTTTGGAGATGGCTGCTCTGCTTTTGCACCCTGCTCCCGCTTTTGCTACGCTGTTGGCTCGGTCTCACCACTGCCTCTTCTTCCGAACTCTGAAAGTCAGTGGCATGACCTTCATTCCATGTGGGGTCTAGGACCTCATCGTCCCTTGCATCGTCTTCCACCCAGTCTTCCTCCCTGACCTCCTTTTCGGTCTGCACACTGCAGAAAGACGCATCAGTTGGCACCTGTGTTTCGTGATCATCAGAGACGTGCTGAGGTGGTATTCCCATGTCCTTATCAGGAAACATAAGTGGTTGTGCGTCAGTGCATTCTATGTCTTCCACCCCTGAAGAAGGGCTAGGTGGATGCCCTTGGGAAACCCTGCCAGCAGAGTCTTCAAACAGCATAAGAGACTGTTGCATGACTTGAGACTCAGACAGGTTCCCCGATATGCATGGGGGTGATGTGACAGACTGATGGGCATGGGTTTCAGGCGCCACCTGTGTGCTTTCTGCAGAAGACTGGGTGGGCGATAATGTGAACGTGCTGGATCTACTGTCGGCCACCCAATTGACTAGCACCTGTACTTGCTCAGGCCTAGTAGGTTCAGTAGGACATGTAGCTGTGGCAGAACGGCCACGTCCTCTCCCTGCACCAGAGGCTCCACCAACACCACCACCACGACCATGACCGCATCCCTTATTAGATGTTTGCCTCATAGTTAGCGTTCACAAAGCAAAGTAAAAAGTGGTTAAGTATGTTAAAAATAATGAACCGCCAATATAAACCCTGATGTAGGGTATTGCACTCTAATTTTTTTTTTAACTCTATATGACAGCGGTATTTGTGGCCTAAATGTGACACTCACTTATGCACGTCTTATCCCAGATGTGCAGTATATCAGAGGGTTTTTTCACCCCAGTAACCAAAAAGCCGTATTTATGGCCTAAATGTGACAGTCACTTATGCGTGTGTAATCCCAGATGTGCAGTATATTAGAGGGTTTTTTCACCCTAGTAACCAAAATGCCGTATTTCTGGCCTATATGTGACAGTCACTTATGCACATCTAATCCTAGATGTGCAGTATATTAGAGGCTTTTTTCACCCCAGTATGCCAAAGCCGTATTTATGGCCTAAATGTGACAGCCACTTATGCGTGTGTAATCCCAGATGTGCAGTATATTAGAGGGTTTTTTCACCCTAACCAAAAAGCTGTATTTCTGTCCTAAATGTGACAGTGACTTATGCATGTGTAATCCCAGATGTGCAGTATATTAGAGGTTTTTTCACCCTTACCAAAAAGCTGTATTTCTGTCCTAAATGTGACAGTGACTTATGCACGTGTAATCCCAGATGTGCAGTATATTAGAGGTTTTTCACCCTAACCAAAAAGCTGTATTTCTGTCCTAAATGTGACAGTCACTTCTGCATGTGTAATCCCAGATGTGCAGCATATGAGAGGCTTTTTTTCACCCCAGTATGCCAAAGCCGTATTTATGGCCTAAATGTGACAGTCACTTATGCACGTGTAATCCCAGATGTGCAGTATATTAGAGGGGTTTTTCACCCTAACCAAAAAGCTGTATTTCTGTCCGAATAGCGACGGAGCGAGGCGCAGACATAGCGTAGTGCGGATTGACTTGGGGGGAAGACCGTAGGCTAGGCTAGGGTTAATGTGGTTGGGAATGGTATTGGAAGGGCTAGGTTTAGGCTAATGAAGGGTGGAGTTAGGTTGGCGGGCGGTATATAAGGTGTAGAGGGAGGGGTTTTGGGCAGGTGCCAGTTGAGAGCGCGTGAGTTTTGTGGTGCCATGGCGTCGCTCGATGAGTTGTTGGCGGCGGTTAGGGCTGCTGTGGAGAGGCACGGGACAGAGTTTCTCCAGCAGACCATTCAGTCTGCTTTAAATCGCCCCTCTCCTACTACGGCTGGTCGCTCTATCAGGGCCAGGAGATCCGTGCCTCCTGAATGTCTGAGCCCCGAGTCAACCCCCCGGGTCCGCCGACGTCTTAGGACCCCCCCGGGGACCCTCCTCTGCAGTCTGAGGTGTCCGTGCCTAGTCAGACACCCCGGCGCAGCGGGAGGAATCCAGTACCGCGTGGCAGGCCAGCGGGAGAGGGCCGGGCTCGCCCCAGGCCCGTCTCCCTTACTACAAGGGGGAGGGATCGTTCGCATGCGGCAGAATCCCCGCGAGATGTTCCGCGCAGGGAGCGAGCAAGGGGTAGATTACCTGCGGCGCGTGGAGGTAGTGCGGCTGGGCTCTCCCTCAGCTTGGGCCTTCCTTCCTGAAGTGTCTCCGGCGCCGCGGCTCGTATGTCCAGGCCGGCGGCCCCAGCACACAGGATCCAGGGGGTGCGGGGACTTCGGGGATGTAATGAGAGCGTCGCGACCCCTAGTGGTGGGTCGGCGACAGGGCGCCCTGTCGGCTACTGGAGCAGATACGGTGTCCCCGCCCCCTGACTTACGGCACGAGGAGGTGGCTCACAGCGCCGCAGCTGTAGAGCTGGAGCTGTTAGGGGCAGGGTTGTCAATGAGACCGCGGCCTTATGATGAGGGCCACACTACTGTGGCGAGGACGGGTCCCCTCCCCCTCCATCAGCAGCATGAATGGGAGGAATCACGGCTGGAAGATGGCGAAGTGGATCCAGGAGAGTGTGCAGCGCAGGCGGAAGGGACGACTCGTTGTTGGAGGACACCGTGCCATCCATGTCGGGCATGCCGGTGGTGACACCCGGGAGAGGACCTGCGGCTGCCGGGGAACCCCTCCGGGGATGGCCAGGTGAGAGGACGTCGTGTCAGGTTCCTGTTGGGGGGCCTGGGGGTTCAGTGCAGCATAGTGGGGGGGTTTGGCGTGGGAAGTATTGTCTGGTATGCTGTCATTACTGTCGCGTTTGGGTTCCGGAGGGCCCGCTTCCCCGGCGTCAGTTTGGGCTCCTGCGCAAGTGTTGGGGGTGCAGGAACAGGGGATGGTACGGGGTGTAGTTGGGGCTGGTGAGAATGTCGATGCTGCTGGCACACAGGCTGCAGGTTCGGGGGTGATGGCTGGAGACAGAGGTACAGTGGGGGATGGCGTTCGGCTGGCGGACGCAGCTAAAGGGGAAATATACGTGTGTTTTGAGGGACCACTTGGGGCTCACTTAAAACAGGAGATTAGGGAAAAGATATGTTAGGATGAATATGTACAAATCTTCTCGTTGCTTCCATTGGAGAAGTTTAATTTAGATAGGGGTAAACCGGACGAGAGTAAAAAGGAGGAGGCTGTATAGATTGATTCCACGTACGTTTCAAAATTGGCTTCAAGCCTTTGCGATTTTGGCCAGCGTAGTTGGGGAAAAATCGCCCGAGCACTGCTCGGCCCTTTTTTGTTATATGGATGCTATCGGGGAGACTCATCGGACTTATGGGGGATTGGGGTGGCTAAGGTATGATGAGCAGTTCCGGCAGTGGAAGGCGGTTAGGCCTAGCATACGGTGGGATCACAAGGACATCGGTCTTTGGATGCGGTTGATGGCGGCGCCAAAGGGTGGTTCTCAGCGCTTTCGCGGATCGCCTGGGGGTTCCTCGGCCTCGGATTTGCAAGGCGGGAGTAGAAGGGGTTGTTGCTGGCAATATAACGAGGGTTACTGCAGGCTCTTGTCCGATTGCCGGTACAAGCATGAGTGCTCCGATTGCGGCGGCGCCCATAGTTTGTTGCGTTGTTTCAGGCGGGGAAAAGGTAAGGGACCCGATGCCATGCAGAAGAGGGGTGACTCAGGTGAGGGTGGAAGAGATGGAGCCATATTTAAGGAGGTATCCAAATAGGGAGGTGGCTCAGTTGTTGTTGGCGGGTTTTACTAGTGGTTTCGTTATTCCGTGTAGTTTAGTTGGGACGAGTATGGCAACCCGGAATTTGTCCTCGGCGTTGCGTCGTCCGGAAGTTGTGAGGGATAAGATTGAGAAGGAGGTGGCGGCTGGCAGGGTCCTTTCCGGAGTGTCCTCTGCCGGATTTGTGGGTTTCACGATTGGGTTTAGTACCAAAGAAGGAGCCCAATAAGTTCAGGCTTATTCATCATTTGTCTTATTCGTCGGGGGGATCGGTGAACGATGGGATAGCTGATGAGTTGTGCTCCGTTTCGTACACGTCTTTTGATGCAGCGGTACGGTGGGTACAGCGTTTCGGGCAGGGCGCCTTGCTTGCAAAAACGGATATTGAGGCTGCTTTTCGGTTGTTGCCCATCCACCCGGATAGTTTGCATTTACTTGGTTTTCAGGGAGGGTTGTTTCTACGTTGATTGTTGTTTGCCGATGGGCTGCGCGATTTAGTGTTCATTGTTTGAAGCGTTTAGTTCTTTTTTAGAATGGGTTGTAAAACTGGAGGCGGGATGGAATTCGGTTTTGCATTATTTGTACGATTTTTTTTTTTGGGTCCGGCCGAATCCAGGGTGTGTGCCATTTTGTTACATATGATGGAACAAGTGTCAGCAAGGTTTGGGATCCCTTTAGCGGCGGAAAAAACGGAGGGCCGTCTACGGTCATAGCGTTTTTGGGGATTGAGATTGACAGTGTGGCCATGGAGTGTCGGCTGCCGGAAAACAAGGTGTCTGATTTGTTGAAGGAGGTGGTCATCCTACGGAGGTCTCAGAAGGTCCAGCTTTGGCGGGTTCAATCGGTCTTGGGAAAATTTAATTTCGCTTGTCGCATTTTGCCTATGGGACGGGTTTTTTGTTGGCGTTTGGCGCTAGTTACAGCAGGGGTTACTGCCCCGTTTCATTATTTGCGGATACCAGCCGCGGTAAGAGCTGATTTAGCGGTGTGGGAAATTTTTATTTTAGAGTACAAAAGGCGAACTCTGTGGATGGGGGCAGCGGTTAGTAGTGCGGATTTGGATTTGTTTTCGGACGCATCGGGTTCGTGTGGATATGGCGTTTATTGTCGGGGGCAATGGAGTGCGGAGGCATGGCCGGTGGAGTGGAAACAGGCTGGTTTTTTTAGCAACTTGGTATTGTTGGAACTTTTCCCTATAATTCTGGTGTTGGTCGGAGGGATACACGACGTCCAGTCTCTTTTGCGGTGTTGCAGATGTTGTGGGAGGAGGCGGGGGCGGTATGTCTGTCCGATTTTGAGGTGCATTTGTTTAGGGCTGCTTTCTTGCTAGCCTTTGTTGGAGCCTTTCGAATTTCAGAATTGGTGGCCGCAAGTCGCACGGGAGGTGGGGGTTTGTTGCGGGAGGATATAAGTTTTTGGGACGGCGGTTTGCGGTGTGTAGTACGCAAGTCTAAAACTGATCAGGAGGGGAAAGGGGTGATTTTGTGGCTTCGGCCGTTGGGGGGAGTCGGTGCTTTGTCCCGTGCGCTGTGTGGAGGAATTTATGGGGGTGCGGCCTGGAAGTGCGGGTGCATTGTTGGTCCACCAGGACGGTTCACGGTTGTCTCGTTTTCAATTTGTGTCTGTTTTTAGGAAATGCTTGTTGGCTGCGGGTTTGTCTGCTAACGACTATGCATCCCATTCATTCCGGATTGGGGCGGCAACTGAGGCGGCTAGATGGGTTCTGGGGGAGGAGGTTATAAAACGTATTGGGCGCTGGGAGTCGGATTGTTTTCGATCTTTTATACAGCCTCATCTTTTGTGACTGGTTGTGGGGGGGGGGGGGATTTGTTAAGAACGATATGATCAATGTGGCGTTGGTGGTCATGTTACAACTCTGTTTGTTTTGTTTCAGGGGCGGCGCCTTGTCTGGCATGGATATTCGGGCACTCTTACGTCCATTGGGGGGCCTTACGAGCCGACGTTAGACGAAATGGACGCCAATTAGGTTTTCCGCCAGAAGAGCTGCTAGTCTGGTGGATTGGTTTGCGGGGCCTTCTTTGGGGGCGGGTGTTGCCTGAAATTCATACGTATGTCACTTTGGATCGGACACCTGATATTTTAGTGCTCCATGTAGGTGGCAACGATCTGGGGGTCCGTAGATCTCGGGATGTGATTCGGGATATTAAGTTAGATGTGCTGCGGTTATTGTCAGAATTTCCTGATTTGTTGGTTATTTGTTGGTTATTTGGTCGGAGGTGGTTGCGAGACGTTGTTGGCAGTTGGCCAGGTCGGTGGACCGGATTAATAAAGCCCGGGCTAAGTTGAATAAAGAGGTGGGGCGTTTTGTTCGCAGGCAAGGGGGTTTAGTAGTACGTCACCGGGAATTGGAGGCGGCGTCGCCTCAATTCTTGAGAGCTGATGGTGTGCACCTTAACGACGTGGGCATTGACATGTGGGCATTGGGTATTCAGGAGGGTTTGGAGACGGCCCTTAAGGTTTGGCGAGACGCCCACAGGTGAGGTGTCACCGGTGGTCGTTGGTGGCGGCTTGATATGGGATCCTGGGGAGCAATACAATGGTTAAGAGATGCATGACATGTTGGAGCCTGCATCTCATGTGGTTTGTTAATGCCGAGGATGGGGCTCCTGTTTGGGCTAAAAGGCCTACAGGGGGAGATACTTGTATACTTCAAGGATTTGGTGCCCTTGGGTCGGTGAGTGCGGCCAAGGGTAAGTTTGAAGTATAAGGTGAGACGGTTAAGGAGGATATGGCTTGTTTGAGTTGCCCTCCAGGATCCTTGGTCACGGTGCAGTAGGTGATAATGTTGACGGATGTGTTAAAGTGCCTGTTATTATTACTATTCATGTTATATGGTGTAAGATGTTGCTTATAATGTGTGGAATAATAAAATCTGGCCGTCATGGTCATTTTCACCAAAGCAAGTTGGTGTCGGTGTGATTATTTAAGTAGAGAGGGGTTAGGTAGTAGTAGCCAGAGGAAATTCTTCCATCCTATTAAGTCATAAATGTGACAGTGACTTATGCACGTGTAATCCCAGATGTGCAGTATATTAGAGGGGTTTTTCACCCTAACCAAAAAGCTGTATTTCTGTCCTAAACGTGACAGTGACTTATGCGTATGTAATCCCAGATGTGCAGTATATGAGAGGCTTTTTTCACCCCAGTATGCCAAAGTCGTATTTATGGCCTAAATGTGACAGTCACTTATGCACGTGTAATCCCAGATGTGCAGTATATTAGAGGGTTTTTTCACCCTAACCAAAAAGCTGTATTTCTGTCCTAAATGTGACAGTCACTTATGCACGTGTAATCCCAGATGTGCAGTATATTAGAGTGTTTTTTCACCCTAACCAAAAAGCTGTATTTCTGTCCTAAATGTGCCAGTGACTTATGCACGTGTAATCCCAGATGTGCAGTATATTAGAGGGTTTTTTCACCCTAACCAAAAAGCTGTATTTCTGTTGTAAATATGACAGTCACTTAAGCTTGTCTAATCCCAGATGTGCAGTATATTAGAGGGTTTTTTCACCCCAGTATGCCAAAGCTGTATTTCTGGACTTGCAGATAGCCTATGCTGGTGCACTATTGTTGCATAAAATGGCTGCCGATCATGTATTGATATTGACTAACTGAAGAAAAAAAAGTTCTTTTTCAGCAGTAGTTGGCTCAGGGTAGGCTTAAAAAAATTGTGCACTGCACCCACAAAACACTTTTTCTGTAGATCACTGAGTACATAAACCCATAAACCAGTTCTTGATAAGATTTCTCCCTGATCTCTCCCTCACAGCAGCTGCAGCCTCTCCCTACACTAATCCGAGCAGAGTGACGGGCGGCGCTACGTGACTCCAGCTTAAATAGAGGCTGGGTCACATGCTGCAGTTGGCCAATCACAGCCATGCCAATAGTAGGCATGGCTGTGATGGCCTTTTGGGGCAAGTAGTATGACGCTTGTTGATTGGCTGCTTTGCAGCCTTTCAAAAAGCGCCATAAAAATCACCGAACACCGAACCCGAACCCGAACTTTTACGTAAATGTTCGGGTTAGGGTCCGGGTCCGAAAAGCCTAAAGTTCGGTACGAACCCGAACTTTACAGTTCGGGTTCGCTCAACTCTATTGATGACCTATCCTGAGTATAGGCCATAAATATCAAAATCCCAGAAAACCCCTTTAATGTATATATACAAATCAATTCCTAATAAGATATGTTCACTATAAAGCTTATATACAATATGTTCATCGAAGTAAAGAATGCGTATAAAAAAGGATCATTTATTAAAAGGTGTATAAAACGAGATCGTTGCATTAAACCCTCACATGGGGGGTATTAAATAATCATTTCTGTTTGCCTTTCCAGTGTCTGAATCTTTTGATACTTAGAGAAGATTGATTTATTGAATTTGTCATGTAGAGCTGAAATATTCATCTTGAAATCAGCACCATATCTATGCATAATCCACTTGAATTAATATGATGAAATGCATCATTTCCTATTCTGCATTGTGATATATTTGCACATTTCTTTTCCTGAACGAGCGATTCTCTCTATCAGCATTTGTAATGGTGTGTCAGAAAGACTTAAAGCATGTTAGAAAAGTGTTGAGCATATAAGGATAGACGTTCATTGTAGCCAATGAAGACAGTCAGCAGGCTGTACATTACAAAAGGGACTAAACAGCCGGATGAACACAGAATTTAAGTAGAAAAACTTTATTCAGAATGTTTTTAGAAAATCTATTCCCATCTGGCCTCTTATAGTAGAGGAGATCCAAAATCCATCAGTACATATTCATGGCTGTGTCTTAGCAGATCGAGTTCATATCGGTAGTGAGGTTGTACAGCAATGTGCGACCTCCCTGGGGGCTGTATTCCGCTACAATATCAGCCCCAGTTATAGGAAAAATCTGCAATAAAAAAGAAGTTAAATGTCCTCCAAAGGTCTTGTATGACCTTAAGGAGGGTACAAAGTGAAAAAAATTATAAATAAATAAAATAAATAAAAAGATGATTAAAAAAAAAACACCACACGCTGTATCACATCACAGCCCTGCCCAAGGGACTATAACCCATACACTCTCTACAGTTAATTTTCAGACCCTTTTAAAATATACTTTTATTATTAATCTTTAAAATAAATGCCCCTTATTGGTGGCTTGGTATCATGCAGATGGTGCAGGCCTCCGGCCGGCTCCTCTTGTTCTACATTAGCATCTGCCACGCTTATGATATACAAACAATACAGACTTACACAGTGTACAATGTGAATTAGAAGGTCAATGGTTAGTGTGTGAATTCTTTCCCTAATACACACTCCTTCTAACCTTTGCCCAGGGGTCACCCCTGATGGTGGGGTTCCCTGTCCGCGTACCTTCTCTCCTTTCCCTGTAAGACCCTAACGGTGATAGTGTAGTGTAAACAATTAACACAAATATGATGCTGCCACAACAAAGATGATTGTTGTACAATACAGTGCTCCAACGCGTTTCGCCCATTCAAGGGCTCCTCAGGGGGTCTCGGTTCCACTAATATATAAATATATATGGTCTGGAAGTGGTGAAAGATACTTCCACCTCTGAGACCCCCTCTTATCTCAAGAACAGGGCCCCGAAGTAAATGGAGAGCAAGCCGCTGTGCATGCGGGGATTGCTCTCCATTCGCTTTGGCGACAGAACCAGATGAGACAACCCCTTTTAATTAGACTGGAAAATATTATATGTATGCTGTATGATGTTTTGGTGATGACTCTAATGTTTATAAATATCAGAGGAGTAGCTGTCAGGCAGCTAGGGAGACAGACGCATTCTCACCTGAAGCATGTCACCACGCAAAAACGTGTCTCTCCTTCTCCCAGGTGGTCTTTGGCCCTCTGGCGTGACATCCCTCACCCCTCGCTGGCCACGAGGGGTGTCGTCCCAAAGGGCGGAGCTAGTAAAGGTTCACACTTTACACGCTCGCATCACTTTGTGAGATTCATTCCAGATCTTGGTTCTGCTGGGAGATGGGACGCCGTCATTTCCAGCACTGGCGCTGGTCAGGGGTCCCAGGACCCTGCCAAGGAACTTCTTTTGTCATGTCTCCTGACTTAGATATGTGGTGGGAGGTTCCCTCCTCTGCACACTCTCAGCCCTCACCAGTGCTTCCCTGGTCTGAGGGTGTAGATTGGGTGTGACCTCAGCAGTGTCAGGTGATCTGTGGAGGGATATTTAAACCTGGTCTTTTCCCTCGCTCACTGCTGATTATTCAGTTGCTTCCCTGGTTCTGAAGATATCTGGTGAGTGGTTTCTCTGGTGGTTGACTCTGTCTCTGGTTCTGGTTGTCTTCTGGTTCTTGTGCCCTGGCTTACGTTTACTGACCATTGTCGTGTTTTCCTATTTACCACTGCATAGTGTCACAGTAGTTACTTTGGGGTTTTGCCTAACTGCGGCCGGCATGCCAAGCCTCCAGCCGCCCTGCTACTGACACCTGGGAGGGGCTTTGCCAAAGTCCCCCTTCTTGCTGGAGGTGGGTGAAGAGTACCCCGGTCCTTAAGGGTTTTCAGAGTGTGACGGCTTGCGCAAAGTGCGTCTGGTACACCGTGTTTGCTTGCCCTCAGTTTGGCTTTATCATTACATTAGCATTACAGTAGCATTGTCTTTTAGTTGTACTAAAGGACCCTTTACACTACTCAACTGAGCAGATGATTGTCGGATAGGAAGTGTTCCTTCTCAACAATTGTATGCTCACATCAGTGAAGGAGACCAATGCGTTTACATGCAGCGATCTCCTCCATGGGAAGGAGTGATCGCTAATGCCATTACCTTTCCCCATGCAGAATCATTGTTTGCTGGCAGTGCTGTTTAGACGGCATGATCAGCTGCTGGGAATTGATGATTTCAATGATTACCTGATGAACAAGCATCTTGCGCTTGGCAGCTGGACAATTAGTCCTGGGTGAAGACTTTGGTAGGTGAGAAAAGGAGGTCTTGACAAGCTTCTGCCCGCCTAGGGCGCATGAGTTTCTAAAGGTGATTGATCGACTCTTAGGTTTGGACTGCTGGGGATGAAAGGATTTATGGTTGTGTGATTTAATTCATCTTTGGTCTTCTTGTAATAGTCCCAGTTGGCTGAAGACACAGTTTCCATGTGTCTTACATTGGGCTCAGATTGGATTTGTCTGTTATTTTCCAAAATTTTATGTTGTTAATAGCATAATCTCTCATATCAAGATAATAAATAATACATTCTTCATTCCGAATTTTGGGGATGGTTTTCATTTCTAATCCTGTAAAATCAACGTGATCTCTATGCAACTCTAGAGTACCAATCAGAGTATTGATTTTGGCCTGGTACTCTATACTCAGGGACTCATGTTTGGCAAAGAGTAACTCTATTATCCACCAGCACATTTATGCATTTAATTATTCAAATTATCTGAAAATATCTGATTATTAAGAAAAGAGAACTCAAGGCATAGTCTAAGACCTCTGGAAAGAATGGACAAAGGTATTTTTTCATTCATCCTGTACTTTGCATCTTCTCCATCTTTGGACCGTGACCAACACCCTTCTGACGTGGATGACCGGGTCCAGCCAGCAAGCTTCCTATTTCAAGCCAATGAGCATACCTGTGTGTGTGTGTGTGTGTGTGTGTGTGTGTGTATATATATATATATATATATATATATATATATATGTATATATACAGTACAGACCAAAAGTTTGGACACACCTTCTCATTCAAAGAGTTTTCTTTATTTTCATGACTATGAAAATTGTAGATTCACACTGAAGGCATCAAAACTATGAATTAACACATGTGGAATTATATACATAACAAACAAGTGTGAAACAACTGAAAATATGTAATATTCTAGGTTCTTCAAAGTAGCCACCTTTTGCTTTGATTACTGCTTTGCACACTCTTGGCATTCTCTTGATGAGCTTCAAGAGGTAGTCCCTTGAAATGGTTTTCACTTCACAGGTGTGCCCTGTCAGGTTTAATAAGTGGGATTTCTTGCCTTATAAGTGGGGTTGGGACAATCAGTGGCGTTGAGGAGGATGGATACACAGCTGATAGTCCTACTGAATAGACTGTTAGAATTTGTATTATGGCAAGAAAAAAGCAGCTAAGTAAAGAAAAACGAGTGGCCATCATTACTTTAAGAAATGAAGGTCAGTCAGTCAGCCGAAAAATGGGAAAACTTTGAAAGTAAGGGCTATTTGACCATGAAGGAGAGTGATGGGGTGCTGCGCCAGATGACCTGGCCTCCACAGTCACCGGACCTGAACCCAATCGAGACGGTTTGAGGTAAGCTGGACCGCAGAATGAAGGCAAAAGGGCCAACAAGTGCTAAGCATCTCTGGGAACTCCTTCAAGACTGTTGGAAGACCATTTCAGGGGACTACCTCTTGAAGCTCATCAAGAGAATGCTAAGAGTGTGCAAAGCAGTAATCAAAGCAAAAGGTGGCTACTTTGAAGAACCTAGAATATGACATATGTTCAGTTGTTTCACACTTGTTTGTTATGTATATGATTCCACATGTGTTAATTCATAGTTTTGATGCCTTCATAGTTATGAAAATAAAGAAAACTCTTTGAATGAGAAGGTGTGTCCAAACTTTTGGTCTGTACTGTATATACAGTGGATATAAAAAGTCTACACACCCCTGTTAAAATGGCAGTTTTCTGTGCTGTAAAAAAATAAGACAAAGATAAATCATTTCAGAACTTTTTCCACCTTTAATGTGACCTATAAACTGTACCACTCAATTGAAAAACAAACTGAAATCTTTTAGGTGGAGGGAAGAAAAAAAATAAAATAAAATAATGTGGTTGCATAAGTGTGCACACAAAATCATGTTAAATAGGAGTCAGCATACACCTGCCATCATTTAAAGTGCCTCTGATTAACCCCAAATAAAGTTCTGCTGCTCTAGTTGGTCTTTCCTGAAATAGTCGCATCCCACAGCAAAAGCCATGGTCAACAGAGAGCTTCCAAAACATCAGAGGGATCTCATTGTTAAAAGGTATCAGTCAGTAGAAGGGTACAAAAGCATTTCCAAGGCATTAGATATACCATGGAACACAGCGAAGACAGTCATCATCAAGTGGAGAAAATATGTCACAACAGTGACATTACCAAGAACTGGACGTCCCTCAAAAATTTATGAAAAGAATAGAAGAAAACTGGTCTGGGAGGCTACCAAGAGCCGTAAAGCAACATTAAAGGAGCTGCAGGAATATCTGGCAAGTACTGGCTGTGTGGTACATGTGACAACAATCTCCCGTATTCTTCATATGTCTGGGCTATGGAGTAGAGTGGCAAGACGAAAGCTTTTTCTTACGAAGAAAAACATCCAAGCCAGGCTACATTTTGCAAAAACACATCTGAAGTATCCCAAAAGCATGTGGGAAAAGGTGTTATGGTCTGATGAAACCAAGGTTGAACTTTTTGGCCATAATTCCAAAAGATATGTTTGGTTCAAAAACAACACTGCACATCACCAAAAGAACACCATACCCACAGTGAAGCATGGTGATAGCAGCATCATGCTTTGGGGTTGTTTTTCTTCAGCTGGAACTGGGGCCTTAGTTAAGCTAGAGGGAATTATGAACAGTTTCAAATACCAGTCAATATTGGCACAAAACCTTCAGGCTTCTGCTAGAAAGCTGAACATGAAGAGGAACTTCATCTTTCAGCATGACAACGACCCAAAGCATACATCCAAATCAACAAAGGAATGGCTTCACCAGAAGAAGATTAAAGTTTTGGAATAGCCCAGCCAGAGCCCAGACCTGAATTCGATTGATAATCTGTGGAGTCATCTGAAGAGGGCTGTGCACAGGAGATGCCCTCACAATCTGACAGATTTGGAGTGTTTTTGCAAAGAAGAGTGGGCAAATCAAGTCAAAATGTGCCATGCTGATAGACTCATGCCCAAAAAGACTGAGTGCTGTAATAAAATCAAAAGGTGCTTCAATAAAGTATTAGTTTAAGGGTGTATACACTTATGCAACCATATTATTTTATGTTTATATTTTTTCTTCCCTCTATCTAAAAGATTTCAGTTTGTTTTTCAATTAAGTTGTACAGTTTATAGGTCACATTAAAGGTGGAAAAAGTTCTGAAATGATTTTTGTCTTTGTCTAATTTTTTTACATCACAGAAACCTGACATTTTAACAGGGGTGTGTAGACTTTTTATGTCCACTGTGTGTGTATATATATATATATATATATATATATATATATATGTGTGTGTGTGTGTTCAGTGCTAGACGTTGATGATCTTTGTTGTTAGCTTTCATCTTACACTCAGTTTTCAAGTTACAAGATGTGTAAATGAGCAAAGAGTCTGGGGACAAGGAGGTAACATCTGGTGTATATGGTGTATGGTGCCAGGAGACATGCAGTAACACACCAGTCTGCCCACCTGTTATCACCTCCTGCCCCCACTCAAACACCTCGGAAAGACAAAGCAAAAATCTATTCCTATCACTGAGATGTAATCATCACTCTGTCTTCGCCTATATTAAAACATCTGTTTTTATTTAATCACGCTCAACGTATATGTCACCAAAAATACAACTCGGCACGATTATATTCACACTCCTTGAATGTGCCAATGTAGGACACGACAAGGGCACTATTTATATTCTTTCTGAAATAGCAGGAAGACTTCCTCTATTTCTACAATCTTGTGCATTTTTTTGTATTGCCGTCATTTCCTGACATCCTATGGCATCATATATTAAAATGGATCTGGACTGTTGTCTTGTCATATAGACTAAGGCCTCATACACGCGGCCGTTGCCCGGTCATGGCCGTATTGCGGCCTGCATACAGCGGATCTGCAATATGCAGGCACCGGCCGCGTGGTCCCCGCATCACGGATGCGGACCCATTCACTTGAAAAAAATTGATCTTGTTCTATTTTTTTTACGGTGCGGACGGATCACGGACCCATTCAAGTTGATTCGGTCTGGATCCGTTGCGGCTGCCACACGGATTTGCTGTGTGCACGAGCCCTAAATAAGTTTCACTTAGCTACAAAGGACCAATTTTTCTAAAAGCTGCCTCTATGGCATAGACGTGTGCTAGTCATTTGGTTTGGGTAAGGTTGGGGGTGACACATAATCTGAACTTTATCAAAACCCCATGAATATACAGGTTAAGTTGGAAAATATGTTAACAGAGTATATAGGGTGCATACATCAGCTTCTGTTTACCTACAGTACCAGAAACATGTCCCACGAATGATATTCTACAGTTTTCAATCTATCCCCTGGATCTGAATAATTTTGTAATTGCATGTCATTAAAAATTTTGTATAGCCACTGAGTTGTTAAATTTAATCTATCTGTATAGTGCCACCTGCTGTTTGACCTTTTTCTAATTTCTGTGCCCTGCTAACTGAGATGGATGCACATCAGTTCCATCATTCACCTGCCACCAGCTGCAGCGGAAAGGATACAACACCTAAGAAAGGACATTCCCCCATGAGCTGCCAGCTTGAAATAAATCTATCTGAACATTTGAAGCAATCAATGTGGAGATGTCTGAATCCATGTAAGGTACATGGCTGGTTCTAGGTTTGTTAACCCCTTTAGGACACAGCCTTATTTCATCTTAAGGACCGGGCCATTTTTTGCAAATCTGACCAGTGTCACTTTAGGTGGTGATAACTTTAAAACACTTTGACTTATCCAGGCCATTCTGAGATAGTTTTTTCGTCACATATTCTACTTCATGACACTGGTAAAATGAAGTTAAAAAAATTCTTTTTTATTTGTAAAAAATAAATAAAAAATTGCAAATTTCCAAGTTTCAATTTCTCTACTTCTATAATACATAGTAATACCTAAAAAAATAGTTATTACTTTACATTCCCCATATGTCTACTTCATGTTTGGATCAATTTGGGAATGATATTTTATTTTTGGGGGATGTTACAAGGCTTAGAAGTTTAGATGCAAATCTAGAAACCACCCAAAAATTACCCCATTCTAGAAACTACACTCCTCAAGGTATTCAAAACTGATTTTTACAAACGTTGTTAACCCTTTAGGTGTTCCACAAGAGTTGATGGCAAATGGTGATAAAATTTCAGAATTTAGATTTTTGGGCAAATTTTCCATTTTAATACATTTTTTCCAGTAACAGAGCAAGGGTTAACAGCCAAACAAAATGCTATATTTATTGCCCCGATTCTGTAGTTTGCAGAAACACCCCATATGTGGCCGTAAACTACTGTACGGGCACACAGTAGGGCATAGAGGGAAAGGTGCGCCGTATGGTTTTTGGAAGGCAGATTTTGCTGGACTGGTTTATTTGCACCATGTCCCATTTGAAGCCCCCCTGATGCCCCCTAGAGTAAAAACTCCATAAAAGTGACCCCATCTAAGAAACTACACCCCTCAAGGTATTTAAAACGGATTTTACAAACTTTGTTAACCCTTTAGGTGTTCCACAAGAATGAATGGAAAATAGAGATACAATTTCAAAATTTCACTTTTTTGGCAGATTTTCCATTTTAATAATTCTTTGCCAGTTACAAAGCAAGGGTTAACAGCCAAACAAAACTCAATATTTATGGCTCTGATTCTGTAGTTTACAGAAACACCCCATATGTGGTCGTAAACTGCTGTATGGGCCCACAGCAGGGCGCAGAAGGAAAGGAATGCCATATGGTTTTGGAAGGCAGATTTTGCTGGACCAGTTTTTTGACACCATGTCACATTTGAAGCCCCCCTGATGCACCCCTAGAGTAGAAACTCCCAAAAAGTGACCCCATTTTAGAAACTACAGGATAAGGTGGCAGTATTGTTGGTACTAGTTTAGGGTACATATGATTTTTGGTTGCTCTATATTACACTTTTTGTGAGGCAAGGTAACAAGAAATAGCTGTTTTGGCACTGTTTTTATTTTTTGTTATTTACAACATTCATCTGACAGGTTAGATTATGTAATATTTTTATAGAGCAGGTTGTCATGGACGCGGCGATACCTAATACGTATACAATTTTTTTATTTATGTAAGTTTTACACAATGATTTCATTTTTGAAACCAAAAAAATCATGTTTTAGTGTCTCTGTAGTCTGAGAGCCATAGTTTTTTCAGTTTTTGGGCAAATATGTTAGGTAGGGTATGATTTTTGCAGGATGAGATGATGGTTTGATTGGCACTATTTTGGGGTGCGTATGACTTTTTGATCGCTTGCTATTACACTTTTTGTGATGTAAGGTGACAAAAAATAGCTTTTTTTACACCGTTTATTTTTTTATTTTCTTACGGTATTCACCTGAGGGGTTACATCATGTGATATTTTTATAGAGAAGGTTATTACGGACGCGGCGATACCTAATATGTATACTTTTTTTTAATGTAAGTTTTACACAATTATTTCATTTTTGAAACAAAAAAAAAATCATGTTTTAGTGTCTCCATATTCTGAGAGTTTTTTTTAGTTTTTGGGCAATTATCTTAGGTAGGGTCTCATTTTTTGCGGGATGAGGTGACGGTTTGATTGGTACTATTTTGGACGCGGTGATATCAAACATGTGTAGGGAATTTTTATTTTATTTTAATTTTTTTTAATCAGTGATAAATGTGTTTTTTTGATTTTTACTTTTTTTTCTCTTTTTTTAAACATTTTTTTGACACAGACCCACTTGGTTCTTGAAGATCCAGTGGGTCCGATGTCTGTATAATACAGTACAGTAGACTATATAGTGTACTGTACTGTATTTTCACTTTACAAAGTCTGATTAGACTTCTGCCTTTAGCAGAAGTCTAATCAGCACAATGGACAGCCTCTGATCAGTACCATGGACAGCCGGACGCCTGTGAAGGCGTCCGGATGCCATGGTAACCATCACTCGCTGCCACAGCATAGCAGTGGGTGATGGGGAGGGGGCTGAAAAGGCACATCAGGGGCTGAAAAGGCACAGCAGCCCCAAATGGGAGAGGGAGGGAGCTCCCTCCCTCTTAACCTCTTCCATACAGCGGTCCCTACGGACCGCTGCATGGAAGGGGTTAAACGTCTGACATCTGTGCCAGCAATGTGTCAACAATGTGCTGCCGCACTCCCCGCACCCGACCCCCACCCCCCTTGCTGCGCCTCTCGGCAGATAACAAAGAGGGCAGGAGGGGGGGTTTAAACATTAAAATAAAGGTTATTTGAAGTCTCTGATCCCCGTGGTCACAGACCGTCGGGATCAGAAACTTCTGAAACCGCTGCAAACCGCAGGTCTGAATTGATCTGCGGTTTGCTGCGATCAACGACATGGGGGGATCACAGGGCCCCCCGGCGCATTTAGCCAAGGTGCCTGCTCAATGATTTGAGCAGGCACCGGGTACCAATCACCGCCCTCTGGGCAGCGGTGATCGGAACTATACATGATGTACCGGTACATCATGTGTCCTTAAGTACCAGGACAACATGCCGTACCGGTGCGTCATTTGTCCTGAAGAGGTTAAAAATAGGTTGTCATGTACTACATGATGTATGATTTTTTTTTTACATTAATCATGGGATAACCCCTTTAATAGAAAAAAAAGTTTCTCAGATACATCATTATTTATACATTACTACTACCCCCAGAATTATCATAGTCAATCAATGTCTGAGCAGTCTCATATTTTTGAAAGTTTTGACTAAATAGTTGGCTGAATCACTGACTTTTCTTAATGGCCAGCTAATCTCTTCACTATGTAGCCCACCCACAGAAAATGAGTAAATCTTGTTGAGTTAATGACTTTGATAGCTGACAGAGATCAGCATGAAATCTGGAACCAACTTTGTGTAACATTCAAATAACGTCTCCCTGCAGTTTGGGGCTCATTCAGTCATCTGGTTAGATTAATGCAAGTAGCATCCAAGCTGCCATCTCATAGCTTCCAGTTCTTATTCCATTGAACATTGAATGTCATATGGACAAAACCTCAAAGATTAGAAATCACTATGGAGTTCTGTGACCATATAAAAGCACAAGACCACAGGTTTGGTATACGGGTCACATAACTAATTTCTAATTATCTTAATAATTTATAGAAGGTGGCAGAATTTTCCTTGTAAGACTCAACTTACAGTTAATGTCTTTGAAGCATTAAGATGGCCAAGTGTAAGGGTCTGGGTCATTTTAAAAGGGGCCAAATTGTGTTGGCCAGCTAACTGGGTCACAGCTTCTTAAAACAGGAGGTGGTGGTGGATTCCTAATATGCAGTGGTTATTAACTACAAAAAGTGATCGAAGAACGGACAACCAGTGAATTGGTGACAATTATGGGTGCCTAGAGCTCATTGATACTCGTGGGGAGGGAAGGCTAGCTCATCAGGTATGTCTTTAACGTAAATTTATGAAAAGTTAGTGATGGCTATGATGGAAACATGTGACAACACACAGTGGATTGCTGTTTGCTGTTTATGGAGTTGCATAGCCTCAGAATGGTCATAGTATCCATGCTGACCCGTTTACTGACAAAAGTGCCTTTGATAATTCATGACCATCAAAACTGGACCAAGAAGCAATGAAAGAAGGTGCACTAGGTTGATGAAATGCTTTTTATTTTACATCATGTAGACAGTCGGGTCCATGTGCATCACTTACCTCGGAAAGAGATAACACAAGGATGTACTATAGGAAGAAGGCAAGCTGGTGGAGGTAGTATGATGCTCTGGGCAATGTTGTGCTGGGAAACCGTAGCTTCCATGATCCAAGTGACTCTCCTTTGATACGTACTGACTACCTAAACATTGTTGCAGCCAAGTTCACCCCTTCTTGGTAATGGTATCCACTATTGTCTGTTGCCTCTTTTAGCTGGATAATACCCCTGAAGAACATGATATTGAGTTCAAGATGTTAACCTGGCCTCTACATCCCCCTGATGAAGTATCTGTACGGAGTGCTGGAAAAACAAGACTACACCTGTAAGATGGCTCCCTTATGCAAACTAAACTGCCAGATTTTCAGGTGTACCATATGTTATGCATATTGGTCATCTTCTCTTATTATAATAACCCCCTAGGAGACAATTTTTCAATGGAGTTTGTAGGTGGTTGTCTCAAAGAGATTTCATTGTACATAAAAATAAATTTGAAATCTACCACCCTGGCACATATTTATTGTAGTGAAGGTGGTTTGCTGCCTTCTTGTGCTTTCTATAAATATCACATAAATCGTAGAGGTTCAGCCTTTGCCATATCACTTGGATGATACAAATTGAACAATATTCTCTTACTCGACAAGCTGACAGCAGATGGCTTGTTCATGCTCTGAAGCTACATCAAAGAGAAATGCTGGCTTTACTTGATAATGCCTGTAACTCTGTATAGCAACTCATCACTGCCCATGTGGCAGGAACCAGATGTGTTTCATCTGTCAGATTACTGCTGGTGATTGGCATTGAAAAGCTGATGACAGCCCATGACTGATGTAGCAATGTGTATAGCTGCACAAGAAATTCAGCAAGCTAAGATGCTTACTTAGGTGCTTACTAGAAAAAATCCCCTAAAACTTAACTTTTAATCAAACCAATAGAAATTAAAAATATAATTAATCCCCACACAAGATATTAAATCTATATATGACTGATGTGCCCACGGGTATGTGGCTAAATAGATAATACAATTAAGTAGGGCAATATCCTAGGCAGATACACTTAAAAAACAATGAAGGCTGTTTGGTGGGTTTACTCACGGTTTCCATATACGTGCGGTAAATGTCACATAGGATCGTTTCCAGTAAAGTAGATTCGTTGCTAAATGAAGTTGGGGTTACCATGTAGTTCCAGAAGCCGCCAGATAAGGGTATTTTGTCACCAGCGGTGTTGTCGGGAGATGACCTGTCCCTGGGTGTCCCTTTTAGGCTACCCTATTTCTTATCGGTGGCTAAACCCTGGTCAAAGCCCTAGGAAAGCCCTGCAAAGCAGTTTTCTCAAAAGGTGGCCCGACCCGTTTCCCCATAGAAGATAGTCCTGGTTCATCAGGGGACATGACAAAACAAAGGGTGGAATATTGATGCTGGCAGCAAAGATGATATGGGCGCTGCTGGCTGCTCAAAAATCTGTGTTCATTTGGATGCACATTTCCATAAAAAAAAAATATAACAATGTGGTATATGATAAATTCAGTTGCATAAAATAGTGCAGGTCAAATAGGCCCCCAAATACCGGGAAGTTTGTAAGTTCTTCAGCAGCTGAATAGGAGACCTAGAGAGACTTCCTAAGGTAGACGTTAGTAATCTTGACTCTGCCTTTACGTAAGTAGATATGACAGGCTGTGGCATACATACAGTGTCAGACTGGGTTGACTAGGGCCCACCAGCATAATTTGTTTTGGGGGCCCACCGTACAGATACATACAAATATTACTTGCTCACCTGATACCAGATGATTGAATATGGGGGTACCTGCAGCAAATTTGAGAAGGTAGGTCCTGGGGAAAGGAGGACACAGGTAGCTTTCCTCTATACTTAGAATTCATCTCAGCTCTAATCGTGTCTATAATAATAAACTGGGAAGTTTCTTATATGAACATAGGCTGGTTGAGATGCTGTACACTGAATATATGTATGTACTGCAGTACGTCTACTGTGTTATGTGCCACTTGTGCAGGGGGTGGGAGACTGGGGCCCACCTTGCTCAGGGGATTCACCTGTACCCCTGTTTGCCAGTCCGAGCATTCAACATATAGCAAATATAAAATTGGGCCCTATTATGTTGGTAGATTATGCCAATCAATGATGGGCCCCTTGCTTCATGAGCACCATGGCAGCTACCTGGTATGCTCGCGATCACCCGTACTGCCCTGAGAACAGAGGGTCTTATGTGTCAGCTGCTCCCGTTGTCTCTAGCCTTCACTTTTGCAGGAAGGTGGCTCCTCTTGACCCTTTGCATTTGTCAAAAAGGGCTCATGATGTCTAATAATTTGGCCCCACGTTTTAAATATTATATATAGTGTTTAGAAGGTGCAAATTCTAAATGTAGCAGCATTAAAAGGGTTGTCTCACTTAAGCAAACAGCATTTATCATGTAGACAAAGTTATTACAGGGCACTTACTAATGTATTCTGATTGCCCATATAGTCTCCTTTGCTGGCTTAATAAATTTTTCCATCATATTATACACTGTTCGTTTACAGTAGTTTTGACCACCCTGAAATCCAGCAGCAATGGTCGTGCTTGCATATTATTGGAAAAAGCACCAGCCTCTCTGGTGGGCAGCAGTGATAGGCGGCAGGGGCAATATTCGAATTCGCAATATTTCGTGAATATTTGGGAGAATATTCATCATATATTCGCAAATTCGAGAATTCGTGATCTCCAGTAACTATTTTCTTGATTGCGAAAATCGGCAATTAAAAAATCTGCGATAAATATTCATGATAAAATTTGCGATCAACACTACTCCTAAAGTCAAAGATATTGAAGCCTTCTCATTGGCCCACAAGCAAGAAGCAGTGAGGGATCATGGGTACTGATTTAAAAAAATCTAGATTATTCGCAATTATGAAAATATAGCACTATACTCTAGATATTCGCAATAAAAATTTGCGATTAGAATATTCGCGATCAACACTAGTGGCCAGGACTGTGAGAGCCCACGTAAGCATGCATGCACTGCAGCTCCCGTCCTGGCCACCTCATATCTATGCTGCAGAGGTGGGCATAAACTAGAGATGAGCAAATCAGACAAGATTCGTTTTGTTTGAAGTTTGGAGAATTTTTTTGAAAAAATTCAGCTTCCATGCATAGAGACAGAGAGAGCGCCTAGAACAGAAATGTGTGTTTCTCAACAATCTATATGTGTTGTCTATGGGGTTCTCTTTTTTATTGTGGAGAGCCCATGGTATGCCGAGTATGCGTGCGCAGTATTGTAGACTAGATGATGCCCCTACTATGCTGAGTAGCCGAGTACATGTGTGAAGTATTGTAGTCCAGGTGATGCGCCTGGTAGGCCCAGTATGTGTACACAGTATTGTAGGCCAGGCGATGCCCCTCTGGTATTCTGGGAAGGATATTCAAATAAGCTTTCCTAAAACTATGTGATGCCAAAAGATGTTATCAAGAACATAGATCACAGCAATAGGTTTCTTTCAAGGATATTTATTTTTCAATGTATATGCGGCCATACCCTACAAACTATGATAATTTGCAAAAGAGTTTGCTTCTCACCGAGCAAGCACTCTTTGGGGTAGATGAGGGGGAGGGTGACAGAGAGGAGGCTGAGGAAAGTGAGATAGCTAGCTGGGTAAAAGTTAGAAAGCGGGGTAGAGGGAAGAGTGCCAGGGAGGCTAGCCCTGATCTGACACACCCCAACAAGTTTGCACGTTTGGCAGATGAGAGGGATGTCAGTCCGGGGATGGCACTGCTGCAGCCAGACACTTCCTCTGCCAGTCAGGGGAATGTCAGCTCCAGTAAGCAGGAGAGCAGGGCAGGCCAGACAGGTGCTGGTAGTGGGAGACTCCATTATTAGGGGAACAGATAGGGAAATCTGTCACAAAGACCGTGATCGCCGAACAGTGTGCTGTCTTCCTGGCGCTAGAGTTCAACACATCGCGGATCGGATTGACAGATTACTGGGAGGGGCTGGAGACGATCCAGCGGTCATGGTCCATATCGGAACCAATGACAAAGTTAGAGGTAGGTGGAGAGTCCTTAAAAATGATTTCAGGGATTTAGGTCAAAAGCTGAGGGCAAGGACCTCAAAGGTAGTATTTTCCGAAATACTGCCTGTACCACGAGCCACACAAGAAAGGCAATGGGAGATTAGGGAGATTAACAAGTGTCTCAAGAACTGGTGTAGGAAGGAGGGGTTTGGGTTTCTGGAGAACTGGGCCGATTTTTCTATCGGCAACAGGCTCTATCGTAGGGACGGGCTGCACCTCAATGGGGAAGGGGCAGCTGTGCTGGGGAGAAAGATGGCTAGAAGGTTGGAGGAGTGTTTAAACTAGGGACTGGGGGGGAGGGTAATTACGTTATAGGAGGGGAAGATAGTGCAGATAGAGACCGGGGGCAAGGTAATAAGAATGGGGGAGGAATGGAAGGAGGGACTAGAACAATTCAGAAGGAAAGGTGTAGGGTAAAAAATATACATAAACCTCTCAAATGTATGTATACTAATGCCAGAAGCCTGACTAATAAAACTGGTGAACTGGAATTAGTGATGTGTGAGGAGGACTATGACATAGTGGGAATAACTGAGACATGGCTGGATGATAGCTATGACTGGGCAGTTAATGTACAAGGTTACAGTCTGTCCTGTCTAAAGCCCACAGTCCGAGAAGATATAAGTGAGGGACATGAACATGTGGAGTCACTATGGGTAGAGATACATGGAGCTAAAAACAACAATAAATTACTAATAGGAGTTTACTATAAACCACCTAATATACCACAGTCCACAGAAAATCTACTACTAAACGAGATAGACGAGGCGGCAAATCATAATGAGGTGGTTATTATGGGGGACTTCAACTACCCAGATATAGACTGGGAAACTGAAACTTGTATATCTCATAAGGGAAACAGGTTCGTGGCTATAACCAAAGACAATTACCTCTCCCAACTGGTTCAGGACCCGACTAGAGGGACGGCCATACTGGACTTGGTATTAACCAATAGACCTGACAGAACAACAGACGTGCAGGTCGGGGGACACCTGGGAAATAGTGACCATAAAGTAATAACCTTCCAATTATCATTCAAAAGAGCGTTTCTACAGGGAGGAACAAAAATACCAAAACTTCAAAAAAGCTAAATTTAGCCAACTAAGAGAGGCCATAGGCCAAACTAACTGGGACAAAGTCCTCACAAATACAGACACAAAATGGGATATCTTTAAAAACATCCTAAAAACTCATTGTGAGAGGTACATACCGTATGGTAATAAAAGGTTAAGGAACAAAAAGAAACCAATGTGGATAAACAGAACTGTAAAGAAAGCAATAAATGACAAAAAGAAAGCATATAAAACACTAAAACAGGAGGGTTGCACGGAAGCACTGAAAAACTATAAGGAAAAAAATAGAACATGTAAAAAACAAATAAAAGCGGCCAAACTAGAGACCGAGAGATTAATTGCCAAAGAGAGTAAAACTAACCCTAAAATGTTCTTCAATTATATAAATGTTAAAAAGTATAAAGCTGAAGGTGTTGGCCCTTTAAAGAGTAATGAGGGGGGAGTCGCAGAGAGCGACGAGGAGAAAGCAAAGCTGTTAAATATTTTTTTCTCCAATGTATTCACTGAGGAAAATAAATTGTCAGATGACATGCAGAATGCAAAAATAAATTCCCCATTAAAAGTGTCCTGTCTGACCCAGGAAGAAGTACATCAGCGGCTTAAAAAGATTAAAATAGACAAATCGCCAGGACCGGATGGCATACACCCCCGTATCCTAAAGGAATTAAGTAATGTCATAGCCAGACCCTTATTTCTGATATTTGCAGACTCTATACTGACAGGGAATGTCCCACAGGATTGGCGCGTGGCAAATGTGGTGCCAATATTCAAAAAGGGGCCAAAAACAGAGCCTGGAAACTATAGGCCAGTAAGTTTAACATCTGTTGTGGGTAAACTGTTTGAAGGTTTTCTGAGAGATGCTATATTAGAGCATCTCAACGGAAATAAGCAAATAACGCCATATCAGCATGGCTTCGTGAGGGATCGGTCATGTCAAACTAATTTAATCAGTTTCTATGAGGAGGTAAGTTCTAGACTTGACAGCGGCGAATCAATGGATGTCGTATATCTGGACTTCTCCAAAGCATTTGACACTGTACCGCATAAAAGGTTAGTATATAAAATGAGAATGCTCGGACTGGGAGAAAACATCTGTATGTGGGTAAGTAACTGGCTGAGTGATAGAAAACAGAGGGTGGTTATTAACGTTACACACTCAGATTGGGTCACGGTCACTAGCGGAGTACCTCAGGGGTCAATATTGGGCCCTATTCTCTTCAATATATTTATTAATGGTCTTGTAGAAGGCTTGCATAGTAAAATATCAATTTTCGCAGATGACACTAAACTGTGTAAAGTAATTTACACTGATGAGGACAGTATACTACTACAGAGGGATCTGGATAGATTGGAGGCTTGGGCAGATAAGTGGCAGATGAGGTTTAACACTGATAAATGTAAGGTTATGCACATGGGAAGGAAAAATGCAAGTCACCCGTACATACTAAATGGTAAAACACTCGGTAACACTGACATGGAAAAGGATCTAGGAATTTTAATAAACAGCAAACTAAGCAGCAAAAACCAGTGTCAGGCAGCTGCTGCCAAGGCCAATAAGATAATGGGTTGCATCAAAAGGGGCATAGATTCCCGTGATATGAACATAGTCCTACCACTTTACAAATCGCTAGTCAGACCACACATGGAGTACTGTGTACAGTTCTGGGCTCCTGTAAACAAGGCAGACATAGCAGAGCTAGAGAGGGTTCAGAGGAGGGCAACTAAAGTAATAACTGGAATGGGGCAACTACAGTACCCTGAAAGATTATCAAAATTAGGGTTATTCACTTTAGAAAAAAGACGACTGAGGGGAGATCTAATTAATATGTATAAATATATCAGGGGTCAGTACAGAGATCTATCCCATCAGCTATTTATCCCCAGGACTGTGACTGTGACGAGGGGACATCCTCTGCGTCTGGAGGAAAGAAGGTTTGTACACAAACATAGAAGAGGATTCCTCTACGGTAAGAGCAGTGAGACTATGGAACTCTCTGCCTGAGGAGGTGGTCATGGTGAGTACAATAAAGGAATTCAAGAGGGGCATGGATGTGTTTCTAGAGCGTAATAATATTACAGGCTATAGCTACTAGAGAGGGGTCGTTGATCCAGGGAGTTATTCTGATTGCATGATTGGAGTCGGGAAGGAATTTTTTATTCCCCTAAAGTGGAGAAAATTGGCTTCTACCTCACAGGGTTTTTTGCCTTCCTCTGGATCAACTTGCAGGATAACAGGCCGAACTGGATGGACAAATGTCTTTTTTCGGCCTTATGTACTATGTTACTATGTTACTATGTTACTATGACGCCAAAAGGACTCAACAGGGAATACGAGATACAAGCCTTCACTTAATAAATATCTATATCCGGACAATAACCACATGGATTTTTTTTATTCCCTTTTTGTACGTTTTCCCTTTCGGAACATTGGATCAGGAACATACTCTAACCTCCTGACAGCATCACACTGGAGGGTCTCCTCTACCAGTATACAAGGATGTTACACTATCATAAGGACTATAACAATTGATGATACCCTATAATATTCTATAAGATTCTAATTTATTCTTTCCTTAATTTCTCAGGTCCCATGAATACCACATTACACCCAGTGCCGCAGGGGGTATTCTTTTTCATTTATATCTATATAGTCATTACACTGTATTATACCTATAGCCATGTATCAATAGAGCCCATTAGCCATTCCTATATGTATTATACCTACAGTATATATCTTTAAGTCATATATCTATAACCAATTCGCTGGTCATTTTCTCTCTATAGTGACATATTGCCATCCTGAACCTGGTGGAACGCAAATTCCTACACCTTCTTCCGTCCTGTGAAACGCACCGTGACACCAGCGATGCGCTTCACCCATCCACGTCACTTCCGGCTAGTGGAACGCACCGCTATACTAGCGGTGCGCTCCTCCCCATTGACGTCACTTCCGGGTGGTGGAACGCACCGGGATACAATCGGTGCGTTCCACCACATTTTTGAGCGCGAATTGGCCTAGATCCCGCCTACAACGCCACCATATGCCGACCTTATGGCTCTCATAAAAGAGCAGAGACCGGCTATACTATCATGCGTATATACACACATTCCGGCGGCTATAGGCTCCTCATATGTAGCAGCATCTTCCCCTGTTTACCTCCAGCGGCACAGGTAAGTAGCTACTAGCTATAGGATAACCCTGTCTGATTATATATGATTATATATGTTATGGTTAATGCATCATGTAAAAAAGTACTATTAGTAGGATCATTCTCACAATATAATGGTCCAATGTCTTTGTAGCACGATAAGATTGAGAATTGCAGCGTGTGGTGATAAGATTAGTAGAGGATCAAATGACAGATGATGTACCCAAATGTAAGAATATGAACACATAATAAGTAAATATGTAAAAAAATATTGAATTGTAATGCCCTGACAATTTGACCAGGTGAATGTAAAATGCACAAACGGTGATATACCTTCCTTAATCAAATAACAGATATTCTATACCATTGTGATTTATATAACCAGTAACTGGATAATCAAAGGACGGCAAAACTTTTATTTATTTTTACTTTTTATCTTCTGTTTTTGACATACATATGTATATTATGAATATGTACCTATAATCAATGATGTAATTGACCCGAAATGAATTGTCACTAAAATTGCCCTATTGTAATCCCCATAGTGCCTGACGAAGGCCAGATACGGCCGAAAACGTTTGCACAATAAAATCTCCTGCCGCATATCCATTGAAAAATAAATATCCTTGAAAGAAACCTATGCTTTGTGATCTATGTTCTTCATGACTACGGGGTTGGGAACCCTATCCACATCAGCAAAAAGCAGAATAGCCACAAAGTTTGGTACAAAAGCCAAAAGATGTTAGACATGATAAATTACATATATTTTACCCAGAAAGTTCTCACAACTAGAAAAGCTGTTCTCTTCTGCTTTCCTCATTCCCCTGCAGGACCGTTGGTCTCTCCCTTTGGGGAGAGACCAGACCTCAACAGAGGCTCTGTGCTAACACCTGGGGTGGCAGCTAGGTGGAAGCCAGAGCATCGACCAGCATATCCTCGGCTTTGGTTGAAGGTTATCCACTTGTCCTGGTCCCCTGCAGGGGCCTTTCTGCCCGGAGGAACCGAGAATGGTTTACAGTGGGCCCTTTTCTTATGGAGAGAGTCTGCAATACACCGTGACCTAGTGCACATTTTTTCTGTGGCACACTGCACAATTTTGATGCACAAATGTAGAAAGTCACATTCCTTGGGTTTAAGAAAAAAAGAAAGAGAACTAGCTTGCATGTTTCATTGAGAGAGGTATAAGCTTTGTAGGATGTTGTAATTCTCTTGTCTCACTTTCAGTTGAAGGTTACTTTGGAGTTGTATTTGTCTGAAGTTGATCCAAAATAGCGAAATAAAGTTGCTGAAGGTGTTGTCTGTGTTTGCTATGCTGATGATGTATCCTCAGATGAATAGGAATGAGCTATGAAACAGGAGAGAGCTATAATTATACTTATTTGCTGCTGCACAGTAAATAGGCAAACAATAAGAAAAAACACTGCAACAATGAGCGCTGCATTGCTTTCCTGCTTTTTAAACAAGGTTTTGGAAGCAAAGCTAAAAAAAACTGCTAAGCCAGCCTCACATCTTTAGGACAAAAGCAGATGAGAATAAAATTACTATTTGCATGGCCGTAAGGAAAACATCCGGGTGGGTACTATTTCTATTATGGAGACCAGTTGGTATATGTGATGACTATTGTCGGCTAGACAACAGTCCTCTAGATTTCTGGGTAAAATATATGCAAATTATCATGTCTAACATGTACCGTCATCAGCTAGGTTTAAGAAAGCTCATTTAAATATCTTACCCAGAGGGGCATCCCCGGGTCTACAATACTGCGCAAAACATACTCAAAGTACCAGGCACATTGCCTGGCCTATAATTCTGCACACATGTACTCTGCATAGTAGCAGCATTGTCTGGGCTACATACCCATGAAATGAGCAGTGTATAATGCGATGAAAAAATGAAGCAAACCAGCAAAGGAGGTAAAATGGATAATCAGAATACATTAGTAAGTGCCTTGTATTAACTGAAGTGAGACCACCCTTTTAAAGGTAACCTGTCAGGCTTTCTGGTTAAAAACAACTGTGCTTTACACTAAAATGCTGCAGCATTTCAGAGAAAGTATTGTTTAAAAATGAACCGGAAATGGGACAAGCGCCACTGGCTTTTCCCCACATGGATCAGCTTGCTTCACAGGCAGGGCCGTCTTTAAAGCGGGGCAAAAGGGGGAAGCTGCCCCGGGCCCAGTTGCTCCTGGGGGGCCAAAGGCAGCTGCCTCTTGAGCCCCGCTGGCCACTGGTGATGTGGGGGCGGTGCAGGCAGTCGCGCCGCCTGAGCCGTACAGCGCGGGACACAGGCCGGAAGAGGGCTGCATCGTATCGATGCCAGCCTAATAGAGGTAGGTATAAGTGTTTATTTTTTTTAATATGGTACTACTACTGGAACATGATTGGGGGGCATCTATGGGGGCACCTGTTACTGGCACATGATTGGGGGGCATCTATGGGGGCACTTGTTACTGGCACATGATTGGGTGGCATCTATGGGGGCACTTGTTATTGGCACATGATTGGGGGGCATCTATGGGGGCACCTGTTACTGGCACATGATTGGGGGGCATCTATTGGGGTACTTGTTACTGGCACATGATTGGGGGGCATCTATGGGGGTACTTGTTACTGGCACATGATTGGGAGCATCTATGGGGCACTTGCTACTGGAACATGATTGGGGGCATCTATAGGGGAACTTGTTACTGGCACATGATTGGGGGCATCTATGGGTGCAACTGTTACTGGCACATGATTGGGGGGCATCTAGGGGGGCACTTTTTACTGGCACATGATTGGGGGGCATCTATGGGGGTACTTGTTACTGGCACATAATTGTGGGGCATTTATGGGGGCACTTGTTACTGGAACATGATTGGGGGGCATCTATGGGGGCACTTGTTACTGGTACATGATTGGCGGGCATCTATGGGGCACTTGTTACTGGCACATGATTGGGGGGCATCTAAGGGGGCACTTGTTACTGGCACATGATTGGGGGGCATCTATGGGGGTACTTGTTACCGGCACATGATTGGGAGCATCTATGGGGGCACTTGCTACTGGAACATGATTGGGGACATCTATGGGGGAACCTGTTACTGGCACATGATTGGGGGCATCTATGGGGGCACTTGTTATTGGCACATGATTGGGGGCATCTATGGGGGCACTTGTTACTGGCACATGATATGGGGGCACTTGTTACTGGCACATGATTGAGGGCATATAAGGAGGCACTTGTTATTGGCACATGATTGGGGGTATCTATGGGAGTACTTGTTACTGGCACATAATTGTGGGGCAACTATGGGGCACTTGTTACTGGTACATGATTAGGGGCATCTATGGGGGCACTTGTTATTGGCACATGATTGGGGGGCATCTATGGGGGCACATCTTACTGGCACATTATTGGGGGGCACTGTGGGGGCATCTATGGGGGCACTTCTTACTGGCACATTATTGGTGGCACTTCTTACTGGCACATTATTGGGTGGTACTATGGGGGCATCTATTGGGGCACTTCTTACTGGCACATTATTGGGGTCAATATGGGGGCATCTACTGAGGCCACAAAGAAGGTGTATTTTATATGGGGGGCTCTGTATAGGGGTATTTCATACTGGGGCACATTATGGTGGGTACTATGGGGAAGGGGAGAGAGGAGTACTATGGGGGCACTTAGAAGAGGTATTTTATACTTGCAAATTATGGGGGAAACTGAGGGCATCTACTGGGGCACTATATATGGGACATTTTACACTGGTACATTATGGGGGGCACTAGGAAGAAGGGGGGAGATGATCACTATGGGGCATTTACTGGGTGCACTATATAGGGTTATTTTATACTGGCACATTATGGGGGCACTATGGGGACATTAGCTCAACTGGGGGCATTAAAAGGGGGTATTTTTTGCACTGGTGCATTATAAGGAGAATTATTGCTAATGGGGGCATTATGATGGGCTTTATTACTACTGGGGTTCTATGGGAAACATGATTACTAGTATGGGCACTATGGGAGCATTATTACTTCTGGGGCACAGTGGGGACATGTTAGGAGCACTGTAGGAGCACTATTACTACCATGTGTGCTCTAGCAGAGAATTATTATTATTGGTGGGACTTTTAGGAGCACTATTACTGTGGGGACACCTTGGCACAGTATCAGCTTACCACAATTATTTTTGGGGATGTTATGTTTACACTATTAGTGTCAGGGGCACTATTTGCTGGGCGCAGTTATTTTAGGGCACTGTGTGCCAATACTTATTGAAGGGCACTATCTGCATGGTACTACTATTATCAGGGAGTTTATCTGTTTCTGCAGTATAGTATTGGAGAGCACAACGGCACATTATTGGGGGTCTGCAAAGAAAAGGGGGTTAGTCAGCACATCCCAATGCGCAGGTGCACGCTGCCATGGCTGAAAACATACAATAATGCCATAGTCAAAAAAAATATTAAAGTGCTTTTGCTACGCTTATTTATAAAGTGAGATGCTTGGCAAATGCATTTTGTACAAAACCATTTGAGCCCGTTTCTTTGCAGATTTACAGCAGAGACAAGAAATGGCTGAAAAATGGTGTCTGGTCTGAAGGTCTGAAAGGAGAAGAAGAGAAAAGAGAACATCTACATCAAAGAGACGTCACTGGATGTAAGAGGTATGTGGTGCTGTATTACCATGTATGTAGGGGTGGATGGAGAGGTTAGTAGTACAGTACTATCTGCACATTGTAAAAAAAAAAAAAGTAATCTGCAAAATACTATATATTTGTGTCAGAAGTTGTGCTTTTTTAATTTTTTGAATAATGATACAGCCATTTAATTTGATACTTTTGTGCTGATTCTTTTTTCTTCTTCTCTATATTAAGGGACACTATAGTCCCCAGAACCACAACAGCTAAACGTAGTAGTTCTGGTGTCTATAGCATGTCTCTGCAAGCTTTTTAATGTAAACACTGCCTTTTCAGAAAAAAGTATTTCCAATACTTCCAAGGAACACCTCTAGTGGCCACTCATCATTATTAAAGTTTACTACTCTACGAGGTGTGTCGATTTTTTGTTTTGTTTGTGTGTGTGTTGTGGTGGAGGGCGTGATTGCATGCTAGGGTGTGGGAAGGGGGCCCAAGTAAATTCTTGCCCAGGGTCCAATCAATATTAAAGACGGCCCTGGTCACAGGTCTCCCACTATCTGTGTATAAGGAGAGACTCTAGAGAGAATCTGGCTGGAAGCTGCCCCATGACTCTTTCCCATGTTCCCAGTGTATTTTTTAAACTATGTTTTCTGTGAAACTTTGCAACATTTCAGAGTAAAAAGTTGTTTTTGAGCCTGATAATACATTAAAAATCATAGTTGTTTGTAACCTGGCTCTTCTCTCTGCTCCCAGCTAGTTTTTGGACTATGGATTCTCTGATATAGTGCAGCATAGTTGTTGATAACCAGGGAGCCTGATGGTACCTCATGCTGCCCATGGTTCGGGCCTCATGAAGCTCATGACTGGTTTCCAAAGGATTTGCTGGTCACATCATTTAAATGGGTTGGCCCATCTCAGACATTGAGGGCATATTTCACGCTTGGCTGTTATCAGAAGTCCTATAGCAGTGAATGAAAAGCGCACCATGCAAGCTGGGCCACCACTCCATTCACTACAATGTTTAGATGTGTTACTTGATACAGTGCCTTACAAAAGTATTACGAAAGTGTTGCATCTCACATATATCAGTGCTGCCCTTCTGATGATGAATTTTTATCTTCTTCCCAGAGCAGGGAAAACCCACAGAAACACAGAGAAAACCTACATATACAGTACATACAATATAACACCTTGCTTCCAATATTGTAATACACACATTTTCATTGAAAAATACAAATTACTGTAGCTGCAGGTAACTACATAAGCAGATGTAAAGCTAAGCAAGCCGCAGTGCCAGTGTAAGCCGTGTACCGGGGTGGGCTCCCCAGAATACAGCGAAGTCACGAACGAGGAAAGCAACTCTGACACCAGCCTTTTCAAAACAGAATTTTTACTGAAAACACAGCAATGAACACAATCCTAAATATGAGGAGACAAGGCAATACACATACACCCAGCTGCACAGCAAGATGCCCCCTGGTGGATAACGGAGGAAATTTGTTGTAATTTGCCCACTGGCGGGCACAATTGAAACTGCCCCACTATATCTGTTATTACCCTGAAGTAAACGTGAACGATTGTTTGGTGCCTAGTAGAGATGGCCCGAACTATCCGACGGCGAACAGTTCCCGGCGAACATAGCTTGTTCGCGTTCGCCTCTGCCGGGCGAACACATGCGATGTTCGGTCCGCCCCCTATACATCATCATTGAGCAAACTTTGACCCTGTACCTCACAGTCAGCAGACACATTCCAGCCAATCAGCAGCATACCCTCCCTCCCAGACCCTCCCACCTCCTGCACAGCATCCATTTTAGATTCATTCTGAAGCTGCAGTCTTAGTGAGAGGAGGGAGACTGTAACTGCTGCTGATTTAATTGGGAAATCGATAGCTAGGCTAGTGAATTCAGTGTCCACTCCAGTCCTGAAAGACTCATCTGATCTCTGCTGTAAGGACAGCGTCCTGACAGCACCCCAAAAAGCCCTTTTTAGGGCTGCAACATTAGTCTGCTTTTTTTTTTTCCTTTATATACATATTGCAGTTGCCTGGCCTGCCTGTGTGTGAGGAGCTGCAGGCCCACAGACTGTAGTGTGCCCACTGCCAGTGCTCACCCCTGTCATTCCGTGTGGCACAGGACTTTGCTTAAAAAAAGGCACTTAATTTTTACACTTTAATCTAAGGTTAGTTGCCTGCCAGTGTGTGTCAGGCTGACTTCCACTGACTGTAGTGTGCCCACTGCCAGTGCCCACCCCTGTCATCCCGTGTGGCACAGGACTTTGCTTAAAAAAAAGGCACTTCATTTTTACACTTTAATCTAAGGTTAGTTGCCTGCCAGTGTGTGTCAGGCCGACTTCAACTGACTGTAGTGTGCCCACTGCCAGTGCCCACCCCTGTCATCCCGTGTGGCACAGGACTTTGCTTAAAAAAAAGGCACTTCATTTTTACACTTTAATCTAAGGTTAGTTGCCTGCCAGTGTGTGTCAGGCTGACTTCCACTGACTGTAGTGTGCCCACTGCCAGTGCCCACCACTCATACCGGCTGGCACAGGACTTTGCATAAAAAAGGCATTTAATTTTTACACTTTAGTGTAATTTCAGCTGCTTGCCTGCTGCTAGTGTGTGTCAGGCCGACTTCAACTGACTGTAGTGTGCCCACTGCCAGTGCCCACCCCTGTCATCCCGTGTGGCACAGGACTTTGCTTAAAAAAAAGGCACTTAATTTTTACACTTTAATCTAAGGTTAGTTGCCTGCCAGTGTGTGTCAGGCTGACTTCACTGACTGTAGTGTGCCCACTGCCAGTGCCCACCACTCATACCGGCTGGCACAGGACTTTGCATAAAAAAGGCATTTAATTTTTACACTTTAGTGTAATTTCAGCTGCTTGCCTGCTGCTAGTGTGTGTCAGGCCGACTTCAACTGACTGTAGTGTGCCCACTGCCAGTGCCCACCCCTGTCATCCCGTGTGGCACAGGACTTTGCTTAAAAAAAAGGCACTTCATTTTTACACTTTAATCTAAGGTTAGTTGCCTGCCAGTGTGTGTCAGGCCGACTTCAACTGACTGTAGTGTGCCCACTGCCAGTGCCCACCCCTGTCATCCCGAGTGGCACAGGACTTTGCTTAAAAAATAGGCACTTAATTTTTACACTTTAATCTAAGGTTAGTTGCCTGCCAGTGTGTGTCAGGCTGACTTCCACTGACTGTAGTGTGCCCACTGCCAGTGCCCACCACTCATACCGGCTGGCACAGGACTTTGCATAAAAAAGGCATTTAATTTTTACACTTTAGTGTAATTTCAGCTGCTTGCCTGCTGCTAGTGTGTGTCAGGCCGACTTCAACTGACTGTAGTGTGCCCACTGCCAGTGCCCACCCCTGTCATCCCGTGTGGCACAGGACTTTGCTTAAAAAAAAGGCACTTCATTTTTACACTTTAATCTAAGGTTAGTTGCCTGCCAGTGTGTGTCAGGCCGACTTCAACTGACTGTAGTGTGCCCACTGCCAGTGCCCACCCCTGTCATACCGAGTGGCACAGGACTTTGCTTAAAAAATAGGCACTTAATTTTTACACTTTAATCTAAGGTTAGTTGCCTGCCAGTGTGTGTCAGGCTGACTTCCACTGACTGTAGTGTGCCCACTGCCAGTGCCCACCACTCATACCGGCTGGCACAGGACTTTGCATAAAAAAGGCATTTAATTTTTACACTTTAGTGTAATTTCAGCTGCTTGCCTGCTGCTAGTGTGTGTCAGGCCGACTTCAACTGACTGTAGTGTGCCCACTGCCAGTGCCAACCACTGATACCGGGTGGCACAGTAGCTTGCCGATAAATAAGGCATTTAATTTTTAGACAGTAGTCTAAATTCAGTTGCTTGCCTGCTGCCAGTGTGTGTCAGGCCCGCTTCCACTGACTGTAGTGTGCCCACTGCCAGTGCCAACCACTGATACCGGGTGGCACAGTAGCTTGCCGATAAATAAGGCATTTAATTTTTAGACAGTAGTCTAAATTCAGTTGCTTGCCTGCTGCCAGTGTGTGTCAGGCCCTCTTCCACTGACTGTAGTGTGCCCACTGCCAGTGCCAACCACTCATACCGGGTGGCACAGTAGCTTGCCGATAAATAAGGCATTTAATTTTTACACTTTAGTGTAATTTCAGTTGCTTGCCTGCTGCCAGTGTGTGTCAGGCCCGCTTCTACTGACTGTAGTGTGCCCACTGCCAGTGCCAACCACTGATACCATCTCCCCGTTCGAAAAATCTATTCAATAAATGGCACCCAGATTGGGGACGTTAGAGGGATTAAACTGATGAGAATAGTACTACAGAAAATACCACTCATATCGGGTGTGACAGTAAATTGCACGGCGCAGACGCAGTCACCGTGGATAAAAACAAAGGGGAGGGAGCCAGCGTTTTTTTAACCATCTCCCCGTTCGAAAAATCAATTCAATTGACCTTTCGGGGACCCTTGGTGTTGTACGTGGCTGGGTGGAGGAAGAAACCTTCAATGACATCACCGGGACGTGGCTAGCTTGGTATCCAACCTTGTGCAAATGGGGAGTTTGCGGTTGTGCAAATGAACTGTTTGCGGTGCATTAAAAGGGGAGTTTGGTCTGTCAATGTCTGTGATGCGGGCGTAACCCTTACACTACCTGATCGATACAACATCATACCTGATCGTATACACACACTGGATGTTTTAAAGCACGTTATTCCAAACAATTTAGGAATGTTAGTTGATTTATGCCCTTTATGGATTAAAACCCGACTCTGCGTCCACTACGTAATTTTCCATGGGAGTTTTGCCATAGATCCCCCTCCGGCATGCCACAGTCCAGGTGTTAGACCCCTTGAAACAACTTTCTCATCACTATTGTGGCCAGAAAGAGTCCCTGTGGGTTTTAAAATTCGCCTGTCTATTGAAGTCTATGGCGGTTCGCCCGGTTCGCCAGTTCGCGAACATTTGCGGAAGTTCTCGTTCGCTGTTCGCGAACTGAAAATTTTATGTTCGCGACATCACTAGTGCCTAGTACGGGCTTATCTGCGGTGCAGCACATCAGCTTACAATCTTATCAACTCTATAATATTCCCCCTCCTATAGCTAGTCCAGGAACCGGTATCTGAGTATTGTTCCTGAGTAAAGCACTGAATTGGTTTGAGTTCGTAGGCAATATGGAAGCTCTCAATTGTACAATGTCTCTTTAAGCAATGGAGTCCTTGTAGTAAACGTGGCAAACACTTTTTAGCTTCATACGAACAGATACCCTATCTATCTAACTACAGGCCTGTTCTCAGTCTCTTAGGCGCCAATCTGCAATGTGGTGCGTGCACGCTCTTACCGACCCAGGTCTGTTCTTCATCCGATGATGACTTTTATCCGAACACCAAGCCTCTCTAGCAAACATGAGGTCCTACAGGATAGGCAGCACTCCGTTCCTCTGCTCCTATCAGCCTTTCTGGAAAACAATCCTTTTCCTCCGGACAGTATCTGTCTTGGACGGTGATCAGCCTCATTCAGCTGCAGCTCCTGACACTATAGGATGTGCTGATGCCTGGATGCGAGCAGATTTTGTTTCACACACAGTCCTTGCAAGATGTCTGCTCTCCTGCCTCCTGTTTCTTCTTTCTCATTCCAACGCCACCTCCTATGAATATTCAATTACTGAAACCTGTTTAGCTGTGTTAAGAAACAGCGGCATCTTGTGGTCAAAATGCAGAATGACAGTCTTGATGTTAAACTTAATACAGTGTTCAAACAAATGAGGGCCGTTTCTCAATCTCCCACCGGGAGTACATTATTGACTCATCCATCAAGTACAAGACGATAAAGAAACTGTTTAGCCCCTTCCTGGTCTTCAACAACAACATTCAGAGACGCCTCAAGCAGCAAAAGCTGAGAAAGAAGAGTTGCTTAGGCTATTTTCACATCAGCGTTTTTGCTGGATCCGGTAGTGATCAGCAAAAACGCTTCCATTAGAATAATACAATAATCCGTTCTGTATGGCTCCGGTTGTATTATCTCTAAAATGACCAAGATGGATCCGGCACTTAAAGGGGTTGTCCGGGATTGGGGACATTGTTGTATATGTACACTAGTCCCCTAAATATTACATTCATGCCTGTCCTACCTTTAACAGACATTTCTGATGCCCCTTTTGCAATCCACAAAATCTCAGCCGGAAGTGCCGTTCTTCTAAGAGTCAGTGACGTACCGGGTCCCTTTCTGCAGAGCGAAGCCTCTTCTTCCGCTTCGCAAGGAGCCCGGTGACGTCACCGTCAGCCAAAGTAATTATTCACAGCGCATGGATGGGTGGTAGCTGGGCGGCAACAAACCATGCTAAGCCACGCCCCTCTGGTCCGGTGACGTCACCGGGCAGGGGGCTTTATTATCAGTGAAGGAGACAGAGTTTAGGGGCGTAACTAAGCGAGAGGAATATGTGCGGCAGGAGGCGGCATATGAATCAGGGGGGCGGATGCACGGAGGAGCAGACAGACACCAGAAACCACGCGATGCTCCTCTGCGCTGGGACCCAGAAGCAAGTGCGGCAGGAAGTTACCGCACACATAAACATAGATATCAACAATCAGTGGGGGACTGTCAGAGCACTGCTGATGTCGAAAAATACATAAAAACATCTGGGGGGACCTTGAAACAGCTATTAATAGTGAGTAAACTGTTTTGTAAAAAATATTTTGATCCCGGACAACCCCTTTAAACCTTTGTAAGTCAATGAGGGCCGGATCCGTTTTCTTTTGTGTCTGAGAAAACGGATCCGGCATCATTGACTTACATTGTGTTTCATGCCAGATCCATCTTGATCAGTATCCCATGGCACACACAAAAATTCTGCTTGCAGCAGTTTTGTGTCCTGCATGGGAGGGCAGCGAAACAGAACGGAATGCATATTGGTGCACACCATTCCGTTCAGTTTTGTCCAAATTGGCAATGAATGGGGACAAAATGGGGACGGATCTCAATACCAGAAAGAAAGACGCTGATGCGAAAGTAGCTTTATATTTCCATACTGAATAAAAATAAATGAAAAGGTTCTCCACAGACAGAATGCTGCTGTCCCAGGAACGGTAAGTGTGTATCGGACATGATATGGTAGTACTTGAGATACATAGAGCCTAGAGATGAGTGAATCGATTCTAATGAATCCATTCATCAATACTGCTTTTTCACATGTAGGGGCTGTCCTCGCAGGTGAAGATGCACCCACCTGCTGCAAGATTGACAGGCCCGGACATTTAGCCCCCGGCCCTGACAATTTCCTATCCTCACAGACACGGCTCCAAAGCCAAATCAGAGCCTGTGCCTTTGCTTTGCTAATCGGAGCAGCAGCACAGACAGGAAATTAGAATCTATTCGCTCATTTCTTATGGAGCCCAAATAAATGATAGTTTTTTGTCTTTTTTTTGTCTTAAAGGGTTTATTCTAATATGGACATTTATGACTTATGGGCAGTATTAGCCATATGTGAATAAAAGAAGGTAAGGTTCCATTCTTTTGACCGATGAACAAGACTCAAGAAAATGTACCTTTAAGTAAAGCTATTTAATTACCCCCATCTTAGAAAGGGGAATCCATAATATTGCGCGACTTGTACTCCCTATTACTTTCTCAATCAGGATGGCACCATGAAGATACGCAGTGGATATAACAGGAACTTACAGTTCAGTTGTGATGTCTTAATCCTAGATGTTCCTCTGTGGGCACTGTTCTTCTGCGTCTTTCCGGTTCTCTTCTTTTTTCTTTTTTCTTTTGTTTTTGGTGCCGTCCGGGATGAGGGAAGGTTGAGGGAGCTGGGCCCTAATAGTAACAAATGTTTTAAATAGAATTGTTTCTTGAGCTTGCCCCGGCCGGTGGCACAGCTCGTGGTTTTAAAAAAGCCGCTTATTCGCGCTCGCTCGGAGCGCTGCGTGACGTCACGGCAGTGGCTACGGTGGACCAGGAGGACCAAAGTTTTCTCCAACGCGTTTCGATTAGTTCGCTAATCTTCGTCCCTGACGAAGATTAGCGAACTAATCGAAACGCGTTGGAGAAAACTTTGGTCCTCCTGGTCCACCGTAGCCACTGCCGTGACGTCACGCAGCGCTCCGAGCGAGCGCGAATAAGCGGCTTTTTTAAAACCACGAGCTGTGCCACCGGCCGGGGCAAGCTCAAGAAACAATTCTATTTAAAACATTTGTTACTATTAGGGCCCAGCTCCCTCAACCTTCCCTCATCCCGGACGGCACCAAAAACAAAAGAAAAAAGAAAAAAGAAGAGAACCGGAAAGACGCAGAAGAACAGTGCCCACAGAGGAACATCTAGGATTAAGACATCACAACTGAACTGTAAGTTCCTGTTATATCCACTGCGTATCTTCATGGTGCCATCCTGATTGAGAAAGTAATAGGGAGTACAAGTCGCGCAGTACCTATACATATATTGCATACATCATTTATTTGATATCCAACGGTGGCGATACCGTTGCGGTACCGCTGCGTCAGCTTAACCAAGTGCAAGCGCCGGTGCATCACTACTGTTGAATCCATAATATTGCCAAGGACTAGACATAAGTCTTAAAGAGGACCTGTAACATCTTCTGACATGTTTGTTTTAGTATATAATTGTATTCCACATGAAACTACAATTCTGGAGCATCTGTTCTTGTTATGTCTTTCCATTCTTCTATTCTTGCAAGAAGTTTATGGATACAGGTACAGATGGGAGTTACCATTTGAAGGTGTGTCCCTGCACAGACTGGCATTGTCCAATCAGTGCTGCCAGTGACAGACTGTGCAAGGACACATCCCCAACTGGTACCACCCATCAGTACCTTTATCCATAAACATCCAGGAAGAATAAGAGAAGAACGGTATAACATAGAATCATAAGAAATAATTTTCCAGAATTATTATTACATGGGGAATGTACAATAAGTAGTTAGTAAAACAGATACGTCAGGAGAGGTGACAGTTCCTCTTTAAGCTGGCATTTGTAATCAGACCAGTAGTCATAAAATCTTAAAGGCTCTACAAAATGTAGAAATGATGGGCTGATTGGCAACCTTTCCTTCTGTTATAGCATTAAAGGGGTTGCCTCATCTTAGAAAAAGGGGTCATATCACTAGGATATGACCCCATTGTCTGCACCTACATCAAGAACAGAGCCCCGAAAGTGGTGGGGGGTGCACTGCACATGGCTCGGCTATCTTCCTCGGGCCCATAGAAGAAAATGAGAGCAGAGGCCAGTCATGCACGGTGTGCTTCCATTCACTTCTATGGGGGACAGGCTTGGTGGTGGTTGGACCAGAGTCCTCCAGATTCCACTTTGCGGGGCTCCATTCCCGATATAAGTGCAGGTCCCAGCGGTGGGACCCGTACCTATAAGACAATGGGGGCATATCCTAGTGATATGCTCCCTTTGTCTGAGATGAGACAACCCCTTTAACGTCTGCAAGTATTTACTATGTTAAGTTTTAAAATCCCACTTGGAGGAACTATAAAACAGCTGGTAAATCCAACTGAATTCTTAAAACTATGAGAGATACTTCTTCCAGTTGCACCCATATATTCTATTAGGTTAAGGTTTGCTTGCTGCCTATAAGATGTCAGCAAAAAATAGCTCTTCTTCACTCTGGTTGGAGCTGTCATATTCCAAGCCATCAGATGTAATCTATTTTAGATGTATATTGAGGAATGCTCTTTTAAGCAGAAAATCCTTGTGCGGAAGCAACTTTTAGAATATTCCCCCTTTAAAGCCATGACTACACTGGAAACCAAGCCTTGTGGGTCAGAATGGAAAAATGAGCATGACTGACAGATAATCTATGCTGATTTTGATAAACACCTGCAGGACTGAAACAGTATAGAAAAGTAAAGAAAATGCACCCTCCACAATGGGCAGAACTGAATGAGTTTCCTATGTTCTAGGGTTTAAATCTTAGCGGCTGAACTCTTCTTAAACTCAACCACCAGCTATTGTTCTCCTGCATATGTCTGTATACCTTCATTGGATATTTGCAAGAAGTCAGATGTTTATTCCAAGCTCTGAGAATATCCTGTTGAAAGTCCCGTTGTGTTTAGGCCCAAGGAATTCCTTTGATACCGGCAGTTTAGTGACCCATAGCCATTTGAACTTTGAACTTAGGAAGCAGGCCTGTATATTTTTACCAAAAATAATCAAAACCTCATGTTCAGGTTTATAATTTTTACTTAGCAGTAATACATCAATATATAATATGTGGATGTTTTGATCTACACCCCACCGATCAGCTGTTCCAGAAGATGGTGCCGGAACTACCCAGATCCTTCCATTGTGTAATAGATGAAGCTGTTTACTGCAGCACTGCTCCCACTACTTCAACGGGAGCAGTGCTGCTGAAAGTAAATCATCGGAGCTACTGCAGAACAGCTGATCGGTGGGGGTGCAGTGCGTCAGACTCCAGCAGATCAGTGCTCCTGCTTCCCTGTGGATTGGCCATTACTTGTAATATCCAAGACAACCACTTCAATCCTTTATAGTTCTCTTTCTCAGGAAACTTTTGAATCTAAATCTGTAGAACATGTAATTAAGCTTTCATTGTTGTGATAATTGAAATAAAACCTGAATTGTTCCTGGAAATTCAACAGAGAATATTTTCTAGATTTAAGTGGCAAATTTGCAGTAAGGTAAAAAAAAAAAAATCACACATTAACATCCATTTATTCAGCGTGAGTGTAGGAATGAGTTCATTATAAAGTGACGATTAACACTCTTCCAGAAATCAGATTATCAGCATGTGTGAAAAGTGGCTGCTGAGTTTAAGAAAAGTGAATCTAATTTTAAAATAAGAGTGTTTATAACTCTATAAATCAGTAATAATTCCTCTGCAGTAATGCTGGATGGTGCAAAACCTTGCATTTTTCCGGATTATTTATTCATAGCTGCTATTACGATTCCAGTATCCACGGTTATAAAATTAGAAAGTTTAGAGAAGTATTTTCAACGTAAATGACTGTAAATTAAATTATAGTTATTACGTATCATAATCGCACACATTTACTTAATCAGAATGGAGCCGGCTGCCTGATTGCATGCTTATAAGAAAGGCATCTAAATAATAGATTAAATTCAGCTAAAATAGCTGCAGTAATATTAATGGGGGTTAAATGATCGGTTATAATATTGTTTAGGGTATTTAATAACATTGCATTCACTTTAAATTATGGCATTTCATTTTAGGCAGTAATTTGGGGACAGGAGTTCTTTTACTTTTTGATCTTTTGTAAAAAATTTCTAAAGTGTATTTTCCATTTTGCAATATTTTATTTTCCCCTTAGTTTTTTGTCTATTGAACATCAGGTGGAAGGAAGAGAATGCAGGAGAGGCAGTATTTCCTGTGCCTAAGAACATGATGGGATAATGATGTATGGTGGGAGAGCAGTAACCCAACCCCCAACCTTTGGCTTGAATGGGGATGCTTCTCTGATGGGCCCCAATGCTGCACAATCTCTAAAAGGGTTTTTGGAGGATAGGCCATCAACATCAGATTGCAGAGATCCGACACTATGCACCTTGATGAGCTGTTCGAGAGTAGCTCTGGCACCAAAACTATTATGGGTGTGTGGTACTAGGAGCTGGCTATTGCAGCGCTGCTCCTATTAACTTTATTGGGAGCAGTGCTGCAGTAACTAGTTCTATCAGCTACACAATGCATGAAGCTGTGTAGTTCTGGTTTCCAGAGCTTCTTCCAAACAGTTGATGGGTGGGACTGTGGGCTAAATACACCATCATTATAAAATCCTGAAAACTCCATTTAAGTGCATGGGAGAATTGTCACTGTGGCTCAGGAGAGAAGGAAAAGTGCTAGACCCACTGATGATGCAAGGGTTGATGTGAAGAAGAGTGGATGGGCCTTCATAAAAGCATCTGGCCAGAAGCTCGACGCTCAGCACAGCACAGTGGCTGTGGTAACATAAAGTCCACCACAGAGATGGCTGTAGATGCGACCAACTGCAGCGACGTTGAAAGTAACAACAAAGCCAGACGAGAGCCGGGTTCCCTGAGAGAAGTGGAAAAAGGTTTATTTATGTCCTGTTCACGTTGGATTTAGTTGTATGTTACGATTAAGGTCGCGTATGCGATTGAAGCACAACTATATTTTTTGTATTCGCTGCTGTGATTGTTAACTATTTTATTATTCAATAAAGAAGAGGGAGATTTTTTTTTCCTTGGTATGTATGTGCACAGCGCTGGCTAGGGCAGAAGCCGTACTCCTGGATTACTTCTGTGGCCAAATGGCTGGTTGCTCTTCTAGACTACGCCTTAAAGCTTAGAGCCAATGTACAGGTCTGCACATTATTTCTTTTTTTTTTTTCCTTTCTATTTAGTCTTATAAAAGGGTATAATGTTAAGATATTATACTGCTAGATTTTTCTATTAAAACGTATTTTTACAAAAGTCATTGCTTGACATGGTACATTTTGGCCTACTGTTAAATACTTCAGTGTTATAATTAACAGCAGAGCACGTTTTTGATACTGCTCTGTCTGGTGCTCCAATTGCCGCTTTCATTCTGTTTATCAACAGGTGTCCAGAGGTTTATACATTCGCTGATTAAACATAGATGGCCTACGCTATAGATACATTTAGTCCTAGAAAGCCCCTTTAATTGTAAATTAGACAAGATTTAATGTCCTATATTTGTATAATGTAAATGGTATTAGAGTCTGTCAGCATTTTGACCATGCTAAACTAATGACAGCACTAGGTGGAGGCTGGGGAGAGCAGTATGCAGTACTTCAGATTGCTCCCCTGCCTGTGCCTGCTCTGCTAAAGCCAGATATAGCCCATCTATGCCAGGCTTTAGAGCAGCGCTGGTACAGGCAGAAGGAGCAATGGATGCTGAGTCCTGTACAGTGCTCAGTGTGGCTGGTACCTCTTGAAATAGTCCCGATGTTGTTGATGGCTGACCCATGAGACACAGGTCCAAAGCAATGAGGTATCAGGCAATACTCCTTGTCAGGAAACAGGCAGCATTCAGGGCAGGCACAGTTTGTGTGAATCTGTTAAACAATCTGAGGTCAGGGCAGGCAACAGAGAGGCAATGCAGTAAACAGGCAATAGTCAGGGCAGGCATGGAAAGTCAGGGCAATGTTCAGTACATGGGCAGAAAGCACACCTTCACTGAAAACTAGAAAGACTATAATATCTAAAGCTCAGGCACCTTCCACCTCGGGAAGGCACCTTAAGTACATGGAGGTAGCCAACTATAGACTGGAAGAGCTGTGAGCCCGCATGTTGGCCCTTTAACAGTCAGCCGAGCATGCATGTGTGCCCAAAGGACTGGAGGAGAGACCGAGGGAGCAGGAGCAGGCCATGGCCTGCCAGGAGAGTATGCAGGATGCCAGCGGCTGAATCTCCTGTCAACAGCAAGGGTAGAAGGAATGGGTCAAACCTGCCAGGAAGAAGGACCAGCCCAGTGAGTGATCCGACACAGAGGAGCAGGATATCTGCGGGCATGGACCACCACCCAAATAGGCTGTATTTATGAGAAAACCCCTCATCATTTATACACTGCAGTGTGATGAGTACCAATAACAATGCTGTGCAAAACAAGAGTGCAAATAAATACACTACTTTTTCTCTATATTTTTTTTTTACAATGTTCTTGTGCATTCCCTGCCATTCTTTCATGTAAACTTTGTGCTAACATTGTGTCCACTGTATTAGACAAGCAGTAAAACTGTGAACACAATGCCACAGCCTTTATATACAGGGCATATTTATTATCATTCATTAATCACAAATGAGAAGTCAGAGGTTGTGTATGAGGTCTTACGACCTTAAGAAATTGTGTTTATTTTAGATTTCATTTTACTGATTGATCTTATATCTATCTCCTGGTGATCATAATATGACCATATTCATCTCTTTGGCTAGTATTGAATCAATAAAGTATACAATTAATGGGAAAACTATTGGTTGAAAGATTATAGTCAGCCACTAAATATTTATTTCATGGATTATATAAAGAAAAGGTATTGACGGATATTTTCAGCTAATTATGCATTCATTCAGCAAAGCCTCCTTTATCTTGATCTGGGGTAGAGCTTCTCTGTAAAATGAGTCTCCAACCTTGACTCCAGTTTACTTGTTTGCTTTCTATTTTAATTGGTAAAAAATGTTGTGTTTACTAGTTTTTATAATTGCAGTTTACAGAGGTTGTAATTTCACTCTTCTGATACAGAGTTCCAAACTCCCTCTACAGACACATAGTTAAATAGCAAAATCCTTTCCTCCTGCAGCCTCCACTAGAGGGAGCTTAGGTGCAAAATGCATGCATACATAGCAAAAATTTCTCAGCTCCCCCTAGTGGCGACTGAAAGCACACAACATTTTAGGGGTTATTCAAGTTTTTAAAAATGATGGTTTGTCCTTACCACAGGCTATCAAATTCTGAAAGTTGGATCACCACGAATCTAAGGGCTCATGCACACGACCGTTGCTTTTTTTTCTTCATCCATCCACATTTTTTGCAGATCATATGCGGAGCCATTCAAAAAGGCCCGCAAAAGATGCGGACCCATGTGAGACCCATGTGCTGTCCGCATGCGTACGTCCATTCCGCTGCATCCGCAAAAAATAAAACATGTCCTATTCTTGCCCGTATTATGAACAAATGATATGACTGGTCTATGGAGGGCTGGACATTCTGTTCCACAAAATGCAGAAGGTACATGGCGGATCAGCAATTTGGGGACAGCAAAAACGGCTACAGTCACGTGCATGAGCCTTAAAGGGGTAATTCCATCTTAGACAATGGGGGCATATCGCTAGGATATGCCCCCATTGTCTGATAGGTCGGGTCCCACCTGTGGGACCTGCACCTACAAGGAGAACGGAGCCGGGGAGAGTTGTGGCTGGAGAAACGCGCGTTGGGGTGACGCCATCCTTGTTGGTTGACACACGGCACTTGTCCTAGTAGGTTCTCCTTCACTTTTTCTCTATGCTGCTCAGGTTGTATGGGTAGAGGTGAGTGATCATTATTTTTTGGATCCTTTCTCTGGACCGGTAGTTATCATTTTCCTCACCTACGGCTCCCCTTAACATACAGTGTGGTATGACTTAGGACCTACCTTTGTGATACTTATGATTTACATACAAATCTATTTGTTATTTATCTATACATCAACTTATGATAATGTTGCCTGTAGCCTGTGTCCCTTCAGGATGGTGTTTTTTCTGCCCACTTGGTTTTTAAAGATTATGTCTGTGATATATATCATTTTTTGTAATTAATAAAATATTTGATAATTGACAATAGTACGGAGTCAGCTTCGTTTCTTTTATAGGTTTTGTTTTTTTAATTAACAGTAGACTTCCTAATGGCTAATAAACTCCTACTCAGTCTCTGAGACCACATGGAGTGGCGAGTGTTTGAGATCTGTTCACATTGTCTGGTGCTGCATAGTAGCTGTCTCTGCTGTGATGCTGTGCCTGTGGGCTGGTGGGGGCCCAGTGCATTTGAGATTTAGCCTGACAGCAGGGGTATTGTTGGGCCGGTTGTTCTGCAGGTGCTGTTTTGCAGTGGCGAAGGTCGCCATGTGGCGATGCATCAATTTAGAGTAGGAATCCACTCATTATAGGCCACCTTGACGTGGTAAGTGGGCTTATCCATTTTGATTAAAACTAAGAGGATCATTTACTAATCTGAATATGCTGAATAAGGCCTCATGCACACAACCGTATTTTTTTGCGGTCCGCAAAAACGGATTCCGATTTTCCGTGATTCGTGATCGTTTTTTCGTCCGTGGGTCTTCCTTGATTTTTGGAGGATCCACGGACATGAAAAAAAAGTCGTTTTGGTGTCCGCCTGGCCGTGCATAGCCAAACGGATCCGTCCTGAATTACAATGCAAGTCAATGGGGACGGATCCATTTGACGTTGACACAATATGGTGCAATTTCAAACAGATCCGTCCCCCATTGACTTTCAATGTAAAGTCAGGAATTAATATACCATAGGATCGGAGTTTTCTCCAATCCGATGGTATATTTTAACTTGAAGCGTCCCCATCACCATGGGAACGCCTCTATGTTAGAATATACAGTCGGATTTGAGTTACATCGTGAAACTCAAATCCGACAGTATATTCTAACACAGAGGCATTCCCATGGTGATGGGGACGCTTCAGGTTAGAATATACTAAAAGAACTGTGTACATGACTGCCCCCTGCTGCCTGGCCAGTGCGGCCGCCCCCCCCCTCCCCTGTAGTTAACTCATTGGTGGCCAGTGGGCCCCCTCCCTCCCCTGTAGTTAACTCGTTGGTGGCCAGTGGGCCCCCCCTCCCTCCCCTGCAGTTAACTCGTTGGTGGCCAGTGGGCCCTCTCCCCTCCCTCCCCCTCCTAATTAAAATCTCCCCCCCTATTATTGGTGGCAGCGGAGAGTACCGATCGGAGTCCCAGTTTAATCGCTGGGGCTCCGATCGGTAACCATGGCAACCAGGACGCTACTGCAGTCCCGGTTGTCATGGTTACTTAGCAATTTGTAGAAGCATTATACTTACCTGCGAGCTGCGATGTCTGCGTCCGGCCGGGAGCTCCTCCTACTGGTAAGTGACAGGTCTGTGTGGCGCATTGCTTAATGACCTGTCACTAACCAGTAGGAGGAGCTCCCGGCCGGACGCAGACATCGCAGCTCGCAGGTAAGTATAATGCTTCTACAAATTGCTAAGTAACCATGGCAACCGGGACAGCAGTAGCCATGGTTATCGATCGGAGCCCCAGCGATTAAACTGGGACTCCGATCGGTACTCTCCGCTGCCACCAATGATAGGGGGGGAGATTTTAATTAGGAGGGGGAGGGAGGGGAGAAGGCGCACTGGCCACCAACGAGTTAACTACAGGGGAGGGAGGGGGGCCCACTGGCCACCAACGAGTTAACTACAGGGGAGGGAGGGGGGCCGGCCGCACTGGCCACCAACGAGTTAACTACAGGGGAGGGAGGGGGGCCGGCCGCACTGGCCACCAACGAGTTAACTACAGGGGAGGGAGGGGGGCCCACTGGCCACCAACGAGTTAACTACAGGGGAGGGAGGGGGCCCACTGGCCACCAATGAGTTAACTACAGGGGAGGTAGGGGGGGGCGGCCACACTGGCCACCAATGTGTTAACTACAGGGGGGGGCTGCCCCCTGCTGCCTGGCAGCACCTGCCAGGCAGCAGGGGGCAGTCTTGTACACAGTTCTTTTAGTATATTCTAACCTGAAGCGTCCCCATCACCATGGGAACGCCTCTATGTTCGAATATACTGTCGGATCTGAGTTTTCACGAAGTGAAAACTCAGCTCTTAAAAAGCTTTTATGCAGACGGATCTTCGGATCCGTCTGTATTAAAGTAACCTACGGCCACGGATCACGGACGCCAATCTTGTGTGCATCCGTGTTCTTTCACGGACCCATTGACTTGAATGGGTCCGTGAACCGTTGTCCGTCAAAAAAATAGGACAGGTCATATTTTTTTGACGGACAGGATACACGGATCACGGTCTCGGCTGCAAAACGGTGCATTTTCCGATTTTTCCACGGACCCATTGAAAGTCAAGGCGCAGATGGCGGCACAACATTTATTTGCGATGCTATCTGCAACTTTTCCCCACTCATGCCCGGTCTAAAATTGTGGACATGGCGTGGGCGGGGAAGGGGGTTGGGGTGGGCCGGCAGGCCCGTCCCATTCATCATTTTCTATGCCTGTTTTAGGAGTAGAAAATTGTCTAAATGTAAGACAGCAAGGAAGCTGTCTTACATTTAGAACTGGCGCTGGTTGGTGCAGGGACTTTATTAAAACTGTCATCTAAAACGCCGGTCTTAATAAATGTGCCCCTAAGTGCCTCAAGTACAGAGAAGCAATAGATCCATGCATGGTGGATGGATGTACGATCCATGGATTTTTCTCCAAAGTCTTGTAGTAGCCTCTTTCTTCCTCCATAGAGTAACAAGAAAGACTTTGAAATCTCTTTAAATTCAGCAGTCATTTTTATCAAATGAGCCCTAGCCTAAGAAGTTAGCAAATGCCTCTACATCCTTCTCTGCTCCTTGCTCCAGGTATGTATTTTCTCGAGCATTGCTGCTACAAGCATGATCTTTAATGGGAATGATCTGACTGACAGAATACCCTCTGACTAAAATCCTACTTATTATTAGAGGGGAGCTCTGATTAATATGACTGGAAGAGGAGCCATGTCTGTCCCCCAGAAGCAGTGATCAGGTCACTGCAGCTAAATGATTGCACTACTACAGTATATACTTTATATCTGTAAAAAGTCTATGGTGTACCAATATGCCTTAGACTTTCCCCGCCATTCATCAGCACAAGGCGCACTATGAACGGCTAAGAAGACAGGTTGGCATTAGCAGGAGGTGCTTCAAACCCACATGCAGTTGTGCATATATATAGGGGAGCAGATCCTGCATTTGTGGCCCGTTGCTAATGGCAATCCCCAGCAAAATGCATACAATGGAGGATGCCCGCAGCGAACCACAAGTACCACAATAGACATCCTACACAAGGTAACAAGTGCGGATGTAATAATTAATATAACAATATAACAAAACAATAACGAACACAGGTGCACTCTGCAGTAATACTAAATCCTCAAACTGATTTTAAAATTGAGAGATTAGTCAACATGTCCCACGGTGTAGAACATGTCTAAGCCCGGACACCGCGACAAGGTTTCTCAAGTAGCCCGGGACCCTACACTCTCCAACCTGAGCCATATGGGCAATACCAGGAGCCAGTGGGCAAATTACAGGAGCATTGGGCCGACTCACAAACAACTCACCAGTTACCTCCAGCATGTGGCCATGCCTGCAATGGGAGGAGGGAGGAGTCTGTGAGTCCCACTCAAGACTTGCTGATATAGCCCAGGCTTCACAGGTGCACCTTAATGTGACCTGTAGATGGAAAACAGGCACATTTAAATAGGAGTTTATACACCTCCAGAAATCTATATATACAAACTAAGAAGACAGGTTGGTACTTGTGGTTCGCTGCGGGCATCCTCCATTGTATGCATTTTGCTGGGGATTGCCATTAGCAACGGGCCACAAATGCAGGATCTGCTCCCCTATATATATGCACAACTGCATGTGGGTTTGAAGCACCTCCTGCTAATGCCAACCTGTCTTCTTAGTTTGTATATATAGATTTCTGGAGGTGTATAAACTCCTATTTAAATGTGCCTGTTTTCCATCTAGGCCCAATGCTCCTGTAATTTGCCCACTGGCTCCTGGTATTGCCCATATGGCTCAGGTTGGAGAGTGTAGGGTCCCGGGCTACTTGAGAAACCTTGTCGCGGTGTCCGGGCTTAGACATGTTCTACACCGTGGGACATGTTGACTAATCTCTCAATTTTAAAATCAGTTTGAGGATTTAGTATTACTGCAGAGTGCACCTGTGTTCGTTATTGTTTTGTTATATTGCACTATGAACGGCACAGGCAGCGCACTGATTGTAGGCAGGCTACTATAGCTAAATGATAAAGTACATAGAAGATATACTATATTGGACTGTAGTATTCAGGTTAAACTGCCATGTTGGCACTTTGCAATATATAAGTGGGTTTTGGGTTGCAGTTTGGGCACTCAGTCTCTAAAAGCTTCACCATCACTGGTTTAGGCCCTACTGGTATTTCTATGAGAACTGGAAAGTTGATTTAGTTCTGTCTCTGTATTTATTCACTTAGAACCCTTGCTATGCTGTAAAACTGTATAAAATATTTAGGAATATATTAATTTATTAATATATATCCTGGTAGAGCTGATCCTGATGAATAAAATGATACTGGTCTTGTGAAATTCGATTGTGGCATTCCTTAAAAGAAGGTTTTTATTTTTTATGCAACTGAGGGTTTCACTGCACCAAGGGGTGGAGCCTAGTCCCTCAGCTTTCCAGTGCTGGCCACGCCCCTTGGTACACTGAAGCGCCATTTACATAAATAGTCTTTTTTTCTCACGAAGGCTGCAACCGATTTTCACGAGACAGGTATCATTGTAATCAGCAGAATCCACCATACCAGACAGGATGTCTGGTTTGGTAGGATTGATTCTGCTGACATGTACCTTTTCATACCTCATTCATATGACAAAGGTTTCCAAAGTGTTATACAATGTCCTTTTGGCAATTTTCCTATCTATTTTCTTCAATGTTATCACTATAATTGAAAATAAGAAACTATCTTCTTACAGCGGACTAGATACATAAAATGGCCCAGGATGATACTTGAAAAGTAAATGCTAAACGAATAACAATAAAAAAAAATTTAATGGTGGTGAAATGTATATAGCGATGGCCATTTTTATTTCCATATGCAGGTGAAAATTCTTTATTTTCAGAAAATGGGGAAAATATATAACATCATAAATTATTCATCAGTCTGGAAGATAGGACTGCAAATAGAAAAATAACATTGGAATTATGTCATGCAGTCTATTGTGAATTTAATATATTGTGCTGAGGTTTCAGGGACATTTATTAGAGTGTGAAAAACACATGATTGTATGCAACATTTTTCACCTGTTATGAAACCCTCAAGGTTAAAGTTGGCACATGAAGAGCATACATAAACGCCACTGAAGGTATTACAAAAGCGACTTGTACGAGCAGCATTTAAACAGCGCATTCATTATTACCAATTGTATCCGGTTGTTTATTAAAATTTTCGTTTTAGGGTCAGAATACCCTGCAGAACATTCAGAACATCCAGAGCTCAGTGAACATCATTACACATACTGTGCAGTATACATATTTCTTACTGAATGCACTACCCGACAGAAAATTCATTTGGCCTCCATTGGTATATTGGGATCCTAAAGGTACAACCACACAGCATGGTCGTGATGCGGTCGTGCTCAGGGGTGCACCGCCAATGAGGCGATGTGAGGCGATTGCCTCAGGCAGCACAAGGTAGGGACACGTGGGAGGCAGTAGAAAGGCCTTTGGCAATGAGTGCTTTCATTGTGGAAGTGTTCATCTCTGCATATTCAACTGATCGCTATATTAACCAGTATGTTTTGTAGCACTATATGTAAAATTTTCCAAGTATGGCTTTCACAGTAGGGCTGGAGGAAAGAGGTTAGGTTGAGAATTTGGCATGATGGATGGGGGGCTCATTTAAGTTTTTGCCTCAGGCAGCAGAAAGGCTAGATGCACCCCTGGCCGTGCTACCTTCCATTTAACTAATGAAGACTGACTATACAGTTCCATCTTCATTAGTTAAATGAAAGGAAGCTGTGGGCTAATTGGCCGTGTGGTTTTTGACCGCAGCACGGCCACAACCCGACCTGATCACGACCGTTCCGTGTGGTCGCATCCTAAGGGTAATTTTAAGATATACCCCAGGAACTTTCCCAGAATATGTGTCAAACAAGCATGGGAACGTTGTGTGAAAGACCTTACACTAAAGAGTTTAATTGGATATACAGTGGGGGAAATAATTATTTGACCCCTCACTGATTTTGTAAGTTTGTCCAATGACAAAGAAATGAAAAGTCTCAGAACAGTATCATTTCAATGGTAGGTTTATTGTAACAGTGGCAGATAGCACATCAAAAGGAAAATCGAAAAAATAACTTTAAATAAAAGATAGCAACTGATTTGCATTTCATTGAGTGAAATAAGTATTTGAACCCTCTAACAAAAAAAGACTTAATACTTGGTGGAAAAACCCTTGTTTGCAAGCACAGAGGTCAAACGTTTCTTGTAATTGATGACCAAGTTTGCGCACATTTTAGGAGGAATGTTGGTCCACTCCTCTTTGCAGATCATCTCTAAATCCCTAAGGTTTCGAGGCTGTCTCTGTGCAACTCTGAGCTTGAGCTCCCTCCATAGGTTTTCGATTGGATTAAGGTCCGGAGACTGACTAGGCCACTCCATGACCTTAATGTGCTTCTTCTTGAGCCACTCCTTTGTTGCCTTTGCTGTATGTTTTGGGTCATTGTCGTGCTGGAACACCCATCCACGACCCATTTTCAGTTTCCTGGCAGAGGGAAGGAGGTTGTCGCTCAGGATTTCACGATACATGGCTCCGTCCATTTTCCCGTTTATGCGAATAAGTTGTCCTGTGCCCTTAGCAGAAAAACACCCCCAAAGCAAAATGTTTCCACCCCCATGCTTGACGGTGGGGACGGTGTTTTGGGGGTCATAGGCAGCATTTTTCTTCCTCCAAACACAGCGAGTTGAGTTAATGCCAAAGAGCTCTATTTTGGTCTCATCAGACCACAGCACCTTCTCCCAGTCACTCTCTGAATCATTCAGGTGTTCATTGGCAAACTTCAGACGGGCCTGCACATGTGCCTTCCTGAGCAGGGGGACCTTGCGAGCCCTGCAGGATTTTAATCCATTGCGGTGTAATGTGTTTCCAATGGTTTTCTTGGTGACTGTGGTCCCTGCTAATTTGAGGTCATTAACTAACTCCTCCCGTGTAGTTCTAGGATGCTTTTTCACCTTTCTCAGAACCATTGACACCCCACGAGGTGAGATCTTGCGTGGAGCCCCAGAGCGAGGTCGATTGATGGTCATTTTGTGCTCCTTCCATTTTCGAACAATCGCACCAACAGTTGTCACCTTCTCTCCCAGCTTCTTGCTAATGGTTTTGTAGCCCATTCCAGCCTTGTGCAGGTCTACAATTTTGTCTCTGACATCCTTGGACAGCTCTTTGGTCTTTCCCATGTTGGAGAGTTTGGAGTCTGCTTGATTGATTGATTCTGTGGACAGGTGTCTTTTATACAGGTGACTAGTTAAGACAGGTGTCCTTAATGAGGGTGACTAATTGAGTAGAAGTGTCTAACCACTCTGTGGGAGCCAGAACTCTTAATGGTTGGTAGGGGTTCAAATACTTATTTCACTCAATGAAATGCAAATCAGTTGCTATCTTTTATTTAAAGTTATTTTTTCGATTTTCCTTTTGATGTGCTATCTGCCACTGTTACAATAAACCTACCATTGAAATGATACTGTTCTGAGACTTTTCATTTCTTTGTCATTGGACAAACTTACAAAATCAGTGAGGGGTCAAATAATTATTTCCCCCACTGTAGCTGTATTATGGTTCCTTGTTACAACCTCCATGTTGTAAAGAGCTGTAATACGAGACACATAGAGATTCATTGGGTCCTACTATACCCCCATAACCTAAATGTCATTGAAAAGGTATGAACTAAGATGGATGAAGTTTCAGCATTTTCAGAAAATGTTGAAGCCACCTAACCAGCATTGGCTTTCCCCAATTACAACCAAATTTAAGACCCATCTACAGGAAAGGTCATCCATATCCCATTACCTCCAGAAATACTGCTCCATTCAAAGTGTAGAGTCCATGGCAGGTTACTGCAGCTTAGCCTCCATTTAAGTGAATGTAACCTGGCATGGCCACTACACATTGAAAGAAGCTGTGCGTTCAACTTAGTTAAAATACTAGTTCCAGCGCCAGAAGCTGCAGTCAATAACTGTCGTAGGGTTGTGTGGTGTTGGACCCCGATCTATCAGATATTGATGGATTATCATGAGGATAGGTCTTCAATATCAGGAACTAAGAAAATGGATTTAAAGGAATTTAACAGGAGCAATATCAGAAAAACAGTGGCGGGGAACTGGTTTCTGACCCATATTCTTACAAACCAAATCTCTCTGGAAAATCCTTTGAACCTATGTGTTTAAATACTGATTAATTTTCAATGTTTAATGTTTGGTTGAAAATTATTTTTAAGGAGCCTATTTCAAAAAGTAGCCAGAGATACTAAAGCCTTTTGGAGTGAATATTCAAATAAAAAATAGTTAGTTATTTCATTGATATGTTAAGGGTTGTCTCATCAAGACTGAGGCAGAATGAAGCCATCCTTCCGATTAGCTGCTAACCTTCCTTTAATAGAGCATATGAAATGAGTTCCCATCCATGAGACAACCCCTTTAATGAATAATTTGTGTAAACTAAATTAATACGGTGGAACGGTGGCCCTGCCACATTTATCTTCTTCTATGTTAGTTTTCTGGTGTAGGTGCTCACTGGCATCAGTACAGGGAGTGCAGAATTATTAGGCAAGTTGTATTTTTGAGGATTAATTTTATTATTGAACAACAACCATGTTCTCAATGAACCCAAAAAACTCATTAATATCAAAGCTGAATATTTTTGGAAGTAGTTTTTAGTTTGTTTTTAGTTTTAGCTATTTTAGGGGGATATCTGTGTGTGCAGGTGACTATTACTGTGCATAATTATTAGGCAACTTAACAAAAAACAAATATATACCCATTTCAATTATTTATTTTTACCAGTGAAACCAATATAACATCTCAACATTCACAAATATACATTTCTGACATTCAAAAACAAAACAAAAACAAATCAGTGACCAATATAGCCACCTTTCTTTGCAAGGACACTCAAAAGTCTGCCATCCATGGATTCTGTCAGTGTTTTGATCTGTTCACCATCAACATCAACCACAGCCTCCAAGACACTGTTCAGAGAGGTGTACTGTTTTCCCTCCTTGTAAATCTCACATTTGATGATGGACCACAGGTTCTCAATGGGGTTCAGATCAGGTGAACAAGGAGGCCATGTCATTAGATTTTCTTATTTTATACCCTTTCTTGCCATCCACGCTGTGGAGTACTTGGACGTGTGTGATGGTGCATTGTCCTGCATGAAAATCATGTTTTTCTTGAAGGATGCAGACTTCTTCCTGTACCACTGCTTGAAGAAGGTGTCTTCCAGAAACTGGCAGTAGGACTGGGAGTTGAGCTTGACTCCATCCTCAACTCGAAAAGGCCCCACAAGCTCATCTTTGATGATACCAGCCCAAACCAGTACTCCACCTCCACCTTGCTGGCGTCTGTCGGACTGGAGCTCTCTGCCCTTTACCAATCCAGCCACGGGCCCATCCATCTGGCCCATCAAGACTCACTCTCATTTCATCAGTCCATAAAACCTTAGAAAAATCAGTCTTGAGATATTTCTTGGCCCAGTCTTGACGTTTCAGCTTGTGTGTCTTGTTCAGTGGTGGTCGTCTTTCAGCCTTTTTTACCTTGGCCATGTCTCTGAGTATTGCACACCTTGTGCTTTTGGGCACTCCAGTGATGTTGCAGCTCTGAAATATGGCCAAACTGGTGGCAAGTGGCATCTTGGCAGCTGCACGCTTGACTTTTCTCAGTTCATGGGCAGTTATTTTGCGCCTTGGTTTTTCCACACGCTTCTTGCGACCCTGTTGACTATTTTGAATGAAACACTTGATTGTTCGATGATCACGCTTCAGAAGCTTTGCAATTTTAAGAGTGCTGCATCCCTCTGCAAGATATCTCACTATTTTTGACTTTTCTGAGCCTGTCAAGTCCTTCTTTTGACCCATTTTGCCAAAGGAAAGGATATAGGGTGTTGATGTCATTAGACCACACCCCTTCTCATTACAGAGATGCACATCACCTAATATGCTTAATTGGTAGTAGGCTTTCGAGCCTATACAGCTTGGAGTAAGACAACATGCATAAAGAGGATGATGTGGTCAAAATACTCATTTGCCTAATAATTCTGCACGCAGTGTATAAGCACACGGACTGACGGATAGTGCGCCTAATTTATGATGAGGCGTATGCCTGGTTATCTTAGCCCGGTGTATGCCTATGATAAATCTCTTCAATATGTATAATGATGCTTTATTGTTGGCACACACAGTGAGTAAAAGGCTTTTGGAGAATGGACTGGTGTCAAGAAATTCAGCAAAGAAACCACTGATAGACTGATATCCTGCAGGAAGTACATAAATTGGACGGCAGTGGATGAGGTAAAGTTATTTCCTCTGATGAAAACCCCTTCAGACTGTTTGGAACATCTTAAAAATGACTGTCCAGAGAAGAAAAGGTGAGTGCTACCATGTGTCCTGTGGCATACAAACAGTGAGACCATTCATGTGTGGGGTCACTCACATATTTTCCTAAGAACACTGTCATGAATAAAGAATTGGATCAAAACATCCCTCAAGAGCAACTTCTCTCATTGATCTAGGACCAATTTGGTGATGAACAATACTTTTTCCAGGATGATGGAGCACCATACCACAAGGCAAATGTGATATCTAAGTGGCTCGGAGAACAAAACATTGAAATGTTGGGTCCATGGCCAGGAAACTCCCTAGATCTTATTCCCATTGAGAACCTGTGGTTAATACTCAAAAAGTGGTCGAACAAACAAAAACACAGAGATTGTGATACACTGCAAGCACTGATTAGGGAAGAATTACAGCTACAGTGAAGGAGTTTAAGCATGCATGGGATAGGCATAAGGCCATCCTTCATATAAGATAGGGCCAATGGCTATTCATAGTATTCAGTATATTGGGCAGACTAGATGGGCCAAATGGTTCTTATCTGCCGACACATTCTATGTTTCTATGAATTGGTTGCCATCAGTCAGGATCTGACCCAGAAGCTGATATACAGCTTGCCAGAGCAAACTGCAGAGGTCTTCAAAAAGAAGGTTCAACACTCAACACTGGAAAGATTGAGGCTTTTCACAAACTTGATATATTTGTAAAAAACAAAATAAATATACATGAAATAATTGTACTTCAATATACCATAATATACCATAGAAACATCTAAAAAAAAGATCCAAAAACACTTTGTGAAAAAAAAAATTGTGTCTGTCTCAAAACTTTGGCCATGACTGTAGCCAGACATACTCAAACAAAACAATAGCTGATCTTAGGGAGACCAGCTACAGAAAACACCATGGAGCCTCATTTGAGAGTCTCAACACAGCAATTCAAAGTGCAAAGCTCCCTGGGAAACAGTAAAATGCTAAATAATCGTGGAGCCCCAGTTATGGGTCTTCAACAATGTGAAAGCCAGATATCCCTCAAAGGAAGGAAAACCGAGCAAATGGGTGTCCCCATTACAGAGATCATCAGATCCACCAAATTAAGTGACCCCTATGTCAAGATCCCGCTCTTTTACTAGCCTTAAGGATGTGACGGAGAAGACATAAGCCAGTTATCCATCCACAGACAGCTGCTTTGGGGTGTTACCCCCTCCTCAGTGTGGAGTAGGATTCTGGCTAACCAAGAGCAATGCCTTGGAGACTACTCAAACGAAACAATAGCTGATCTTAGGGAGACCAGCTACAGAAAACACTGTGGGGCCTCATTTAAGAGTCTCAACACAGGCTGCTTGACGTCCTCAATTCGCAAACTGATTGATATGCTCAGTCAGGTAGTGGATGGCCGACTCATGAAAAGCAAATCTAATACCTTTCGAGAGTCGATATAGTCAATAAGTGAAATACAGTCTGATACAATATAATGTTCACTTTTTCTGTAGTCATGAAGGTATGAACCCAGCTTAAAGGCAATCAATTTACAACCTATGAACCATGCATCAGCCTCATCTGTGGCCGGTCTAATAAAAAACCGAACCAGTTTTCTGAAAGAACACACTGAGAATCCAGCCACCCCACAGACAGCAATATAGGAATATGATCTCAATCGTTTTGAGCTTTGGCTAGGTTTACAGACAGTTCTATTGTGCCTGCATTTACTACAGTACCTCTGACCAGTAAGACTTCGTCCATGCCGTGTTTGTGTTGTACATTAGTCACATAATCATATCGTATTCACCATATGTATGGCCTGGACATATGCAACTGCATGCCACACCGATGTATATAACTGCCATTGATTTCCATTGTAAAGTATTTTTTTGGGTTGTGTAGTTAACTTCATTTTTATTTGTAAATTCCTTAAAATCGAGGGAAGACGTCCAAAGCAATTCAGACATAAAGGGTGCAGCTATAAACTGGGGAATTGTGCATTCTCGCACATCCCAAAATAGCTATCATACTGGTGTGGATAAGTGCTGCAGAAGAAGTCACTTCTATATGGTGTACTGATTGCAACACTTAGCCACCAGTGATCTCTCTGACAGAAAGGGTCAATCTACAGGCTCCCCAGGGAGAGCCTGGTAAGGCTCCTATATCTATCCCCTGGGTTGCGAGATTTAGTGCACTGCACTGCACAGTATTGCTTTCCGTGGTGCCACCTGTTGCTGATAGACCAGAGCTGTATACCTAGTCAAACTTCCAACCACAAATTAATAATTCTAGTCTCCCTGACGCGTGCTCAGCGCATTTCTGTGGGGGTGTAACCCACATTCAGGGAGCGGAAAGAGGGAGCAAACAAAGCCTGAATAGAACGTTAAAAGAAAACAAAAAAAAGATAAATTTTTATTGTTCAAGCTATTAAAACCTGGGACAGCAGCCCAAAGTGAAATAAACCTTTCAGGCTTAAAGGGGTTATCCAAGGCCTATAATGCTCCCCTTCCCCCCATATGTCCGGGCCCCTTACAGAGGTTGTACTCGCCTCTCTGCCTGGGACCCACATTGCTTCTGATGCCGGCACAGCCGCCGCTGCATCTCCCCGACACGCAGATGAAAACATCCGACGACAGGGGGGCAGCCAATAGCAGGCTGCGACAGGAACGAGCCTCCCTATCACCACGGTTGACGCTAAGAAGGCTTGTTTTCATAGCGGCCTGCTATTGGCTAACCCCTCCCCAATCGATGTGTAGTGTCCCCACTAGCTAAGCGTGGGCACTACACGAGGGTCAATTGGGGTGTGCGTTACTTCTCCTCACTAGGGACAGGGATGTTATCTCTTATTGTGCATTTTATGTAATTTATAAAGTATTGTTTGTATGCAATGTTTCATCATCAGGCCTAGTCTTTGTAGTTAGACATCCCATACACTAGAGGGAGATAGAGAGCCCCTAGTATAAATATTCAGGCCCAGACAGGGGGAGGGAGTTCAAGGTCAGGAGTCTGCAGAGACAAGTTAGAAGGCACCAGCCAGAGCCTTCTCCTGTCATGCAGCTGGACAGCCCGGGCTGTTAGTTGTAACCAGGGGGCTATAAGAGGGATCCTAGCCTACCTGTGGATCAAGAGAGCCTTAGTTAGCTCTGAAGACGCCCCAGTTGCAGGATAGCACCTCCTGGGAGAAATCTGCAGTTACCATCCAGCTGAGTAAGGACAATACCAGGTCAGATAAGTACCGTGATGGACAGAGATTCCATAAAGTACAGCAAGTGCTGATATTGGAGAGAATTGCGATACCAAGGATAAAAGCCAACAGTTAGGCATCCGGGCCTTGGGAGCCATCTAGCTAGAATAGCTGAAAAGGATGGAGCAGCGTAGCACTGCAAAGCATTAACCATTGTGTCCTCCAAGCATCTTGCCTGTTTATTTCCTGTCGCCATCTAAAGTCTACCTACTTGGGAGGTATTGTCTAAGGGACTGCATGACTATCATAATCTATTGTCACTGTATGAAGTAAGTTGGACTGCGTTCATCAAGTAAAGAAACATTTGGTTTACCCACTGATTCCTCAATTATTCCACCTATCTCTACACGGTGTGCCACCGTTCAATTGGCACTGGCGTCACGTACTTTAAAGGGACCTTGCCCCAGGCACATAAAGCACCTGCAACATCCAGGGCACCTCATCCACCACCAGGCCTGGTCCCTCAATACAGAGTGTGCCCCAGAGGACTCTTGTGCCAGCCTCTCCTTCACTGCTGTATGCCTGCCCAGGGTTTCCCTACAAAACTGTGAGTAACCCTCGCTTGCCATTAACCGTGACCTCACAATCGCAATACCTTGCAGGTCTGGCGTACCGCATAAATTGGCGTCACGAACAGGATCCAGAACATTCCTGCGCCATTGCGGATATAAAACTGTGTGCTGAAGACTACCTTAAAGTGACAAGCCCTAATTGTTTTTATCGAAAATTGCTGGGCCCAAAGGACTGTCCTAAGTAGCGGTGTGAAAATAGTGTTTTCTGGACTGTTTGCTGCTTGTTTAAGCCACCGCTTGCTGTCAGTGAATAGACAGCGTTTTGCTAAAGATGGCCGCTGAGCTTGTTTGAGTTTACTGCTGCGTCATCTTCATCCTGAATTGGCGGTAAAAGTTGGCGCCTTCTTGCTGAAAAGAGCGGGAAAAAGCTCAAAGTTGGCGCCACCGCCTGTCTGGACATTTGCATGTCTGCGGATATGGACTCCGCCTCCCCCATACTGGAGTACCTGGGGGGCGGCCTCCCAGTGCAATGGGAGGATCTGTCTGAACTTATTGGCGCCACCCTGTCGCTCTCCGGAGAAGGATCGAGCATGTTGGAGAGTGAAGACTGCTCTGCTGGGATGTCCGCGCCTGATCTATTAAACATGGATGACATTGGTGTAGAGCCAGAGGAGGCTCCACCTGCCTACTCTCCGGGACCGGAGAGACCCGCCTGCCCGCCACTGGGGAAAGAACCGGAGAACTACTACACCTCCTGGAGAGACTTCTTTCAGCCCTCATTCAAGTGGTCAGCACTAATGGCAGAGATCCGGGAGGCCGCCATAAAGAAAAATACCAAGACCAAGATATACTATGAAGAACTGGCAAAGACCGTTCACGAGCGTCACACTAATGCCCAACCCCGCCTGGAAAGGAGAAAGGGGTTGGTTGTGTCCTTTGATAAGACCCGTGGCTACGGGTTCGTACAGGACCACATTACTGGCAGAGACTTATACGTCAACCGGAGGTCTGTCAAGAGAGGTTACCTCCCTGAGCGGCTACATAACCTCCGCGAGGGAGAGGAAGTAGAATTCACCCCTGCTGAGAGCCTGCGAGGCCCATATGCTACTGCCGTGACCCGTCCCAAGAAAGAACCGGAGGACTGGGAGGCAGATGAGGACTACTCTGGCTGCGAGTGCAAACCTGTGCGCTCTCCAGAACCGGCCCATCACGCATTCCAAGAGCGGGGCTCTTTCATTGGTCCTAATGTATTTTGGCAGCCAACTGTGTTAGAGAAATGGGTGAGTCCCTATCCGTCCCCCGAGCTGCCTCGCCGGGAGAAAACAATCCAAGACATGGAGAATCTGAAAGGACTCCGCGCTACCCTGGAGAATATTCGGAAGGGTAGGAGACCCGATGCGTCACCGGAACCTGCAGCGGCCGCGTCCGATGCATCCTACACTGTACCTGCGCCGGCGGCGACAGCAGAGGACAGCGATTCGGAGACCGAAAGCCTAGGTGACCAGATCGTCCGTCTGGAAGAGAAGATGCGGGAGCTACGCAAGATTGCCACCGCCAGGATCCAGACGCCGCCTAAGAAGGAAGAGGTAAGGGTGCCTGTCTCCACCCGTAGGCCACCTTCGGCTACCACCGCTCCGTCGGGGCCCCCAAGAAGGCCCTCTAACCCTGTGACTTGCTGCGCAGAGTCAGTCATTCCAAAGCCCACCGGACCGCTTGCGGCGGCGGTATCTAATCCAGCACAGCCTACCATAATCATGCCTGGACCGGTGCGGTCCACAACTGTCCTTACCCCTAGGCCTATGGGGCCAATACCTATAAGGGGTCCCTTCATGCTGCAGCTGCCCCCTAATACTGTAATGTGGGCACATCCGCCTGTGGAGGATTACTACAGGCCTTATTTGCCAGCAGAGCCGGGTGATTATGATAAGCCCCTGTGAATTAGCCTGCTAGGCCTTTGATTTGCTTTGCCAAGGGATTATTTCTGAAAATTTAACCCTTTCAGGACAGGAGTCCTTTGTTTTTGGTCCTTTGTTGCTGCTGCCAGTTTACCCACGGCTCAGTGGTAGTGGTCACCCACTGAAATAAGAATGTCAGCAAAGCCATGTTTGTTTCCAGGACCTCCTGCCTGCTTCCACTATCACACACCAAGTTGTGCCTGTTCCTTTGTTGCACCTTTTACCCTTAACCCCCTTTTCAGGTTGATCAGGGGTATTTCAGCATTCGTTTTTATACCATTTGAAAGTGTGGACTATCTTCCATGTGCTGACATTTTATTGTGCAACGGAATTTTAAGAAATGTGCCCAGAGATGGACTCCACTGTAAGAGAGCCTCTGTGATTTACTCACTTTAAATAAGAACGGAACCTGGGTACGGACTCATATTGGTTCCTTGAGCCTCCAAGAACTTTTAAATTGTTTACATTGTTTTGCTGTTCTATTAAGGACAATTTGCACATATGGACTATCCTGGTAGTAATGTTACGCTGCGCCAGGTCAGCGCCCCTGTTCCCTCATATGATCCTGAGAGAAGAGAACGACGCCCCTTTTCACCGGTACTTGTTCCTAAGCCAGTGGAACTGCCTGATTTGTGCATGTAATGTGCTTCTGCAAATGTAGATGTGTTTTCCTGCTTTACTGTTTGGTCTCTTTTTCAGGTGCAGTATCCAGCTGGGCAGGGCCCCTCCATGTTGCGCCGAGGTTGGGCAACGTTAAAGCGTGGGGGTATGTAGTGTCCCCACTAGCTAAGCGTGGGCACTACACGAGGGTCAATTGGGGTGTGCGTTACTTCTCCTCACTAGGGACAGGGATGTTATCTCTTATTGTGCATTTTATGTAATTTATAAAGTATTGTTTGTATGCAATGTTTCATCATCAGGCCTAGTCTTTGTAGTTAGACATCCCATACACTAGAGGGAGATAGAGAGCCCCTAGTATAAATATTCAGGCCCAGACAGGGGGAGGGAGTTCAAGGTCAGGAGTCTGCAGAGACAAGTTAGAAGGCACCAGCCAGAGCCTTCTCCTGTCATGCAGCTGGACAGCCCGGGCTGTTAGTTGTAACCAGGGGGCTATAAGAGGGATCCTAGCCTACCTGTGGATCAAGAGAGCCTTAGTTAGCTCTGAAGACGCCCCAGTTGCAGGATAGCACCTCCTGGGAGAAATCTGCAGTTACCATCCAGCTGAGTAAGGACAATACCAGGTCAGATAAGTACCCTGATGGACAGAGATTCCATAAAGTACAGCAAGTGCTGATATTGGAGAGAATTGCGATACCAAGGATAAAAGCCAACAGTTAGGCATCCGGGCCTTGGGAGCCATCTAGCTAGAATAGCTGAAAAGGATGGAGCAGCGTAGCACTGCAAAGCATTAACCATTGTGTCCTCCAAGCATCTTGCCTGTTTATTTCCTGTCGCCATCTAAAGTCTACCTACTTGGGAGGTATTGTCTAAGGGACTGCATGACTATCATAATCTATTGTCACTGTATGAAGTAAGTTGGACTGCGTTCATCAAGTAAAGAAACGTTTGGTTTACCCACTGATTCCTCAATTATTCCACCTATCTCTACACGGTGTGCCACCGTTCAATTGGCACTGGCGTCACGTACTTTAAAGGGACCTTGCCCCAGGCACATAAAGCACCTGCAACATCCAGGGCACCTCATCCACCACCAGGCCTGGTCCCTCAATACAGAGTGTGCCCCAGAGGACTCTTGTGCCAGCCTCTCCTTCACTGCTGGATGCCTGCCCAGGGTTTCCCTACAAAACTGTGAGTAACCCTCGCTTGCCATTAACCGTGACCTCACAATCGCAATACCCTGCAGGTCTGGCGTACCGCAGATGTTCTCATTCGCGCGACTTGGAGATGGAGAGGCGGCTGTGCTGGCATCAGAAGCAATGCGGGTGCCAGGGAGCACTGTGAGTACAACCTCTGTGAGGGACCCGGGCATATGGGGGGGAGCATTATAGATCTTGGATAACCCCTTTAAGGGTGCATTCAGATGAGGTATATATGGATTGTTAACCTACTCCCAGTCTGTGAGTGATGCTAGATCAAGGGATAGTTGTATAAGGCAAGTACTCACCCCAAATGTTAAAGCACCCCACTAATAAATATCACTGCGTGCAGGTATGGTTGTCAATACCAGGGAGCTCAGTATACTTCCCCGCAGTGATAAATGTGCCGCTATATATAGCCTGCATATGTGTATTAGCAGGCCATTGAGGTATAGTTGTAGCCCCTAGCGGCCACTACAGCAGCCAATACTCCGGTGATTACACTGTCTGCACGGCACCAGAGACAGACAGCTTTCATGCTACAACAATAGATTAATCCCTTAATACTATGCTCCACTGCTCCTAATTGTATGTGGGATTACCGCCACACAGGTAGGGGCTACAACTACACCTCAATGGCCTGTTAATACACATAGGCAGGTTATAGATAGTGGAACACTTATCTCTGCAGTGCAGTAATATCCAGGATAACGTGTACTGAGCTCCCTGGTACTGACAACAATACCTTCATGCACTGATATTTATTAGTGGGGTGCCTTAACATTTAGGGTGAATATTTTTCTTATACAACTACCCCTCGATCTGGCATCACTCACAGACTGTCATGGTCTCTCAGGTGACTGATGTCAGGAGAGCAAGGAGATTGGCTGAGCGTTGAGGAATCTAACAGCCTCCTTGATTTCTCTTGATTCAGTGTTGATAGGGTTAATGACCACTTCCCATTACTCAGCTGTTGCTCAGTGGTCATCATTTCTACCCTTTATAGTCTGACCCCACCCTTCTGACTATGCCGTAGATAGCTTTATTTGGGTTTGGCTGAGCTGGTGTGAGTTTGTCTCTGGTGTTCCTGCTCGTCCGTCTCTACAGAAGTTAAGTGTCGCGTTTGTTTCTGTTTGTTATATTCCCTGTTGGTTGTATCTGGGCCTGAGACAGAGACTTCCATTTATCCATCTGGGGATGAATGGGTTGTCTCTGGTCCTAACCTTTTCCAGGGCCTAATAAGGATATAAAGGCCTAGGTATCCTGCATATGAATATTCCTACCTTCTGGGTCTATTCATATTGATAGATAGTTAGGGCCCGGATTAGGGTTGTCTAGGAGGTGACCTGTTTCTCGCCTAGTTTCCAGGCCCAGTTACTGTTCCACTTCGCTCCTGTGTTCAGTGTAGAGTTTCCCCCCCACACTGATCGTGACACAGACTGGGAGTAGGTTAACAATCCATATATACCTCTCACCAGTCTGAATGCACCCTTTTGCCTGAAAGATTTATTTCAATTTTGGCTGCTGTCCCAGGTTTCAATAACTTTGACCATTAGCTTGTATCTTTTTTTTGTTTTGTTTTTAAAGTTCCATTCAGGCTTTGTTTTGGTTAAATCAATTAGGAACGTCTACCCCTGAATTCTTTTTTTGTGTCAAACAGAGGGAAGAGGGAAGACTACTAATGGCGTGTGGAAAGCTGGCTTTCAAAAAGGGCCGGCCGTTTGGGGTGTGCCCAGCAAGCAGCCAGTCATGGAGGTAGGTGTGAAATGTGACGAGGTGGACATACCTGCTCAGTCTTGCAGCTTACTCCTCCTTCGGGTGCGCAAAAAGGTCCCTCGTGTGGTGAGCAGGTTGCTTCTGAAGCTACAGTGCAGCATCTTCTTTGCTTCTCAAAGGAGATTCTAAGCAAGTGATAAGAGAGTGAGACATTTACAGTCCCTTGTTAAGATGGCTCACAGGAAAAAAGACCTTGTTTTTATTGTCTACTTGTTCTAGGTACAGTGCCGTGGAGTATCTACTGTGTATCCTATTTGTTGTTGCTGCCACTAATTTCAAGGATACTCCTGTTATCCAATGCCTAGTTATGTCACGTTTGCTCCACCTGTTCATAGCACCTTGCCACCTCTGTCCTTATAGTTGAGTATAATCTGTGTGGAGGCGACTCAAATATCTTCTGTTGCCCCTTGGGTATCATCAATATGAGGAGCTTTGGTCGCTAGTGGGTCTTTTAGGAGGGAGGTCAGCAGAGGCACAAAAGCCCAGCAATGCCTCCAGGTGCACATATTTTAAGCCCATATTGGCAGTGAAAAGTATTCTTAGGCCATCAGATTTGTTGAAGCACACATTGATGCATACGTTATTAGAAAGTTGCCTACTGCCCACTTATTTTTTCAAGTTGACAAGAGGAAAGATGGATAAGAAAGTAGAACAGCACACGTTCTCATCTCCAATGAAAAATGGCAATCACTTTGAATATCATGCCATTGGTTCCTTATGAAAATAACTAATGTGTGTGTTAGCACTCAGAGATTAACCATGAAAGAGACACAATGGGAGAGCAAATAAATTGTTATCCATATCAGTTCAATGCCAAACCTATAGATCTTTTACTCCTAGTGTCTATACGCCTTAGGCTATAATGTCTTATATCTAGCATTAGTCCCAACCCTAATTAAATTCACTATACTTCACAGAAATGAAGATAAGTAATCTGTCACTCTCAGATGGGGGATGTTGAAATATATATATATTGCCAGGGGACCGTTATTGTCTCCAAGAACCCTGTGAGCTATAAATAAGTATGGACCTTCTAAAACCTATGAGGCTCTGTTGGTCCAAATCGAACATGTAAAGAAGGCAGAAAAACCAATCTTAAGGTGCCTTGAGGTCTATTTTTGTTAAATCAGAACATTTCTTTACAAGCTCAGACATTACAGCATCTGAAAGTGGTTATTCCTCAAACTGTCAGGTTGCAAGAGCTAAGCATGGCTGATTTTAGATCTTTATGCCAGTAGGAGAGCAGTCATCCATCTCTCTGCTGTTGCAACATGTTAGACTAATATGAAAAATGATGGAATACAGCGCCTGGTTCTGCAGTGTAAGTGTTAAGTAATGCACACCAAAATAATAAAGAAAAGCAACATTCATCATAGTATTGGCAACATGCCTCAGCATGACAGTAAAATAATACACTGACTGGATATTATTTGTGCAAACTATATTTCATGCTAGCTAGCTACATGTGTAGAAAGTAATTATGGGAAGTACAGCAGGTTATCTTAGCACTCTTTGTAACATTTTAAAAACTTAATATAGGCAGGAAGACAGTAGTGCCAATGGCCGTATCTTGGAATTGAGCTGCAGGGAGGATTTAACAGAATAATTGGCCATCCATGGTTGTTTTTAAATGTATTCCGTCCCAGAAAGTTTCAAATAACGACAGGATTAGTAACCCCTGAGTTTGTAGTCTTATATGTGTAGGACAAGATTACATTGACAGCTGTCAACACGTAACTGGCTCAATGCCGGTCCTATTATGGGTTTCTGGTGGAAATTTATTTGTATGCTTTCTGTCTTTTGTGATATTGATTGACTGTTTTCTGGGGGTTTGCCTAGACTGGTTTAGATTAACAGTATTTATCATGTATAACCCAATACAATTAGAATAGGATCTTCTTGGTATATGTTATTTTCCTGCTACCAGTGGTCTGTTCTTGTCGAGCTAAAGGGTTATTCCCAACATTTACTGTATGTCACGCTTACAGGATATGCCATAAATGTCTGATAGATGTAGGTGTCATCTCTAGGATCTGCACCTATGAAGTGAACGGAGGTGTCACAAAGTAGGGGAGGGGATAAACACCAGAATGACAACAAAAGGAAAATGACCAGGAACTAGGCCTCAAGGCTAATGAAAGGGAACAGGTGACCACCTAGGAAACCCTAGACCTAGCCCTAATTCCTGTCAGTATTAATAGACCCTGAAGGTGGGAATATTCATAAACCTAGGCCTTAGTAACCCTGAAAAGCCCTAGGAATAGTGACAGGGTCTGAGACTACTGGTTCCATCATCTCCCTGAGGCCTAGTAAACAACGAGCAAAAGAGAACAGCAAAATACAAGCAAAGTACACTTATCTTCAATAGGAAATGGATGAGCAGGAACTCCGATAAGAACCACACAACAGCTCCTCCAACTCCAGGCAGGTAATATCAACCGCATGGTAAGAAGTGTGAGTCCAGACTAAATAGGGTAGCAGTAATAACCACAAGCTGCACCTGGGATAAAAGGTGTGGTCATTACCAACAACAACACTGCAACAAGTGAAAACAGAAAGACTGTCAAATAACCTCACGTGCTGCCAGTCTCTCAGATCTTCTGTCATGGGAGGGTCCGTTACAGGAGGTCTCTGACCTGCTTGGTGAGGCAACCACTGGCCGCCTCATCCACGTGCCAAATGTATGGAGAGGGGACTGGACACGTGTAGCCCCGTTCTTCACATCCTACATCTATGGCATATTTCCAAGTTGGACATATCCCTGTAAATTGCAAAAAATTCAGCTTGTTAACTTATATCAAGGCTTAAAGGGGTTGTCTCACTTCAGAAAATTGCATTTTTCATGTAGACAAAGTCAATGCAAGGCACCTACTAATGTATTGTGATTGTCCATATTGCCTCCTTTGTTGGCTTGATTCATTTTTCCATCACATTTACACTGCTCGTTTCCAGAGGGTTATGACCATCTTGTAATCTATCAGTCATGGCCGTCCTTGTACATTATAGGAAAAAGAACCAGCCTCTCTGGTGGCCAGGACCAAGGGAGCACACGTATGCATGTGCAGCAGCTCCAAACCTAGCGACCTTGTATCTGCGCTGCAGAGGTGGCCGTAACCCTTGGATATGACCAATGTATATTGTGATGGAATAATAAATCAAGAGGCAAAGAAGGCAATATGGACAATCGCAATACATTAGTAAGTGCCTTTTATTAACTTTATTTACATGATAAATAAAAATTTACTGAATTGCGACATTCCCTTTTCATACCATACTTTTTTGTTTTTAGATAAAATTATGAGTTTTTACTCAGACTGATACATTAGCAGTAGAGATGAGCGAAGCGAACTTCGGATGTTACATCCGATGTGGCTTCATTCAAAACTTTAGATTAATACTGTACGGAGATCCGTCTCCATACAGAATTAAAATGTATGTGCTCCGATGAGCCGAAGTTAGTTATTTGCGAAGTCGCGCATGACTTCATTGAATAACTTCGGTAATTGATTTTTAAAGTGGAAAACCACTTTAAAACTCTAAACCGAATTCGGCTTCAGTTCCGACTGGTACCTGGTGGTTTTCCACTTTAAAAATCATTGAAGTTATTCAATAAAGTCAAGTGTGACTTCACAAATAACTAACTTCGGTTCATCGGGGGCCAAACATTTTAATACTGTACATACACGGATCTCCAAACAGTATTATTCAGACGTTTTGAACAAAGCGACTACGGATGAAGCATCCGAAGCTCGCTTCGCTCATCTCTAATTAGCAGCTATAGGAATAAAAAACAGATGCCCTAAATGTGCATCAGATTTGTATATTTTTGTATATTATGCGTTCCTGTCAGTTTTTTGTACTGGATGGATAAGCTCACATATCTGCAATTTATCATCCAGCAAAAAATTGAAAACAATTGGATAATCTGTTAAACTGATTGATACAAAAGATTCAGTTTTTCCATCAGTTTAATGGATGTGTTTAAAAAGAAAATGAAGATGACCGCCCTTTTATTGACGCACCCCTTGTCCAAAATTCAACCAGCCACAGGTCACTTACCTTGTTTCCAAGTGAAAACAGTAAAAACGCATTTGTTTTTGGGACAGTTCCAGTTTCTCTACAAAACTGATTCCATGCCTGGAACAAAAAACGTAATGTGAAGAGGCCAAATAGTATTTTAATAAAGGAAATATTATACCAATATGGCATCAAGACCTATCTCCTATACAAACGGATGAACTTGCAGTAGAAAAACATTTGGGTTGACAGTAGAGAATAGTGAAAGACAGAATCGTCTTCTAGAAATGGACAGAAAAGAGTTGAGGTTAGAGAATAGTGAAAGACAGAATCGTCTTCTAGAAATGGACAGAAAAGAGTTGAGGCTAATAGAGCTTTTACATTTTTCACAAAAATGACAAAGTGCCAGGTTTTGTTATCTGTACTACAGCTATCAATGAGGGAGAAAATACTTTAGAAGCATCTGTGGATCTGAAGGACCTTGGTTGTCCCTGACAGTGGATGTTATTTGTTTGCTAGTTGGTCATCTCATGTCATGTGGTATAGGTACACTATTTTACCTTTAGTAATTGAGTTATTTTTATTAGACATTTCAATTCTTTTTTTGCTTTTATATAGACACTATAGTATACAGCAGTAAGTTGCAGATGAACATCAAGAAATAATGTTAACAACAGGGTGAAGATCGACCCTGCATTTCTTCATCTTCCTCAACCAGTAGAATAAAATTAAGGACAGCAGCCTTTGATATTTTGTCGATAAAGCAAGATAAATTCCTCCTTCCTCCTGACTGAGTTGGTGAAATGCCATGGACACTTAGAAGCTTAAAGGTATTAAATGCAACTGTCTATTCTCTGTACCCAAATGTCACTAATCAGGGCCATGGATCCTCTTGAGTCTTGACTAAATGAGTGATGAAAATCACAACTAAATGCATCATGAATTGATTGAAAAGGCAATGAAGCACATTTGTTACCGTCAGTCAATCACTCGTGAATCTTTTCCAAAGAAGTGCAGTGACTGTAGGAGATCATTATATGGAAAGTGGACCATGGCTCTTAGCAACTCCTACACTGGTTAAGTTACCCAGGTCTCCACTAATGTTTCAAGTAGGCAGTGTGCACTGCTAGATATGTGATTGCTCTTCTCTCCTCCTTTAATCAATGTAAAATCAAGCCAGGATAACAATAATAATAATTAAAAAAAATGAATATAGCGCCACCATATTCTGCAGCGCTTAACAAATTCATAGGGTTAATGTACAAAACTAAAGTAACTGGCTAATATGCAACTGAAACACTAGGATTCAGGGCCCTGCTTGCAAGAGCTTACAATCTATGAGGAATTGGGGGTGACACATAAAGTAGTTGATTGTGATAAGTAGGATTCAAGGCATTATTGAACTGACAGGAGTGGTGCTGGCCGATCTGCTTCGGGTTTGGGACTACTAGACAATCAAGTTTAGGCCAGATGAGTGGGGAAAGGTTTAGTCTGGGAAAAGTTATTTTAGGTAGCTTGATAAGCCTGCCTGAAAAGATGTGTTTTTAAGGCACATTTGAAGGTGGAGAAGTTGTAAATTGACCTAGTATTCCGGGGTAGAGTATTCCAGAGAGTAGGTGTAGCTCGAGAAAAGTCTTGAAGAAGGGAGTGAGAGGTACAAATTATGGAGGTTATTAATCTTAGGTCGCTAACAGAACGGAGAGCACGAGTAGGGTGGTAGATGGACATGATGGAGGAGATATATGGAGGTGCAGCACTGTGGAGAGCTTTGTGGGTGAGGGTGAGAAGTTTGAACTGTATTCTGTGGTGGATGGGCAACCAGTGAAGTGACTGGCACAGGCTAGTAGCAGCAGTGGGGATCTTTCCATAAGATGGAGGTAAAGCGGGGTCTCTGCTCTAATACCTGCTCTAAATTGATAAATATATATATACTGTATATATTGTGGGGATTTGCTGTGGTAGACAGGCTTGCGGACACAGTATAGAGGCAACGACAACGTCTTTAACTTAAACAGTTCAGTGTTTTATTCACACATAAGGAAAGTGACAACAAAAAGTCAGTTTCAAGAAAAAAACTGTCACCTTGAGTCTGGTGTTTGTTCACACCAGGCAGCAACACATATGTCCTTGGGTGAAACAGAAATCCACGTGCTTTCATCCAAACAGGATAGCAGGCTTTAATCCCGGCCCAAACTCTCAGGCCCCAACACAGAGACTGGAAAAGCTCCCCTGTCAGATGGAGGATAATCCACAGCAGCTGAGACTGCTGGCTGGGTTTTATCCCTAACCAAAACCTGGCCTGGAACGTGGGGAACAGCCACCCACCCTGCATTTTGGCTGCTCCCAGTGTTCTGTCAGAAAATCTTAAGTCATCAGATTCCCTTACCCCACGTGACTTACGGGGGTGTGCACATCTGCGCAAGCGCAGTACCAGGGCATCGGTAAGGTAAAATTACAGTGAGCATTGACTCATGGACGCGCTATGCGGCCAACCGCGCGTACGCTCTCAGGGGGTAAGGATATCTGATGGTCTTTTGTCTTGTTAAATCTCCTTGCCCTCACACTGCGCACGCGCGGATTGAAGCCAGCCAGCAATGAATCTGAAGCGCGCTGTGTAGTGAGGGTAAGGAGATTTTACAATCCGCGCATGCACAGTGTGAGGGTAGCCTACACTGCTTTTTGGTTTAAAATGTTATTTTTATTTTTTTAATTAGGGTACACCCCAAAACATTGGGAAATATAACCCTCCAGTCGTGCTAAACACACGTTCAGACAATACACCGACTACAGGGCAGGCCAGCACCTCCAAGGCGTAAAGGGCAAGCTCAGGCCATGTGCCCAATTTGGAGACCTAGAAGCTGCAGGGGCTGACCCCTGTCAGTTAGTTCGTGTAGGCGTGTGCATACTTACTACCCCACCATGTCGCATGTTCCCGTGATGTTCACGATCCAATTTGATATCTGCTCTATCAACTTTCGATGTTCTTTTATGCGCCTACCATGGTGATTACGGGTGGCGGGGAATCAGGGTTCCAAGCTGGAGAGGGAGCGTGAGAAAAATAGACCAAATTTAAGGGAGATAAATGTAAAAAAAAAAATTGGGATCGAGCAGAAATGTGGGAAAAGCTATTGAGGCGCAAATGTAGGACAAATTACAGAAGCCCAAATGTGGGTCAAAAGAGTCAAACGGAATTGTGGGAAAAGCTATTGAGGCGCAAATGTTGTCCAAAAGAGTATAGCGGAAATGTGGGACAAAGTATTGAAGCTTAAATGTGGTACAACTTGTTTAAGTTTAAGCATTGAATCAAAGGAGGTGGCGCGCATCAATTAAAGGAGCATTTCAGAAATTTTATTCCCTGTCACCTATGCAGAGCAGGGGTTTATTCACGTCTAAAATTGAATAATGTCAACCCAAGAATGTAACAGAAAAATTGCAGAAATTAATTAACCTGTCTACTTGGTAGAGCAGGGGTCTATGACAGAAAACAATTGTTTATTGTCACCCAAAAATGTAAAATAAAAATTATTGAAATTTATTAAGCTGTCAACTAGGTAGAGGAGGGGTATATTACACCGAAAAATTGGTGAATTTGACCATAAAATGTAACTGACAAATGTTTTTTTTTTTTTTACTGGTCTAATAGGTATAGCAGTGGTACATCACACCAAAGAATTGCTAAATTTCACCAGAAAATGTAACTGACAATTTTTTTTTTTTTTGTTAACCGGCCTACTAGGTATAGCAGGGGTACTATACACCCAAAAATTGGTTAATTTCACCAGAAAATGTTAATGACAATTTATTTTTATTTTTTTACCGGCCTACTATATATAGTAGTGGTACTATACACCCACAAATTGGTGAATTTCACCCAAAAATGTTAATGACAATTTTTATTTATTTTTTAACGGGCCTACTAGGTATAGCAGTGGTACTATACACCCAAAAATTGGTTAATTTCACCAGAAAATGTTAATGACAATTTTATTTATTTTCTTTTTTTAACCGGCCTACTAGATATAGCAATGGTACTATACACCCAAAAATTGGTTAATTTCATCCGAAAATGTAACAGATAATATTTTTAATTTATTTTACCGGTCTAATAGGTATAGCAGTGGTACTATACACCCAAAAATTGGTGAATTTCACCCGAAAATGTTAATGACAATTTTTATTTATTTTTTAACCGGCCTACTAGGTATAGCAGTGGTACTATACACCCAAAAATTAGTTAATTTCACCAGAAAATGTTAATGACAATTTATTTAATTTTTTTAACCAGCCTACTAGATTTAGCAGTGGTACTATACACCCAAAAATTGGTTAATTTCACCAGAAAATGTAACAGATCATTTTTTTAATTTATTTTACCGGTTTAATAGATATAGCAGTGGTACTATACACCCAAAAATTGGTGAATTTCACTAGAAAATGTAACAAATAATTTTTTACATTTATTTTACTGGTCTAATAGGTATAGCAGGGGTACTATACACCCAAAAATTGGTGAATTTCACCCGAAAATGTTAATGACAATTTTATTCTATTTTTTTAACCGGACTACTAGATATAGCAGTGGTACTATACACCCAAAAATTGGTTAATTTCACCAGAAAATTTAACAGATAATTTATTTAATTTATTTTACCGGTCTAGTAGGTATAGCAGGGGTACTATACACCCAAAAATTGGTGAATTTCACCCAAAAATGTTAATGACAATTTATTTTTATTTTTAAACGGGCCTACTAGGTATAGCAGTGGTACTATACACCCAAAAATTGGTTAATTTCACCAGAAAATGTTAATGACAATTTATTTTATTTTTTTAACCGACCTACTAGATTTAGCAGTGGTACTATAAACCCAAAAATTGGTTAATTTCACCAGAAAATGTAACAGATAATTTTTTTTATTTATTTTACCGGTTTAATAGATATAGCAGTGGTACTATACACCCAAAAATTGGTGAATTTCACCAGAAAATGTTAATGACAATTTATTTTTATTTTATTACCAGCCTACTATATATAGTAGTGGTACTATACACCCAAAAATTGGTGAATTTCACCCAAAAATGTTAATGACAATTTTTATTTATTTTTTAACGGGCCTACTAGGTATAGCAGTGGTACTATACACCCAAAAATTGGTGAATTTCACCAGAAAATATAACAGATAATGTTTTTAATTTATTTTACTGGTCTAATAGGTATAGCAGGGGTACTATACAGCCAAAAATTGGTGAATTTCACCCGAAAATGTTAATGACAATTTTATTTTATTTTTTTAACCGGTCTACTAGATATAGCAGTGGTACTATACACCCAAAAATTGGTTAATTTCACCAGAAAATGTAACAGATAATTTTTTTTATTTATTTTACTGGTCTAATAGGTATAGCAGCGGTACTATACACCCAAAAATTGGTGAATTTCACCCGAAAATATTAATGACAATTTTATTTAATTTTTTAACCGGCCTACTAGGTATAGCAGTGGTACTATACAGCCAAAAATTGGTGAATTTCACCCGAAAATGTAAATAACAAATAAGTGAAAAGAAAATATGTAAAAAAACAAACCAAAACATTTTGATTTATGAGGTGGAGTTCCATATGGAGTAGGAGTTTGAGGAGGCAGTGGACGTAACGGAGTAGGTGGAATCGGCGGTGGAGGAGGACAAGATAGCCAACACAGGTTTTTGGTTTTAATAAAAAATTTAAAAATTAAGGTACACTCCAAAAGAGTATGAAATATCCAAAATACAAACATGAGCAATTGCGCTGCAGTATAACAATGGCTGCTTAGTGCCGGTATACATGTCCGTACCTTGTCCAGAATAGACAAGTCCTGAGGGATCCATGCCTGGTTCATTTTAATGAACGTGAGCTTGTCCAAATTGGCTGTGGACAGGCGGCTGCGCTTGTCTGTGATGACGCCCCCTGCCGTGCTAAACACACATTCAGAAAATACACTGGCTGCAGGGCAGGCCAGCACCTCCAAGGAGTAAAGGGCAAGCTCAGGCCATGTGCCCAATTTGGAGAGCCAGAAATTGAAGGGGGCAGACCCGTCATTCAGTACGTATAGGCGTGTGCACACATACTGTTCCACCATGTTGGTGAAATGTTTCCACCTGCTAAGACGTTCCATATCAGCTGGTGGTGCTGGTTGTTGTGGCGTGCTGACAAAACTTTTCCACATTTCGGCCATGCTAACCCTGACTTCTGAGGTGCTGCGATGCCCCAGCTGCGTTGGTAACCTCTTCCTCGTCCTCTGCCTTCGCCTTGTGCTTCCACTGTCCCCCTCCTGTCAGGTGGGAATGCCACCATCAGCGCGTCTACCAGCGTGCGCTTGTACTCGCGCATCTTACGATCATGGTCCAGTGACAGGATAAAGGACGGTACGTTGTCCTTGTAATGGGGATCCAGCAGCGTGGCCACCCAGTAATCAGCACAAGTTAGAATGTGGGCAACTCGGCAGTCGTTGCAGCATGTAATCACTCATGTGTGCCAGGCTGCCCAGAGGCAACGAAAAGCTGTCCTCTGTGGGAGGTGTATCGTCTGTGTCCTTTGTATCCCCCCATCCACGCACCAGTGATGGCCATGAGCTGGTCTGGGTGCCACCCTGCTGTGAACATGGTTCCTCCTCCTCCATCTCCGTCATCCTCCAGAACTGTGGCCTGGCTGGACAATTGTGTACCTTAGTGTCACTACCAGAGCTTTGAGACGTTCTCACAGCTCTGTTTCTCCACCCCTGTGATGATGTCACTACTAGAGCTTGGAGGAGTTCTCACTGCTCTGTTTCTGTGATGAAGTCTTTACTTTCTGTTTCCTTCCTCCCAGCTGTTCCTCCTGCGTTTGATTTCCCTGCCTTTAAATCACCCCTCCTCCTATTGTAGGGCGTGGATTATATTTCTCATTTCAGTTGTAGCTCTTGCTTGAGTATCTTCACTTGTAGCTATCAGTTCACTGGACCTGTGTTCTGCTGCAGCAAGCACTCCGGATATTGCCAGCTGTCCTTGGATCCGTCTTCTCTGCGGCTGCAGCTCCTTCAGCTAAGTGTGCAGACATTGTTCCTGCACCCACAAACCTAAGTGTCACGGCTATATGTGAGCAACAAGAGTATACACAGTAAAAAGAGCTACTGACCGGACCCAAACTATGGAGGAAAAAGGGTGACCCCTGTCAGACCCTCAAAGCTCTCCCTATGCTGCTAAAGCACATGCCCGGATCCAAATGGCGGAACGAGGCATGCCCCCGTACCTAAGACTGATGACCACTGTAACCCCTACAATAGTGGAAGGGGCACGGCCACCGGTGCCCTGCTCAGTATATGGAGGGAACCGTGGCCACCTCAGATCCAGTCAGAAAATAACCAGGTACACAACAATGTCTGCACACTTAGCTGAAGGAGCTGCAGCCGCAGAGAAGACGGATCCAAGGACAGCTGGCAATATCCGGAGTGCTTGCTGCAGCAGAACACAGGTCCAGTGAACTGATAGCTACAAGTGAAGATACTCAAGCAAGAGCTACAACTGAAATGAGAAATATAATCCACGCCCTACAATAGGAGGAGAGGTGATTTAAAGGCAGGGAAATCAACCACAGGAGGAACAGCTGGGAGGAAGGAAACAGAAAGTAAAGACTTCATCACAGGGGCGGAGAAACAGAGCAGTGAGAACTCCTCCAAGCTCTAGTAGTGACATCATCACAGGGGTGGAGAAACAGAGCTGTGAGAACGTCCCAAAGCTCTGGTAGTGACAGGTGGGCAGTAGGAGGCGTACTGTCTAGAGGACAGCCGCTCCGCTTTTGCACCCTGCTCCCTCTTCTGCTGTGCCTCTTCCTCCGAGCTACATAGGTCACTCGCATGACCTTGATTCCATGTGGGGTCGAGGACCTCATCGTCCTCCAGATCATCTTCCACCCAGTCTTCACGCCTGACTTCCTTGTCGGTTTGCACACTTTCGAAAGCCCCAGCAGTTGGCACCTGTGTTTCGTCATCATCCGAGACGTGCTGCGATGGTCCTCCCATGTACTCATCTTGAAAAATAAGTGGCTGGGCATCGGTGCACTCAATCTCTTCCACTTCTGGGGCAGGGCTAGGTGGATGGCCCTGGGAAACCCTGCTAACAGAGTCATCAAAAAGCAGAAGAGACTGATGCATGACTTGGGGCTCAGACTGCTTAGCTGATTTGCAAGGGGGTGAGGTGAAAGACTGATGGACATCGACTGCAGGTGCCAACTGTGGTCTTTCAGCAGGAGACTGGGTGGGAGACAATGTGAAGGAACTGGATCCACTGTCAGCAACCCAAATCTACTATCGCCTGTACTTGTTCAGGCCTCACCATTCGTAGAGCAGCATTAGGCCCGACCAAATACCGCTGCAGGTTTTGTCGCCTACTCGCACCTGAGGAAGGGGTTTCACTTCTGCGTGTAGCTGGCACAGATCGACCACGTCCTCTCCCTGCAACAGGAGCTCCACCAGCAGCACCACGACCTGGGCCACGTCCCTTATTTGACGCTCTCATCATATTTTTTAAATTTAGGATCTTGCCCTAAATGGGTGTTTAATTAATAGTAGAATAGAACGACAGTATGTAAAGGGTGTATCTCACACGGCCTGAACCAGACTAGGCCTCAATAAAAGATTTTTTTGCCCAAAATGGCTGTATTTCAAATGCCTAATTCAAACCCCTGTATGTAGAGGTAGTATCTCAGAAGGCCTGAACCTCTGTAGGCCTGCAGTAAATATATCTTTGCACAAAATGGCTGTATTTCAAATAGCTGTATTTCAAATGCCTAATTCCAACCCCTGTATGTAGAGGGGGTATCTCACAGGGCCTGAACCAGTGTAGGCCTGAATTCAATATTGGTGCACCAAATAGCGGTATTTAAAATCTCTGAATGTAACCCAAATGTATTAAGGGTGTATCTCACAATGATATCTGCATCAAAGGCAGCCAACTAAATTTTTTGTGACTAAATGAGTGTTTGTTTAACAACTGAATTTGACAGCAGTATATAAGCCTGTAATTTCACACGTGCTGATGCTGCAAGGCCTGAAAATAGTTTTTTTTTGTCAAAAGAGTGTGTTTTTCAAACCCCAGAAAATGATGGGTGTATTTCTACCTTAAATTGCACACTGACTAATACAGATGTTGTAGATTGCCCAAAAAGTCTTTTTTTGCTAACAGAATATGAAAACTGTATATATTAAACTTGAATTTAACACTTGCAGATCTGGAAAATACTGTTTTTTGAAAAAAATAGTGTGTTTTTCAAACCCCAGAAAATGATGGGTATATTTCTACCTTAAATTGCACACTGACTAATACAGATGTTGTAGATTGCCAAAAAAGTCTTTTTTTGCTAACAGAATATGTAAACTGTATATATTAAACTTGAATTTAACACTTGCAGATCCGGAAAATACTGTTTTTTTTTAAAAAATAGTGTGTTTTTAAAACCCCAGAAGATGATGGGTGTATTTCTACCTTAAATTGCACACTGACTAATCCAGATGTTGTAGATTGCCAAAAAAGTCTTTTTTTGCTAACAGAATATGAAAGCTGTATATATTAAAGTTGAATTTAACACTTCCAGATCTGGAAAATACTGTGCCCTGCACCCACAGAACTATTTGTCTGTAGATCGCTGAGTTAGATTCTCTCCTATTCTCTCCCTGAAATCACAAGTCCAGCAGCATCCTCTCCCTACACTTGTAACAGCAGAGTGAAGTGCAGCGCTATGTGACTCAAGCTTATATAGAGCCTGGGTCACATGCTGCTCTGGCCAATCACAGCCATGCCATTAGTAGGCATGGCTGTGATGGCCTCTTGGGGCAAGTAGTATGACGCTTGTTGATTGGCTGCTCTGCATCCTTTCAAAAAGCACCAAGAAAGCGCCGAACCCCGAACCCGAACCCAAACTTTTACGGAAATGTTCGGGTTCGGGTCCGGGGTCCAAAAATCCTAAAGTTCGGTAAGAACCCGAACTTTACAGTTTGGGTTCGCTCAACCCTAATAAGTAAGGCTACTTTGACATTTGTTGCAGGAGTTCTAGCAGGCTGTTACAGCAGAGAACAGTGATGCTGGAGTTTTCTGTATTCGGCATGGCCACATTAACTATATTGGGGTCCAGGGGAAATCTGGCTACCACCTGGCAAATATGCAAACACCTATAAATAACAATAGGGCAACGATATATGCAATAATTACCCATGCTTTAAGCCCACTTTCAAGGGATGAAGCATTAGGCGAAACATGCGTCGGGTGTGGGGCATCCTGGTTGGTATTTTGTTATTTTATGTCTTTGATGTGCACATTCAGCCATATTTGCATATTGTTACATGTTTATCTCCTTAGCACCCTAATGTTTATTGGAAGGCACTTGCACTGAGCTGCTAATGTGATTTTGGGATGATGTGCAATAAGTACATATATATACAGTATATATACATACATACATACATACTGAATCCAACTGGGATTTTGCATGATATTTTAGTATATTGAATAAAGTTTCAAACATTTATAATCCCAGTGCTATTTTCCATTTTAGAATTCCGGCAAATATGCAGTGTTTTTTGTCTAGCAGATTCCTAGCATTCCATGCCGCAACAGCCTGCCAGAAGGGTGTACTGCATATGTAAAACTGGCCTGTCAATCATCAAAAAGAGGGTGAACAGGAGGATTCAGGTGACGGAACTGAGTTGCAGGGTATATGTATCTATGGGTTATGGACACATTTGGTCTCTGTTCACTCTGATTGAGTCTACAAAGCAAAGCATTTCATTAATGTAATATTCTGATTATGCCATCCCTTTGTAATGGTGCAGAACCCCAAACAACCAGACAGAGTGTAAACAATTGTGGATTTATTAAATGACGGCAGTACAGTCCAGACCTGAAATTATATGTGCAGCCAGCCAGTCGCAGGGGGTACACGTGAGGTTCACGGTAGACCGATGAGGGGTCAAATGGTATAACACACAGTTCATCAGTTTACTCACGGTTAGCAGATAGCCTCCCTGGGCTGGCAGCACAGTGTTGAGGTGGACAGCACGAAATCCTCCGGGGCACACTCTGTGGTAGGAAGCATCAGCCAAGATGGTGCTTGAGGTGCCCTTGATGTTAAGGGTGCTTAGGGTGCTTGTTGCAGCTGAGTCCTTTGATGAAATTTGTCGTGACGCCAGTACCGTTAATGGTGGTACAACCATAAGTAGTAATAATGAGGTAGACAGTGGTAAGATGCAACTCACAACTTTTACTTTAGTGGATTTTTAGTTGCTGTGGTACACTTATGCAGTCTTTAGATGGTACAGAGACGATACTGCAAATCCACTGTTTAGGGCTTGTCAGGTGCTTGGTTGGTTTTGGAGCAGTGGGTTAGGTGTACCTGGTTCCTTTAGATGCCTTGGATCCTATTCCTTGACTTTCCCCTACAAGCTAAGTATGTGTAGACAGGTAAACTCAACTGTCCCTCAGAAGGTTGGTGTGGCTGCCTGAAGCTTTAAACCTCCACCATGCAAAGGTGTCTGTGGCCCTAAATAATGGCTCTTATCACCGATGAATTCCTAAGAATGCTTGTTTCTTTTCCAGGGAGTCAAACTCTTCTCCTACTGGTCGGGGAAGCAAGTCTATAGTCCAGTGTCACGGCCATGTTTATGGTCGTGGCTCCTTATCCGCATGCAGTTGCCTGTGGTTTTGGTTTTGTTGTCAACCACATGGTGAGGGCTGCTTGTTGTATCCTCACGTGTGGTTTCCGCTGGCAACATGCTTGTACTTGGCAGTATAGCAGCCTGAGCTGTTGCTAGGCAGCTTGCTGTCAGGTGCATGCGGGTACACCTGGCAACCTCTCTTTGTATGTGTGCACTTTCCCGGTGTGTTGTGCACGAGGTTGTATGTGTGCATTGTGACACTTTAGCTCACTTGCTGTTGCCCCTGGCAACGTGTGGTGTAGTGTACATGTGGTGGCAGTGTCTCGGCCTTCTGGCTGTTTCCCTGGACTTGGTTGCCACGCATGTCGTTGCCGGCGGTAGCAGCTGCACTTTGATTGTTGTTTGTACACTTCCCCTTTAAGCGGCAGTCTTCCCTTGCCTGGTGTAGGAAGGGTTAACTCCCTTCCTTGTTTGTGAACACTGGGTGTGTCTGTGTGTGGGTGTGGCCACTTGGGGCTATTTAGCTCCGGCTGGATGCCAGACTCTGAGGGGTACTTCAGCCATGGTTAGCTGGAGTCATCCTCCTGGTTAAATACCATCTGCCAGTGAGGGCCACCCTTGTGGTCATAAGTTTATGTATGATGTTTTGAAGATGTTTCTGTGGTCTCTTTGTTTATTGCAGCTATGGTTTCCTGGCTTCCTGTGTGATGTTAGTGTGTGCTGTGTCCGTTTGTGTTGTTGTGGACAGCAGCACTTGTACATGGGTTCCAGGCTGTGTGTCTGTGGCAGGTAGGTGTTATACTTGTTTCATTTACCTGCCATTGCCATATGCTGTTTACGTTCCCCTTCCTTTGCAGTCTGGCCAGTGAGACTCCTGTTCATCCGTGTATTGGAGGAACAGGTCGTCTTACCCTGCTCCTAGTCCAGGGCCACCCTGAGGGCTAGTAGGGATTATAGGTTCCAGAGTATGAGCCCTCCCACCATCAGGGTCGGCTAATACGGCTAGGAGACAGGGTCAGAATTAGGGACGTATTAGGAGGTGACCTTCTCCCTGATTCCTGTCCTGGCCTAGCAGCGACCACCATCTTCTGTCATCGCACTGCTGAGAGTTACCCCCACTCTAATCCGTGACATCCAGCTACAGAAGCAAAACGCTCTTCTGCGCCTAAACATCTGAGTAAACACCTTCTAGCGAAGTTGGCTCCACTCACTAATCTGTGTTGCGAAGTCTTCCCTCTCTTTCCTCCCACTAAGTTGATCTGACTACCTCAGATCTGCTCTCTGCTGACTACATCCTAGTTAATCTGATCTGCCTTGACTAATCTGTCTCACTAGGCCTGACCTGAATATATATAGGACCTGCACTTTATCCCCATCTAGTGGTGGGATGTATAAATTGCACCTAATAGGCCTGTTAACAGGGATTTTGCAGTCACACAAATGCAAAGTTACACATAACAACCAAATGCTTGTAATAATATAAAAAAGAGCTTTTAAGCAGTGCCCACACACACGTAGTGGGACCCTGCATATGCAGGTAATCAATCCAAATAATAACTTGTGCAGGAAAACTCACAAGGGACAGCCAGACCAGGCCAAAGTTTATATGTACAGAAATAGTCAGTTTAACGTGGTACCTAGGGACGATACATTTCCAGGGTCCGATCCAAGGTCCAACACGAGACAAACTGTTCCGCATAGAAGTTTCCCACAGGCAGTCTTTAGAGATGGATTGAGGAAGTCAGAGGTCATGCACAGGTAGTCTGGAAGAATGTGAACAGCAACATACACCCGGGTTGTCAAAACAACAGTGGGCACCGACCAGCCAGGGAGATCACCTCTTGAACACCTGCTAGCCAATCACAGAGTGCCATGTGTCTATTCCTCATAGCCCATATGATTATCCTAATCCCTGACACTCGTGCGGCCTTGGCTGGTCATTGATCACTTAACCCATGCCTGCCCTCTAATTTACTAGAGTTTATGTACAGGTATATTCCCCATCAGCGGCCGGCGTAGCGAATAAGATGCGCACACGTTCGGCCGCGTAACCCTTTGCGAACCTCCTCTCAAGCGTGCACGCCGACTCTCAAGCGGCCCCGCATGGGTATGCGATTGCGTCGGCACGGACGCCGGAACCGCATCAACCCGCAAAGTAGTCGGAACCAAAGATTTCACAGGCACCGCTACTCCAATGGGGTCCCCCGCAGGCCGAGCCTCACAAAAATTCTTGGGGGCCCCAGTGGATGGCGAAACAGGAGAGTGTCTTCAACCCTTTAACTTGATTTTTATTAGATAAATTCGTGTCAGTATGGCCCATGGTGTATGCAAGTGAAAACTTTGATATTGGCACAAAATATCTTTGGGTACATATGTTTATGTGGTGCTTTTACTTTTTTTTGTCTGTTTTGTATGAAAAAGACAGAGGAAAAAGCACAATACAAACACCAACATACACTGAAAGCATTTAATCTTGGATCATAATAGCACCGATTGCAGTGAGCATTTCACTCCAGGGGAAAGGTTTCATTTCAAGCAGAACCTACTGTATAATGGACATAATTTCTGTAGGATTCGTCGAAGCATGAAACTATTTACAGTTTATATGAGCTTTAATCCATATAAATCTAAATATAGGTTACTGATAATCTGCAATTCAGAGAGTGTTATTTATATACCTTATGCTGCACTTCTAAAGAAACAGTATGTTGCAAGAACAGTATGGGGTGAAACAGTATGTGGGATGCCTGAAAGATGGATTTTACATGAAAAACATTTGGTATCGGCACCATTTATATCCTATCTCCTTCTTTACTTACAATACTGTACCTCAGCTATTGAAATTGTATATAAAGATAGGAGAGGAGGATATTATGTTGTGTACATGTATTTATGAATAGCATAATCTAACGTATCACAGGTTTTGAGATAAAAAATAAAAGATTGAGATTTCTCAGCGGCTGATACCTTTTAATGGCTAACTGAAAAGATGATGACACAACTGCAAGGTTTCAAGGGTACTTGGGCCTCTTCATCAGGCGTCTTTTAAGACAGTATCTGAAGATTCCTATAGTTATACACCAAAGTACATAGGAATAATGAAGTAGATGAGACAAATGATGTAAAGCAGATCAATATGAGTCGAGGAGTCAACAAATAGCAGTTGTAGCAGTAAATTGTTGGGGCAATTATAGATAAGAATTATAGATAAGCAGTGTGAAAGTTTTATTGTTCTCTAATAGTGATGAGCGTCAGGGGCTATATTCGAATTCGCGATACTTTTACGAATAATTTGGCGATTATTCGTAATATATTTGCGAATTCGAGAATTTGCAATCTTCATTCAAAACGGGCAGTTTAGCAACTGTTTTTAACCTACCCGAAGTTTGATGCAATTAGAAAACATGGTTGGCAGCAATTTTTGCGACAGTGAGGAAGAACTCCTGATCACTGTAAGTAATTTGACATTAAAGCAGTGTATTTGATTACTTTTAACATTCATGTCAGAACAATCGCTCTATATGCAGATAGAGTGTTATAAAATATTCGCTGGAAAAGAATAAAATAATAAAAAGTAATTAGGTTCCTCAATCAGTCCTGTACAATGTTAACTGCACAAGACCTTTTGACAAAGCAAGCCCACATGCGGTCCCCACCAACCCTTAGTAAGAACCACACCAGGGCTGCCCGAAACCCAAGTAAAGCAAAATTCTAACATATAAAATGAAATATAATAAAAAAACTTTTTTTGGTGAATGAAGCGTAACACTGCATGATTGTATTTTATTGAAAACGATTCTTTATATATATATATATATATATATATATATATATTCACATATATATGCATATATACACTGCTCAAAAAAATAAAGGGAACACAAAAATAACACATCCTAGATCTGAATTAATTAAATATTCTTCTGAAATACTTTGTTCTTTACATAGTTAAATGTGCTGACAACAAAATCACACAAAAATTTAAAATTGGAAATCAAATTTTTCAACCCATGGAGGTCTGGATTTGGAGTCACACTCAAAATTAAAGTGGAAAAACACACTACAGGCTGATCCAACTTTGATGTAATGTCCTTAAAACAAGTCAAAATGAGGCTCAGTAGTGTGTGTGGCCTCCACGTGCCTGTATGACCTCCCTACAACGCCTGTGCATGCTCCTGATGAGGTGGCGGACGGTCTCCTGAGGGATCTCCTCCCAGACCTGGACTAAAGCATCTGCCAACTCCTGGACAGTCTGTGGTGCAACGTGACATTGGTGGATAGAGCGAGACATGATGTCCCAGATGTGCTCAATTGGATTCAGGTCTGGGGAACGGGCGGGCCAGTCCATAGCATCAATGCCTTCGTCTTGCAGGAACTGCTGACACACTCCAGCCACATGAGGTCTAGCATTGTCTTGCATTAGGAGGAACTCAGGGCCAACCGCACCAGCATATGGTCTCACAAGGGGTCTGAGGATCTCATCTCGGTACCTAATGGCAGTCAGGCTACCTCTGCCGAGCACAGTGAGGGCTGTGCGGCCCTCCAAAGAAATGCCACCCCACACCATTACTGACCCAATGCCAAACTGGTCATGCTGGAGGATGTTGCAGGCAGCAGAACTTTCTCCACGGTGTCTCCAGACTCTGTCACGTCTGTCACATGTGCTCAGTGTGAACCTGCTTTCATGTGTAAAGAGCACAGGGCGCCAGTGGCGAATTTGCCAATCTTGGTGTTCTCTGGCAAATGCCAAACGTCCTGCACGGTGTTGGGCTGTAAGCACAACCCCCACCTGTGGATGTTGGGCCCTCATATCACCCTCATGGAGTCCGTTTCTGACCGTTTGAGCAGACACATGCACATTTGTGGCCTGCTGGAGGTCATTTTGCAGGGCTCTCGCAGTGCTCCTCCTGTTCCTCCTTGCACAAAGGCGGAGGTAGCGGTCCTGCTGCTGGGTTGTTGCCCTCCTACGGCCTCCTCCACTTCTCCTGATGTACTGGCGTGTCTCCTGGTAGCGCCTCCATGCTCTGGACACTACGCTGACAGACACAGCAAACCTTCTTACCACAGCTCGCATTGATGTGCCATCCTGGATAAGCTGCACTACCTGAGCCACTTGTGTGGGTTGTAGACTCCGTCTCATGCTACCACTAGAGTGAAAGCACTGCCAGTATTCAAAAGTGACCAAAACATCAGCCAGGAAGCATAGGAACTGAGAAATGGTCTGTGGTCACCACCTGCAGAACCACTCCTTTATTGGGGGTGTCTTGCTAATTGCCTATAATTTCCACCTGTTGTCTATCCCATTTTCACAACAGCATGTGAAATTGATTGTCACTCAGTGTTGCTTCCTAAGTGGACAGTTTGATTTCACAGAAGTGTGATTGACTTGGAGTTACATTGTGTTGTTTAAGTGTTCCCGTTATTTTTTTGATATATATATAAATAAATAAATATTGACAATATATGATGAACAGAGCATATGCGCAAAAATGAAGCATGCACATCAGTTTAAGAGAATTCTATTACTCGATAGTTGACAAAGTCCTAGGGTAAATAAGTGGTCCATGCTGGTTGTCCTCAGCAGAATCAGGAAAGACAGCAGCAGCAGGTTAATAGTAACGCTGTAGTATAAGGCCTACACATAGCTCGACCAAACTCGGCAGGATCAGGACAGACAGAGGCAGGTAAATGGTAATGCTGTAGTATGAGGTGTACACATAGCTCGACCAAACTCAGCAGGGTAATGACAGACAGCAGCAGGTAAATAGTAACGGTATAGTATAAGGCCTACACATAGCTCGACCAAACTCAGCAGGCTCAGGACAGACAACCGCAGGTAAATGATAATGCTATAGTATAAGGCCTACACATAGCTCGACCAAACTCAGCAGGATAACGACAGACAGCAGCAGGTAAATGGTAACGCTGTAGTAAAAGGCCTACACATAACTCATCAGGATCAGGACAAACAGCAGCAGCAGGTAAAGGTAACAGTGGAATATAAGGCCTACAAATAACTCAGCATGATCAGAACAGACAGCAGCAGCAGGTACATGTTAACGGTTGAGTATAAGGCCTACACATAGCTTGGCCTAACTCAGCAGGAACAGACTTCAGCAGGAATGACAAAACTGTATAGAAAGGTTATTGAATATTATGTTAGCACAATCAGAAAACTTTTTGTTGCCCTATTGATATTGATCTAGGTGTGCAGGTCCACCCAAGCCATCCAACAGATGCAAAATTACTTTGAGGCTTACTGGTTCTCAGTCAGATGAGAGCTGGTTTGGAACCTTTTTTTATGAACCACACACTCTCTTCTCTTCCGAGCAGGGGTTGCCTGGGGTTTTCTCATTGACTTCCATTGTGCTCAGGTGCTCGGTAGAACATATGAGCATACTGATGTTTTCGGCCAGAGCACATGAGCACTTTGGTGCTCCCTCAACACTAATCTATCTACCCCATCTCTCCCTGGAAGCCCTGCATTCTTCTCCCCATCCAGACATTTGCATTGTATAGGACCGGATTACTGTACGTTTTTCATGAACCTAAAGGATATGATTTTCTATGTCAAGTCCACAAAGATGAAGCAGAGCTGCATTTGTTTTGTGGGGTAAGTTTACCTGCAGTTCTATGTAACTTGAGAACACATGGTGCCTTCAGAACAGACTACAAACTCCGCTCTGCTGGATGACAGTGTTGATGCTCCCCGTTGCCTGTCAGGCCCATCCTGGTGATATCTTGCCCGGGCTGTGTGACACTACCCCCTATGTGTAGCCAAGCATCGCAGCTAAAGGCTTATTCAGCAGCCTGACCTGCGATCGATGATCCAGGCTGCGCACTGGAGGCAACCACCGAGCACCCCGCCAGCAGACGGGAAACATCACTGAGTCATCACCGAGGGGAGGGGAACTGATCCCGCTGGCACAGCCGTGGACACTTCCAGACCCGGGCCGAAGCAAGCTGGCTCCTCACTGGTTTCTGTGCTCAGACGGGCAGAGGACGGCTGGGTTCTGCCGATGGCCGGAGCCCAGCGTGTGTGAGGCGCTGATCATCTGTGGGTGGGGCGAGCAGCGGTACCCATGCCTCCTCACAGACAAAAGGAGGATGAGAGAGCCGCTGCTAAACCCCGCCATTCCTGCTGCCCTCTGGCTTGGAGGAATCAGCACACGGTGCGGCAGGCTGCGTTACCGCAGTGTTCTTCTCCAGACTCGATGTGCCCGATTTGGAAACTGAGAGCAGACTGGTGAGGGCGGCGTGTGGAGCGCTATATGCCGATTGGTATCTGAGAGGTCTATTTTCCAGTATGGTTTATGTATGGAGGGCAATGTCCAGAGATCACACAGAGGACTATAGGGTACACTATAGTACACTATAGTAGGGCTGAAACAATTAATCAATTTAATCGAGTAACAAAAAGCCAATGTGGTCAAGTTCCATTGCCATTTAATATACTCTGTTCCTACTAATGTTTATGCACTACTGTTCTAGCGCCCGTTATTGTAACAGGCTTAATGTGTAGTACATACAGTGGATATAAAAAGTCTACACTCCCGTTAAAATGTCAGGTTTATGTGATGTAAAAAAATGAGACAAAGATAAATCATTTCAGAACTTTTTCCACCTTTAATGTGACCTATAAACTGTACCACTCAATTGAAAAACAAACTTAAATCTTTTAGGTGGAGGGAAGAAAACAAAAAAAAAACTAAAATAATGTGGTTGCATAAGTGTGCACACCCCTTATAACTGGGGATGTAGTTGTGTTCAGAAGTAAGCAATCACATTCAAAATCATGTTAAGTCAGCATACACCTGCCATCATCTAAAGTGCCTCTGATTAACCCCAAATAAAGATCAGCTGCTCAAGTTGGTCTTTCCTGAAATTTTCTTAGTCGCATCCCACAGCAAAAGCCATGGTCCACAGGGAGCTTCCAAACCATCAGAGGGATCTCATTGTTAAAAGGTATCAGTCAGGAGAAGGGTACAAAAGAATTTCCAAGGCATTAGATATATTATGGAACACAGTGAAGACAGTCATCATCAAGTGGAGAAAATATGGCACAACAGTGACATTACCAAGAACTGGACGACCCTCCAAAATTAATGAAAAGACGAGAAGAAAACTGGTCTGGGAGGCTACCAAGAGGCCTACAGCAACATTAAAGGAGCTGCAGGAATATCTGGCAAGTACTGGTGTATTCTTCATATGTCTGGGCTATGGGGTAGAGTGGCAAGACGAAAGCCTTTTCTTACGAAGAAAAACATCCAAGCCAGGCTACATTTTGCAAAAATACATCTGAAGTCTTCCAAAAGCATGTGGGAAAAGGTGTTACGGTCTGATGAAACCAAGGTTGAACTTTTTGGCCATAATTCTAAAAGATATGTTTGGCCCAAAAACAACACTGCACATCACCAAAAGAACACCATACCCACAGTGAAGCATGGTGGTGGCAGCATCATGCTTTGGGGCTGTTTTTCTTCAGCCGAAACTGGGGCCTTAGTTAAGCTAGGGGGAATTATGAACAGTTTCAAATACCAGTCAATATTGGCACAAAACCTTCAGGCTTCTGCTAGAAAGCTGAACATGAAGAGGAACATCATTTTTCAGCATGACAACAACCCAAAGCCTACATCCAAATCAACAAAGGAATGGTTTCACTAGAAGAAGATTAAAGTTTTGGAAGAGCCCAGCCAGAGCCCAGACCTGAATTCGATTGAAAATCTGTGGGGTGATCTGAAGAGGGCTGAGCACAGGAGATGCCCTCACAATCTGACAGATTTGGAGTGTTTTTGCAAAGAAGAGTGGGCAAATCTTGCCAAGTCAAAATGTGCCATGCTGATAGACTCATACACAAAAAGACTGAGTGCTGTAATATAATCAAAAGGTGTTTCAACAAAGTATTAGTTTAGGGGTGTGCACACTTATGCAACCATATTATTTTATTTTTATATTTTTTCTTCCCTCTACCTTAAAGATTTCAGTTTGTTTTTCAGTACAGTTTATAGGTCACATTAAAGGTGGAAAAAGTTCTGAAATGATTTATCTTTGTCTCATTTTTTTACATCACAGAAACCTGACATTTTAACAGGGGTATGTAGACTTTTTATATCCACTGTATATATATATATATATATATTCAATAATAAGTTAATTGAATAAATTAATAAATAAATAAATAAGAGGTTAAATTAATTAATGAAAAAATAGAAAAATAAACTCATTGATTGATAAAAATTAAAATAAATTAATCGATAAATAAATACATAAATAAATTAATCGATAGAGAAATAGATCAATAAATCCATTGATAGAGAAATATATAAATAAATTATTTGACAAATAAATACATAAATAAATTCATCAATAGAGAAATATATAAATAAAGTCTTACAATAAACAAATACATAAATATATTCATCAATAAATAAATACATTGATCAATTGATCAATACAGAAATATATAAATACAGTCATCAATAAATAAATAAATCCTTAAATAAATTCATCAATAAATAAATATATAAATAAATTCATCCCTACATAAATAAATTCATCCAGAAATATATACAGAAGTTAAAAAACAATGATGTTTTGGAGGGCGAGCCAAGGAGAGGGATTGACAACGGATTCTTCAGCACTCTGAACCGACGGCAGGGGCCAAAAAGTCTCCGCCGATCAAGGACTCATTTTGATAAATGTCAGTCTATCCACGGAGTCTGTGGACAGACGGGTCCGCTTGTCGGTGACCACCCCACCTGCCGCGCTGAATGTCTGCTCCGATAGTACGCTGGAGGAGGGGCAAGACAGTACATCCAGCGCATACTGAGCAAGCTCACGGCTGGTGTCCAGTCTGGCAACCCAGTACTCCATGGGGTCATCGGTGCTCATGCTGTCGGAAGCACCAACAAACCCTATGTAATCAGCCACCATGCGGGCCAACCGCTGAAGGTGACTGCTGCTGCTACTGGATCGCACAGTCTGGTAGAACAGCCTCATCTCACCCATAAGATCACCTGCGGTGAGATGAGCGGGGAGAACTGGAGCGTGATGCAGAGGGTTGGCCTGTTCCAGCCGGAGGAGCAGACAGGCTGGCACGTTTTGCATAGGGGCATCCCGCCGGCTGGCTGGGATGAACTGCTCCAGTTTCCGCTTGCAGCGAGGGTCTAAAAGGGTGGCCAACCAAAAATCATCCTTCTCCTTAATTTTCCTGATCCGGGGGTCCCTCCGGAGGCAGCGCAGCATGGGGGCAGCCATGGGGAAGAGGACAGCCTGCTGTGACTCTTCTTGGCTGCCCGGGACCATGAATTCTTGGTCCTCCTCCTGATGCTGCTGCTCTCTCTGGGAGTCGCCCCAATCCTGGACTAATGGTTCCCCCAGCACCGGCTCTCCCTCCTGATAAGACCCAGACTCCTGGACGGCAAAAACCTCCTCAAAAAATTCTTCCTCCTCGTCCTGGGTCTGGTCTTGGTGGAGCAGTGTTGCCTCTTCTTGCTCCACCAAGGCACTCTCCCCAGCATCAAGCAGGCGTTCTAGTGTCCTGTCCAGCAGGAACACTTTGGGGAGCATGTCATTGAGGCCGACATCTTGGTTGCCTGCTCGAATGGGGCCAACACATGGCAGACCTGGTGTATCTGCCCCCACTCCACTGCACCCCATCACCACTCCACATTGGTGATGTAGGATAGTGGGTGTGATGGCCCAGAAGTGCCTAGGTCCAGCATTTACTCCTTCACCGCCCTTCGATGCACCCACAACCTCTCCAGCATGTGGAGGGTGGATTTCCACTGCGTCACATTGTCCACAATCAGCCTGTGAGGTGGCAGGCTGTTGTCCTGCTGCAGTTTGGACAGGGACGCGGTGGCAGTTGGGGAGCATCGGAAGTGGCTGGCAATCCTCCGTACCCTTTGCACAATGTTACTTAACCTTGGGTATATGCAGTGACCAGGAACGGGTTCGCTGACGCCACTTATTCAGTGGGTCAGGATATGGGTAGATAATAGTTTGTAGTTTGTTCGTGACGCTAATTGCAGCGTGCGCAGGGTACTATCACAGGGCCCTCCCAAGGTGTTATAATGCACGTCCCAGGTTAGGAATGCCAGAGTGGGGTAATGTCCTATAATGTCTCTATAGGTGGTGATAATGGTGTCAACAGTGTCTCCTACCTGGGTACAGCTGGACTCCTGGCTCACTTGCAATAAAATGCAGTGTAGTGATAGGAGGAGTAATAGAGGGATTTTGCAGCAGAAACTGATGTCCAGACCTTTAGATGAAGTTCAAACTTTTCTTTACTGAGGCTAACTTTCATCCAAGCAAGGTACAGCTTTAGTCTTAGGTCTTAGCAGGCTTTCAGAAATGGTTGGCAGGAATGAATCTTCTGCTTTATAAACCTGGAGCTTGCAGGAAAGGACGTCTGCTTGTTAGCTCTATACTGTGGCAGGAATTTGGCTTCTGCACTTTCTTTCTATCTTCTGCTTTATGGGGACTGACTAGCTGAGGAGGAATATGGCTTCTCCTTGGTCTCTGGACTTTACTCACAGTTATATTAACAGGAACTGGAACTGGAGGTTGTCTGCTATTTCATCCAGCTGAGACTGCAGGGCTCAGGCTGGGGATTTGATCAAGTGTCTCAGCACGAGACTTGGTCCTGGCTTTGTTACCTATATCAGGAGCTCCTAACACACACACCCTACACCAAGCAGGGAGTGGGCTGCAGTACTCTAACTTCCTTTCCTCCCCATGCTGCAGGATGTGGGCACAGCCCACTCTGCTCACAGGGGTTGTTGGTGGGGGGTGGGGGGAGGAGCTAAGCTGGAATGAACTATTCCAGCTTAGAAATACTTACCAGACCATTGCTGCCACCTGCTGGTGAACATGGAAAATGACAACAATAATTGTATTTAATACAGTGTTCAAATGCACAGTTGTGAAGACATCATCATATCAGATGACATGGTAAAGGCTCTTAGGAGATAGTAGAGGGGTAGAGGCGTGTAGTAACACAACTCTGGGGTGTTACATATGTGCGTAGGAACTTCTGTACCACAAGGTTGAGGACATGTGCCATGCAGGGCACGTGTGTTATACTGCCAGCATATTAGGTTGCTGCCATTGTCACAGACAACCTTACCTGCCTAGACCCTTCAGGGTGTCAGCCACTTGTGGATCTGAGCCTGGAGGGCGGCCAGAACATCAGGTCCAGTGTGTCTCTGGAGCACATCGGTAATATAAAGAAAGGTTATGAAAAACATGTCCTGTCGAGACATTTTAAACAATATCATAATCAGAACCCCGCTGGCCTAGTGTTCACAGCATTTGAAAAAATTAACAAACACTGGAGGGGAGGGGACCACATATCCAGAATGTCCCGACAGGAATCAATAAAAATCTTTGAGTTCGATTCCATTCAACCTAATGGCCTGAACGCTGAACTCGAGATTTTTGGTTTCCTGTAAAATGGGGTGCCCCTGGTTGACGGACGACGGTGGTTTCTGTTTTAAATTAGTAACCCCGTCTTCCCTTAACTAGGGGTCCCCCATAAAACAACACAGGATCTAGAAGTTTATATACATCTTTAGAAAATTTATATATATACCTACTTTATAAAATTTATATGTTTACCCATTTTATAAAATGCATATATATATTTACTCTGCAAAACTGATTTTTATATGCATAAATTGATTTTTATATGCATAAATTAATTTTCATATTTTATATATTTTATAACTCATAGATTATATTCGTTCATGGCCACATATGTTTCTCTTAATAATGAATATATTGACATATCCCTTGATATTTTATAGTGATATTTTATAGTGATGTTTTAATATCTTTTATTTTCCTTAAATAAAAATGTATATTTTTATACTCACAAAATGACTATATATGGAATTAAAATCTATGAACAACAGTATTAAGAATAGGAGCAACTAATAAATGATTCAAATATTTCCAAATAGAGAATGACAATTCATACAATGGACTTAATAAAGACACTATTCCGGATTAAAATCCGGCTTTTCTGATAGACCGACACAGGATAAAAGGGAATCATGACGAACAATATGCTTGACCACTGAGGAAGGAGCGAGTTTAAGCTCCGAAACATGTTTGGGTGAACAAGCATATGAATACTGAAATTATATCACTGGAGCGCTTCAGGAGGAATTGCATTTAAAGACACTCACGAATACCTATAAAGCGGAACCCCGGCAGCTAAAAAAGTGATAAGGCGATCGGAACACTGAAGGGGCGTTGCAAACATTGAACAGAGACGCCGCCATACCATGTGGCACGCCGACTTTTGAAGTAAGCTATCACCGGAGGTCCCGAACTAGAAAGGTCAGTCTGTACTTAGAACAAGAGTGGGACGCCGCTTCTATCCACAGCTGAACCGTGAGTAAAACATCCTAATGTACACTTTAAAAATGAGACTGTATCTTTTTGTATAAGAAGAAAAGAAAAAGAACAAAGAGTCACTCAGTGACTAATTACAGTTGCGCTTAAACAGCCAAAACTGAACACTGCTGCTATACCATATAGCCAATTGTTCATTGAACAAAAAGTGGATCATATTACATGGGGATTGCTATATTGAACTATATTCCACCAATTTCATTTTAAAGGATAATCCTGCATTTTATACTTATATTTATATAATACTAATGTTGCTTATATTTGCTACTATCCTTCAATCGTTATTTATCAACTGATTATACTGTTATTTATGAATTGTTATATATATTGATACTGCTACTGCTGCTAGAATATTTATTTGTATTCAATTGTTGCTATTTTGTGAGTTTTTATGCCTATTTTTATCCATTTTAATATTTAATAAAATTGCCTGCCATGAGCCCATAAATAGAGTGCCTGCTCATCTATACTTTATTTTAAACCAACTTGTGGACCTGAGCCTGGAGGGCGGCCAGAACATCAGGTCCAGTGTGTCTCTGTTCCCCTAAGATCACAAGCTGGAGTACAACCTGGCAGCGGACGTGCCCCACACTTGTGTAGCTACAGGTACACTTGCTGGGGGGCTCAGCAGCAGTTAAGACAGTGGCTTGAGGGAGAGCAGCAGTTCTCCCCTGGACACCTCGGGACGGCAACACAAACTGAGATGCCGCCACATCTGATGATCCCTTCCCCGGTGCCTCGGAGGGATACCCAATGGCTGTGAAGCTGATATAGCATCCCTGCCGATGTCTGCTGGTCCAGGCATTCATTGTGAGCAATGACAGCATGATCCAGCGACAGGGATACATTCTGCACAATGTGCTGGTGTAAAGCAGGGACGCCAGTCCTGGCAAAGAAATGGCAGCTGGGGACACGCCATCTGGGTTGTGCCTGCTCCAACATCTGCCGGAATGTATTGCAGTCCACAATATTGAAGGGCAGCAGATGTTGAGCGATAACCCTTGCCAGGAGCTCATTGAGTGAACGCACCCATCGGTCCCTGGTCCACGTGCGTAGGCCGTGGTGTGTTTAAATGCCTCGGCAACGACGGCTGGCGCTGGAAGGCAGTGCAGGCAATAGAGGAGCGTGCATAGGAAGAAGAGGTCTGGCTGCCGGTACCAGTACCTCTAGGAGAGGGAGTGGGGGAGTGGGAATACATTGTTGGAAGGGGGTGGGGTGGCTGCAGGACAGTGCTCCTGTCCCCTGCGCACTGCTGCTTGCGCTGCTGCGAGCACCTTGCATCTGGTCCCACTCCCGCCAGTGGTTGCCTCTCAGGTGCTGGGAAAGGGCAGTGGTAATCCGCCGAGCAACTGACCTCCCTTCCCTCACCCTGGCATGGCACAGCTGACAGATGGTAATTGTCTGATAGTCTTCTGCCAGGGTGAAATAAGTCCAAACAGGCGACTTATGCACCATCCTCCTGTCAGATGAGGTGGTGCCGGCTTCGCCTGTTCGGGCTCAGTGCACACAGGTGGTGGCGGCACCTGCTGCCGCACCTGTTGCTGCTACCTCCAGCTGCCATTACCAGTGGAGCCCCTGCCACTGGGCTCCCTGGTGACCTGGCGCACCGTTTGCCGTGGGTGCCTACCTTCCTCATCAGTGTTGCTGTCACCTGACAAGGGAGGTGGCACCCATTCTTGGTCACCCTCCTCTCCATCGCCTGCATTGTCAGACCCAAGGTTGACCAGTGGTGGACTGAGGGGAACAGCAGACATGGAGCTCCTGATCTGGCTCCACTGTCCTCCGGCTGATGCCGGGGTCTGACTGATGCCGGGGTGGTTCTGTGGCTGAAACCACCCGCACAAGTTGGAAGGGATGTCACTGTGGTACTGACGGGTGGTACCCCCTCCTCCTCCTCCTCCTCCTCCTCCTCCTCCATCCCTTCCAAAAGGTCTTGAGCATCTGGCCCAAGCTGCAGCTCACTCTCCTGCATTACCTCCCCCAAGATGTCCCTCTCGCTGTTGCTGTCAAACAGCAGCAGGGATGAGTCTTGGGGGCTGGGGGATGGTCCTGCAGAAGGTGGAGAGCTGCTGCTCCGAGCCAGGGCAGAGGACTCCTTTCCACTGGCTTGTGTCACAAAAGACACAATTGCCTCTGCGTCCTGAGATGAAATGGGGCAACTTCCACGCCCAAAAAAATCTCTGATGAGGAAGACGCCCCTGCCAGCTGCGCCGTGCTGGCAGCGATCCAGCACTGGAACTGACTTCCCTACCACGACCACAGCTGCCAGCACACCCACGTCCACTCATGATCGGCACACAATGTTTTTAAACATAAAAAAAATATAGAAAGAAAACGTAGAGGGAATTTGTGCTAACTTTATTGGGTTTGGGATAATGGGGCAAAAATGAAATAAAATTAACACGAAAACCCTAAGACAATGACAGAAAACGGCAAAAGATTATTTTTTTCCATAGATGAATGACGGTGACACTGATCCCTCCCTAGCACACAAAACCCTAAAACAGTGACACTAAAACAGCAAGCAAAATACATTTTTTTGGTTGTTTTTTCAAAGACGAATGACCCTGACGCTAATCCCTCCCTAGCACATGAAACCCTATGACAGTGACACTAAAACAGTAAGCAAAATACTTTTTTTTTTTTTCAAAGATGAGCGACCCTGACAATAATCCCTCCCTAGCACACAAAACCCTAAGACAGTGACACTAAAACAGTAAGCAAAATACTTTTTTTTTTCAAAGATGAACGACGCTGACGCTAATTCCTCCCTTAGCACACGAAACCCTAAGACAGTGACACTAAAACAGCAAGGAAAATACTTTTTATCAGCTACACTATTCACTAACTAACCTACAATGACTATCTCCCACTAACTATCTGTATTATACTGAACACTGCTCAAAAAAATAAAGGGAACACAAAAATAACACATCCTAGATCTGAGTTAATTAAATATTCTTCTGAAATACTTTGTTCTTTACATAGTTAAATGTGCTGACAACAAAATCACACAAAAATAAAAAAATGGAAATCAAATTTTTCAACCCATGGAGGTCTGGATTTGGAGTCACACTCAAAATTAAAGTGGAAAAACACACTACAGGTTGATCCAACTTTGATGTAATGTCCTTAAAACAAGTCAAAATGAGGCTCAGTAGTGTGTGTGGCCTCCACGTGCCTGTATGAGCTCCCTACAACGCCTGTGCATGCTCCTGATGAGGTGGTGGACGGTCTCCTGAGGGATCTCCTCCCAGACCTGGACTAAAGCATCTGCCAACTCCTGGACAGTCTGTGGTGCAACTGGTTGGTGGATTTAGCGAGACATGATGTCCCAGATGTGCTCAATTGGATTCAGGTCTGGGGAACGGGCGGGCCAGTCCGTAGCATCAATGCCTTCGTCTTGCAGGAACTGCTGACACACTCCAGCCACATGAGGTCTAGCATTGTCTTGCATTAGGAGGAACCCAGGGCCAACCGCACCAGCATATGGTCTCACAAGGGTTCTGAGGATCTCATCTCAGTACCTAATGGCAGTCAGGCTACCTCTGGCGAGCACATGGAGGGCTGTGCGGCCCTCCAAAGAAATGCCACCCCACACCATTACTGACCCAATGCCAAACCGGTCATGCTGGAGGATGTTGCAGGCAGCAGAACGTTCTCCACGGCATCTCCAGACTCTGTCACGTCTGTCACATGTGCTCAGTGTGAACCTGCTTTCATCTGTGAAGAGCACAGGGCGCCAGTGGCGAATTTGCCAATCTTGGTGTTCTCTGGCAAATGCCAAATGTCCTGCACGGTGTTGGGCTGTAAGCACAACCCCCACCTGTGGACGTCGGGCCCTCATATCACCCTCATGGAGTCTGTTTCTGACCGTTTGAGTAGACACATGCACATTTGTGGCCTGCTGGAGGTCATTTTGCAGGGCTCTGGCAGTGCTCCTCCTGTTCTTCCTTGCACAAAGGCGGAGGTAGCGGTACTGCTGCTGGGTTGTTGCCCTCCTATGGCCTCCTCCATGTCTCCTGATGTACTGTCCTGTCTCCTGGTAGCGCCTCCATGCTCTGGACACTATGCTGACAGACACAGCAAACCTTCTTGCCACAGCTCGCATTGATGTGCCATCCTGGATAAGCTGCACTACCTGAGCCACTTGTGTGGGTTGTAGACTCCGTCTCATGCTACCTCTAGAGTGAACGCACCACCAGCATTCAAAAGTGACCAAAACATCAGCCAGGAAGCATAGGAACTGAGAAGTGGTCTGTGATCACCACCTGCAGAACCACTTCTTTATTGGGGGTGTCTTGCTAATTGCCTATAATTTCCACCTGTTGTCTATCCCATTTGCACAACAGCATGTGAAATTGATTGTCACTCAGTGTTGCTTCCTAAGTGGACAGTTTGATTTCACAGATGTGTGATTGACTTGGAGTTACATTGTGTTGTTTAAGTGTTCCCTTTATTTTTTTGAGCAGTGTATATACATGAGCTAACTAACTTACTATATACAGTTGCAAGAAAAAGTATGTGAACCCTTTGGAATGATATGGATTTCTTCACAAATTGGTCATAAAATGTGATCTGATCTTCATCTAAGTCACAACAATAGACAATCACAGTCTTCTTAAACTAATAACACACAAAGAATTAACTGTTACCATGTTTTTATTGAACACACCATGTAAACATTCACAGTGCAGGTGAAAAAAGTATGTGAACCCCTAGAATAATGACATCTCCAAGAGCTAATTGGAGTGAGGTGTCAGCCAACTGGAGTCCAATCAATGAGATGAGATTGGAGGTGTTGGTTACAGCTGCCCTGCCCTATAAAAAACACACAAGTTCTGGGTTTGCTTTTCACAAGAAGCATTGCCTAATGTGAATGATGCCTCGCACAAAAGAGCTCTCAGAAGACCTACGATTAAGAATTGTTGACTTGCATAAAGCTGGAAAGGGTTATAAAAGTATCTCCAAAAGCCTTGCTGTTTATCAGTCCACGGTAAGACAAATTGTCTATAAATGGAGAAAGTTCAGCACTGCTTCTACTCTCCCTAGGAGTGGCCATCCTTTAAAGATGACTGCAAGAGCACAGCGCAGACTGCTCAATGAGGTGAAGAAGAATCCTAGAGTGTCAGCTAAAGACTTACAAAAGTCTCTGGCATATGCTAACATCCCTGTTAGTGAATCTACAATACGTAAAACACTAAACAAGAATGTATTTCATGGGAGGATATCACAGAGGAAGCCACTGCTGTCCAAAAAAAACATTGCTGCACGTTTACAGTTTGCACAAGAGCACATGGATGTTCCACAGCAGTACTGGCAAAATATTCTGTGGACAGATGAAACCAAAGTTGAGTTGTTTGGAAGAAACACACAACAATATGTGTGGAGAAAAAGAGGCACAGCACACCAACATCAAAACCTCATCCCAACTGTGAAGTATGGTGGTGGGGCATCATGGTTTGGGGCTGCTTTGCTGCATCAGGGCCTGGACGGATTGCTATCATCAAAGGAAAAATGAATTCCCAAGTTTATCAAGACATTTTGCAGGAGAACTTAAGGCCATCTGGCCACCAACTGAAGCTCAAAAGAAGATGGGTGTTGCAACAAGACAGCGACCCAAAGCCTAGAAGTAAATCAACAACAGAATGGCTTAAACAGAAGAAAATATGCTTTCTGGAGTGGCCCAGTCAGAGTCCTGACCTCAACCCGATTGAGATGCTGTGGCATGACCTCAAGAAAGCGATTTATACCAGACATCCCAAGAATATTGCTGAACTGAAACCGTTCTGTAAAGAGGAATGGTCAAGAATTACTCCTGACCGTTGTGCACGTCTGATCTGCAACTACAGGAAACATTTGGTTGAAGTTATTGCTGCCAAAGGAGGTTCAACCAGTTATTAAATCAAAGGGTTCACATACTTTTTCCACCTGCACTGTGAATGTTTAAAAGGTGTATTCAATAAAAACATGGTAATATTTAATTCTTTGTGTGTTATTAGTTTAAGCAGACTGTGATTGTCTATTGTTGTGACTTAGATGAAGATCAAAACACATTTTATGACCAATTTGTGCAGAAATCCATATCATTCCAAAGGGTTCACATACTTTTTCTTGCAACTGTAATGTCCCTAACACCCTGCTCTTGAACCTATTAGCTACACTATTCACTAACTAAGCCACACTGAGTATCACCCACCTTTTGCTTTGATTACTGCTTTGCACACTCTTGGCATTCTCTTGATGAGCTTCAAGAGGTAGTCCCCTGAAATGGTCTTCCAACAGTCTTGAAGGAGTTCCCAGAGATGCTTAGCACTTGTTGGCCCTTTTGCATTCACTCTGCGGTCCAGCTCACCCCAAACCATCTCGAGTGGGTTCAGGTCCGGTGACTGTGGAGGCCAGTTCATCTGGCGCAGCACCCCATCACTCTCCTTCATGGTCAAATAGCCCTTACTTTCAAAGTTTTCCCAATTTTTCGGCTAACTGACTGACCTTCATTTCTTAAAGTAATGATGGCCACTCGTTTTTCTTTACTTAGCTGCTTTTTTCTTGCCATAATACAAATACTAACAGTCTATTCAGTAGGACTATCAGCTGTGTATCCACCTGACTTCTCCTCAATGCAACTGATGGTCACAAGCCCATTTATAAGGCAAGAAATCCCACTTATTAAACCTGACAGGGCACACCTGTGAAGTGAAAACCATTTCAGGGGACTACCTCTTGAAGCTCATCAAGAGAATGCCAAGAGTTTGCAAAGCAGTAATCAAAGCAAAAGGTGGCTAATTTGAAGAACCTAGAATATGACATATTTTCAGTTGTTTTACACTTGTTTGTTATGTATATAATTCCACATGTGTTAATTCATAGTTTTGATGCCTTCAGTGTGAATCTACAATTTTCATAGTCATGAAAATAAAGAAAACTCTTTGAATGAGAAGGTGTGTCCAAACTTTTGGTCTGTACTGTATATATAAATATATATATATATATATATATATATATATATATACACTGCTCAAAAAAATAAAGGGAACACTTAAACAACACAATGTAACTCCAAGTCAATCACACTTCTGTGAAATCAAACTGTCCACTTAGGAAGCAACACTGAGTGACAATCAATTTCACATGCTATTGTGCAAATGGGATAGACAACAGGTGGAAATTATAGGCAATTAGCAAGACACCCCCAAAAAAGGAGTGGTTCTGCAGGTGGTGACCTGACCACTTCTCAGTTCCTATGCTTCCTGGCTGATGTTTTGGTCACTTTTGAATGCTGGCGGTGCTTTCACTCTAGTGGTAGCATGAGACAGAGTCTACAACCCACACAAGTGGCTCAGGTAGTGCAGCTTATCCAGGATGGCACATCAATGCGAGCTGTGGCAAGAAGGTTTGCTGTGTCTGTCAGCGTAGTGTCCAGAGCATGGAGGCACTACCAGGAGACAGGCCAGTACATCAGAAGACATGGAGGAGGCCGTAGGAGGGCAACAACCCAGCAGCAGGACCGCTACCTCCGCCTTAGTGCAAGGAGGAACAGGAGGAGCACTGCCAGAGCCCTGCAAAATGACCTCCAGCAGGCCACAAATGTGCATGTGTCTGCTCAAACAGTCAGAAACAGACTCCATGAGGGTGATATGAGGGCCCGACGTCCACAAGTAGGGGTTGTGCTTACAGCCCAACACCGTGCAGGACGTTTGGCATTTGCCAGAGAACACCAAGATTGGCAAATTCGCCACTGGCTCCCTGTGCTCTTCACAGATGAAAGCAGGTTCACACTGAGCACATGTGACAGACGTGACAGAGTCTGGAGACACCATGGAGAACGTTCTGCTGCCTGCAACATCCTCAAGCATGACCGGTTTGGCATTGGGTCAGTAATGGTGTGGGGTGGCATTTCTTTGGAGGGCCGCACAGCCCTCCATGTGCTCGCCAGAGGTAGCCTGACTACCATTAGGTACCGAGATGAGATCCTCAGACCCCTTGTTAGACCATATGCTGGTGCGGTTGGCCCTGGGTTCCTCCTAATGCAAGACAATGCTAGACCTCATGTGGCTGGAGTGTGTCAGCAGTTCCTGCAAGACGAAGGCATTGATGCTATAGACTGGCCCGCCCGTTCCCCAGACCTGAATCCAATTGAGCACATCTGGGACATCATGTCTCGCTTTATCCACCAACGTCACGTTGCACCACAGACTGTCCAGGAGTTGGCAGATGCTTTAGTCCAAGTCTGGGAGGAGATCCCTCAGGAGACCGTCCGCCACCTCATCAGGAGCATGCACAGGCGTTGTAGGGAGGTCATACAGGCACGTGGAGGCCACACACACTACTGAGCCTCATTTTGACTTGTTTTAAGGACATTACATCAAAGTTGGATCAGCCTGTAGTGTGTTTTTCCACTGTAATTTTGAGTGTGACTCCAAATCCAGACCTCCATGGGTTGAAAGATTTGATTTCCATTTTTTTTTTTTTTTGTGTGATTTTGTTGTCAGCACATTCAACTATGTAAAGAACTAAGTATTTCTGAAGAATATTTAATTAACTCAGATCTAGGATGTGTTATTTTTGTGTTCCCTTTAATTTTTTGAGCAGTGTATATATGAGCTAACTAACTATATAATGTACCTAGCACCTTGCACTTGAACCTATCAGCTTCACTATTCACTAACTAAGCTACACTGAGTATCTCCCACTAACTAACTGTAACGGATCTCCTAGCACCCCGACCAGGTACCTCCGTTGACAAATGCTCCTAGTGCTTCCCGAGGACTCCAAGCACTCCACTTGACACCGTAAGCGCTGCAGACCCCACGAACCGCCGAAGCTTGGTTGAGGTCTCACCGTCTCCTACCCACCCTGGACCTACGACAAGGCTCCAGGCTCCAGTGGGTGAACCTCTCCTAAATCCAGAGAGCAGGAACAGCTCTTACAAGAGCTAGTAGTTATAGCCAGGGAAGTATAGCAAATCTTCAGCGTATAGCAATCCCCCAGTGTCAATCAGTTACCCAAACACCAGCCTCAACATGATGAAGGATAAAACAGGAACTCTTTATTGAGGGCTACCCGCCCGTATTTATGCAGGTCCCCATCTGGTGGACACTCCCCTAGGGGACCAGATGGAAGACTGTGACAAGGGACAGATATGCAGCAATTCAGGATACACAGACACAATACATCCCCACAATGCATCATGGTTTCCTCCTCTCTGCCCTGGAGACACCCGAGGAGTAATTCAATTATCTCTCAGGAGAAAGGGAAATCGCCAATACACATGTGGGGACAACAGGACAGAAATCACCATTTAAACATACAATGTCACAACCCTTACAGGAAACACAGACATTTAACATATCCCCAGATAGCTCAAGTCTGAGTGCATATTATTAGGTGACTGGCACTCAGACTACACGAATACTATAAAATTAGCTATCTGGGTACCCTCACATAACATACAATACAATTCCAAAGACAGATGGTTCTGTCACACACCTCAAAACCCCACATATCCCCATAATGTATACATCCATGGATAGCTCTGATCTGGGTGAACAACATATCCAAAAATCACCCAGATCAGAGCAGGGGTTCCCGAATTCCATGGAAGTCACATTTGGCCGGCCGCAAGCATGACTTTCCTGCCCAAAACAGTTCCAGATTTAAGCTGTGCGGCCGGTCTGTCTTCTCCTTCAAAGTTAGTATGGGCCATAATCCTGGGGCAAGAGGCTGGCAACCAGGCCCCTCCAACCCAGTGGCGAGGTTGGTTTCGCCACAAATCTCATTCTCCCAGGGAAGACTAACCAGATACCTGACCTCACGCCGGTCGGTACCTGTGTTAGTCTGACAGTCCACCCACAACCCAATACTGGACCTGTTGAATTTTGGGGCCTGGCTCTGTTCTGTATGTCCCCAGCTGTGGAGTGGGCATCTGCTACTCCATGCTTCCTTGTGGTTCTCTAGCTTGGAGCTGTAGGTACTTGGTGGGCAGAGGCCGACTGCGCTCTGCCCAGATGCCATCTCTTCCGCTGGGGAAGCCTGTGTCGAGTCAGCCTCTGGAGAAGAGGATAGAGGAGGGCAGAGGCCTACTGCGCTCTGCCCAGATGCCAGCTCTTCCGCTGGGATGGGGTCAGGGAATCCTACCCCCAGGACCTTGTTGCGTATCAGCTGTGGACAGGAGGGATCGCTTACCTCCTCCTCCTGGCATTCCTGCGGGGTTGGTGGGGACTCTTTACCAGCCGTCCAGCATCTCGGTAGGCCTGGTGCAGAGACTGCGGTCCCATCTGCATCATTGGAGTTAGGGGTGCTGTCCCCCTTTGGTTGGGGAGAGAGACCGGTTGTCTCCTCTCCCTTCAAAGTACACTGCCGCTGGGGAGGGAGGACGACACACTTCTCTCCCTGTATTACCCCCATCTGGAGTTGGAGATCTGGGCCGGCTGCCCAGCATCCCTGTAGGGCCAGTGGAGAGATCTCGGTCCCATCTCCACCTGCCATCTGTGGGTCTTCCCAGGACCAGTCTGTGAGGTCCCTCAACATTTGCGAGTAAGGACCACCTGCGTCCACACCTGGCAACTCCGGCTGCTGCTGAGGGTCTGGGCCAGCTGCCCAGCATCCCGGTGGAGAGACCTCGGTCCCGTCTCCACCTGCCTGTTGTGGTTCCTCACAGGACCAGTCTATGAGGACCCCTACTTCGGGTTCCTCTGGCCGCCTCAGGAGGAGACTGCTTACCTCCTCGGATGCAGCCTCTGCTCGGCTGCTGTAACACTCCTTCCGCTGGGCAATTTCTCTCTCTTTCGCCAGTCGGAATTCTCGTTCCATCCTTGCGTGTCTCTTGGCTGTGACCTGGTTCCAGATGGCCTGGAATATATCCATGGACACATTATCTCCATACTGGGACACTCGCTGCCTCACCTCAGCCAGCCAGTCATCTTCAGAGCCTTCCATACTTGTCTTCTCCAAGTTGCTGGATACCACTGCTCCCAGGGGTGCTGCACGAGTGCTAGCGTTGCCATCAATTTGTAACTCCACACGTTACCGGTGTCTCTGAGCTGCTTCTCCTCGCACTAGGACGCCCTCCCACTGCTTGCCACCAATGTAACGGATCTCCTTGCACCCCGACCGGGTACCTCAATTGATAGTTGCTCCTAGTGCTTCCTGAGGACTCCAAGCACTCCACTTGACACCGTAAGCGCTGCAGACCCCACGAACCGCCGAAGCTTGGTTGAGGTCTCACCGTCTCCTACCCACCCTGGACCTACGACAAGGCTCCAGTGGGTGAACCTCTCCTAAATCCAGAGAGCAGGAACAGCTCTTACAAGAGTTAGTAGTTATAGCCAGGGGAGTATAGCAAATCTTCAGCGTATAGCAATCCCCCAGTGTCAATCAGTTACCCAAACACCAGCCTCAACATGATGAAGGATAAAACAGGAACTCTTTATTGAGGGCTACCCGCCCGTATTTATGCAGGTCCCCATCTGGTGGACACTCCCCTAGGGGACCAGATGGAAGACTGTGACACAGGACAGATATGCAGCAATTCAGGATACACAGACACAATACATCCCCACAATGCATCATGGTTTCCTCCTCTCTGCCCTGGAGACACCCGAGGAGTAATTCAATTATCTCTCAGGAGAAAGGGAAATCGCCAATACACATGTGGGGACAGAACAGGACAGAAATCACCATTTAAACATACAATGTCACAACCCTTACAGTAAACACAGACATTTAACATATCCCCAGATAGCTCAAGTCTGAGTGCATATTATTAGGTGAATGGCACTCAGACTACACGAATACAATAAAATTAGCTATCTGGGTACCCTCACATAACATACAATACAATTCCAAAGACAGATGGTTCTGTCACACACCTCAAAACCCCACATATCCCCATAATGTATACATCCATGGATAGCTCTGATCTGGGTGAACAACATATCCAAAAATCACCCAGATCCGAGCAGGGGTTCCCGAATTCCATGGAAGTCACATTTGGCCGGCCGCAAGCATGGCTTTCCTGCCCAAAACAGTTCCAGATTTAAGCTGTGCGGCCGGTCTGTCTTCTCCTTCAAAGTTAGTATGGGCCATAATCCTGGGGCAAGAGGCTGGCAACCAGGCCCCTCCAAAACCCAGTGGCGAGGTTGGTTTCGCCACACTAACTATCTGTATTATATAATACACTGCTCAAAAAAATAAAGGGAACACAAAAATAATACATCCTAGAACTGAATTAATTAAATATTCTTCTGAAATACTTTGTTCTTTACATAGTTAAATGTGCTGACAACAAAATCACACAAAAATAAAAAAATGGAAATCAAATTTTTCAACCCATGGAGGTCTGGATTTGGAGTCACACTCAAAATTAAAGGGGAAAAACACACTACAGGCTGATCCAACTTTGATGTAATGTCCTTAAAACAAGTCAAAATGAGGCTCAGTAGTGTGTGTGGCCTCCACGTGCCTGTATGACCTCCCTACAACGCCTGTGCATGCTCCTGATGAGGTGGCGGACGGTCTCCTGAGGGATCTCCTCCCAGACCTGGACTAAAGCATCTGCCAACTCCTGGACAGTCTGTGGTGCAACGTGACGTTGGTGGATAGAGCGAGACATGATGTCCCAGATGTGCTCAATTGGATTCAGGTCTGGGGAACGGGCGGGCCAGTCCATAGCATCAATGCCTTCGTCTTGCAGGAACTGCTGACACACTCCAGCCACATGTGGTCTAGCATTGTCTTGCATTAGGAGGAACCCAGGGCCAACAGCACCAGCATATTGTCTCACAAGGGGTCTGGGGATCTCATCTCGGTACCTAATGGCAGTCAGGCTACCTCTGGCGAGCACATGGAGGGCTGTGCGGCCCTCCAAAGAAATGCCACCCCACACCATTACTGACCCAATGCCAAACCGGTCATGCTTGAGGATGTTGCAGGCAGCAGAACATTCTCCACGGTGTCTCAAGACTCTGTCACGTCTGTCACATGTGCTCAGTGTGAACCTGCTTTCATCTGTGAAGAGCACAGGGCGCCAGTGGAGAATTTGCCAATCTTGGTGTTCTCTGGCAAATGCCAAACGTCCTGCACGGTGTTGGGCTGTAAGCACAACACCCACCTGTGGACGTCGGGCCCTCATATCACCCTCATGGAGTCTGTTTCTGACCGTTTGAGCAGACACATGCACATTTGTGGCCTGCTGGAGGTCATTTTGCAGGGCTCTGGCAGTGCTCCTCCTGTTCCCCCTTGCACAAAGGCGGAGGTAGCGGTCCTGCTGCTGGGCTGTTGCCCTCCTACGGCCTCCTCCACATCTCCTGATGTACTGGCCTGTCTCCTGGTAGCGCCTCCTTCTTGCCACAGCTCGCATTGATGTGCCATCCTGGATAAGCTGCACTACCTGAGCCACTTGTGTGGGTTGTAGACTCCGTCTCATGCTACCACTAGAGTGAAAGCACCGCCAGCATTCAAAAGTGACCAAAACATCAGCCAGGAAGCATAGGAACTGAGAAGTGGTCTGTGTGCACCACCAGCAGAACCACTCCTTTATTGGGGGTGTCTTGCTAATTGCCTATAATTTCCACCTGTTGTCTATCCCATTTGCACAACAGCATGTGAAATTGATTGTCACTCAGTGTTGCTTCCTAAGTGGACAGTTTGATTTCACAGAAGTGTGATTGACTTGGAGTTACATTGTGTTGTTTAAGTGTTCCCTTTATTTTTTTGAGCAGTGTATATATGAGCTATCTAATGTAATGAGTCTGACACAGCAAGGCACAACACTCCTCTCTCTCTCACAACTGCAAAAAACAGCAGTAAATGGCTGCTGGGGAGGTTCTTATATAGTAAGGGGTAGGCACCTTTTCTGTTGGTTGCTAGGGATGTTACTAAGCTCTGTCAAAGATATTGCAGCCTTCTCATTGGCCCACAAGCTAGAAGCAGGAAGGGATCATGTGTGCTGGTAAAAAAAAAAAAAAGCGTTGTATTCTAAATATTTGCGAATTCTCGAAGTGCCAATATTCGCGGTAAAAATTCGCAATACGAATATTCGCGCTCAACACTATTTTCTAATAGATATCCATTAATGCGATAAACCCAAGAGGTCTGAGGGGCATATTCCTTAAGAGATGTAGATGGACATAAATCCATAAGACACATTCATGAACTTGTATTACCAAATTCTCCTGTCCTTCTGAGATTTGAAATTCCCTTTTATAGGGTCATTCCCATCTCAGACATTGGGGGCATATCACTAGGATATGCCACCAATGTCTGATAGGTGCTGGTCCCAGCTGTGGGACCCACACCTATGCTTAGGACAGAGATCACACATCCCGGAGGGGGCACCACGCATACGTGGTCGCACTCTATTTATTCTTATGAGAGCGCCAAAAATAGCCGAGCGCTGGCCCCAAAGAAGTGAATGGAGCAGTGGCCAAGCTTGCACGGTGTGCCTCCCGTTCATTTCAATGGGACTTCTGCAAATAGCCGAGTGTGCCGCTCTGCTATTTTCAGCGCTTCCATATGAATGAATGGTGGGTAGTCGCGCACTGTTTCCACGGGACTTTGCGGGCTTCATTCTAAGCACAGTTTCGGGTCCCAGAGGTGGGATCTGCATTTATCAGGCATGGGGGGCATATGCTAGCAATATGCCCCCAATGTCTGACATGCGAATAACTGTTTAATATCAATGCTTTCATGTCTGTGATGCTGTGGTCATGGCTGCAAAAGTGTTTTGGTACAGGTAAATTGTTCCTTTCCTCTTTTATTGTGTGACAATGAGGGTTCATTCTGGTTCTAAGTTTTTGACCAGTTTCACTGACATAGAGACCTCCAGTAGGACATTTGGTACATACAATCAAATAGACCACATTTGGCGTAGTGCAAGTGAAGGTACCTTGGATCTTGTAGTCCTAATATGCATTGGGAACCTGTATCTTGTCAGTAGTCGTTATGTATGGACAGGCAGGGGCGGACATACCGCCTGTGCAGCCGGTTCAGCTGCACAGGGGCCCAGCGTGGGAGGGGCCCCTCCACAGGACGCACAGACAGCTGATTATTTTAATGGTGAAGCAGAGAGCCGCCCGCTCCCAGCTTCACCATTCATAACTCCATCCAGCATGTAGAAGGGGCCCCCCTGGCAAACTGCGGCTCACTGTCTTGAGTCTGAGGACGTGCTGTGCCGTCCACAGCTCTGAGCAGCAGGGCCTGGGCAGCCCGTCTTGAGCTGTATTTGTGATCGCCCTGCCTCCTGTGGCAGGCCTGTGCTGAGCCACTTCACTGTGTCGGTAGCTCCGCCCCGTCTAGTGATGACGGTAGCTCCACCCCGTCTAGTGATGATGGTAGCTCCGCCACCGTCTAGTGATGGCAGTAGCTCCGCCCCCGTCTACTGATGGCGGTAGCTCCGCTCCGTCTAGTGATGGTGGTAGCTCCGCCCCGTCTAGTGATGACGGTAGCTCCGCCCCCATCAAGTGATGATGGTAGCCCCCATCGGTAGCTTCACCCACATCTGGTCCTCTCCTAGCTTTTCAGCACCTCAGAGTTGGTGCTTAATGTGTGAGGCCTGCAGCAAACTCAGGAGAAAGTGAGTAAGGACTGGAGGTGGCCCCTGTGCCCACTGTCCCTGCCAGACACTGAACTTGACACTTGGTATGTTATTTTTTTTACTCCACCCATCACCCCTGTCCCCCTCTGGCCCTCTTGTGACTGGCCCTGGCCCACACTCATGTATTTTGCGGTCCGTGGATCGGCAAGATATGGATGTGGTCCATGTGCGATCCGCATATTTTTGCAGATCCATTGACTTAAATTTTGTAGAGAAGTATAGGACGTGTCACATTTTCTGTTTTGTGCAGAACGGACATACGGATATGGAAAGCATATAGAAGTCATTTGCTTTCTGCATCCTTATGTCTGTTCCCCAAAGGATAGAAAATGTGACATGTCCTATACTGGTTCCCAACATGCAGGCTCGTTAATGGGTCTGCAAAAAAAAGGGTAGATGGCACATGGACATCATCTGTAATTTGCAGATCACAAAATGCATATGGTTAGTGTCGTGTAAATTGGTTAAAAGTGTTTCTCAGACACTCAGGGGGTCATTTATTAAGACCAGCGTTTTAGACCCCGATCTTAATAACCCCTATATCTGGCGGTGCTTCCGCTGAAGTTAGGGAGAGGCGCCGGCCTCTTCATAACTTTGGCGGATCCTCCGCCAGTTCTACATGTTATAGATGTCCCAGTTCTAGATGTAGATAATTTTCTACCCCTAAACCAGGCATAGAAAATGGTGAATGAGACGGGCCTGTCGGCCCCTATCCTTCCATGTCTACTCATTTAGACATGGCGTGAGCGGGGCAAAGTCGCAGATTGCGGCGACTGCACTTGCAATATAGGCGTATTTCGGGATAATAAATGACCCCCTCAGGTTCTTCTGATCAGACAAGGAGAAAGAGCAAAAACATTTCCGACACCCAACAATTATCAAATCAGAAGGGTCCACGTACGATACTTGCTGAGCGTCGGCAGATGGCATGCACCGGTGTCCCTCCACGTGTGAGGTCAGATTAAATCCTCTTTCAATAGCGAATTTTCCTACTGGATGCGATGTGTGCAGCAAATGCATATCATCCAGACTGAATCCAGACCCATTCATTTTAATGGGTCTGTGTGAGGGGGCACATATCAGGGCATAGTACTGTGAGGGGCACATATCTGGCATAACTACTGTGACAGGGCACAATGTGGGTATTACTACTGTGTGCTGGCACAAATGGGCAATAATTGCTGTGTGAGGGCATTAAGGGGGCATTAATATGGACCACAGGATCTGAACGGTCTCCACCATCTTTGATGCCCTTGATCACCCCTTCCTCCCCCTGAAGGATCGGGAGGAGCTGACAATCTGGGGTGCCTTCTGCTGTCACACGTCACTATGTATTAATCTTTGCCTATGGCCTATGTTTATTTCTGTATGTGTGGTTGCGGTGGGGCTAGGGGGCCCTCTGCTTTCTGTTTCCACCCCTAGGGGGCACATATCTAGATATAAGTACTGTGAAGGGGCACATATCTGGTCATAGCTACTGTGAAGGGGCACATATCTGGGCATAACTGCTGTGAAGGGGCAGATATCTGGATATAAGTACTGTGAGAGGCACATATCTGGCATAGCTACTGTGAAGGGGCACATATCTTGTCATAACTACTGTGAGGGGCATATATCTGGTATAACTACTGTGAGGGGCACATATCTGGCATAGCTACTGTGAAGGGGCACATATCTGGTATAACTACTGTGAGGGGCACATATCTGGTATAACTACTGTGAGGGGCACATATCTGGCATAGCTACTGTGAGGGGCACATATCTGGTATAACTACTGTGAGGGGCACATATCTGGGCATGGCTACTGTGAAGGGGCACATATCTGGGCATAACTACTGTGAGGGGCACATATCTTGATATAACTACTGTGAAAGGGGGCACATATCTGGGCATAAGTGCTGTGAAGGGGCAGATATCTGGATATAAGTACTGTGAGAGGCACATATCTGGCATAGCTACTGTGAAGGGGCAAATATCTTGTCATAACTACTGTGAAGGGGCACATATCTGGTATAACTACTGTGAGGGGCACATATCTGGTATAACTACTGTGAGGGGCACATATCTGGCATAGCTACTGTGAGGGGCACATATCTGGCATAGCTACTGTGAAGGGGCACATATCTGGGCATAACTACTGTGAGGGGCACATATCTTGATATAACTACTGTGAAAGGGGGCACATATCTGGGCATAAGTGCTGTGAAGGGGGCATAGTGTGGGCGTTACTACTATGTGCTGGCCTTGGGAGGAGTTAGAGGCGTGACCTAGTATGAAAAAAATATATAAACATATTGACCCATATTATCAAGATTTTTTTTTATTTTGCACGTATATATTTATATCTGTATGTTTGGCCCAGGTACATACTTTGCACAGGGGTCCTCTGCTGTCTGTGTCCGCCCCTGTGGACAGGACTTACATTTGGTATGTTTACAGGGGAATGTTTCTGTTTTTGTTTGAGAGGACAGTGAGCTTCTGACAAAGATGTTTTTGAGATTAGGGGCCTCTCTATAGCACAGGAGTGGGAGGTTTGGATAGCTTGACTGTAGATGATGGAGTTTTTTTTATGTGTTTGGGGGTGAAACTGCCCCATTTGAGGTACATTGTGCAGCCAATTGGTTTCTGGTAAAGGGTTGTTTTTATTTTATTGTTCTGTATCTCGATGATGGTGTCTTAAACGTTTATTTCAGTATAGGAGTAGTTGAGTGTTAATCTGATTGTGGGATGAACCTGATTAAAGCGTTCATGGATAGTTGTTAGTTATATAGGTTTTAATACACAGTTATTTAGATATTTCCTTTATATTTGCTTTTCTGTGCTTATTTATTTTGCAAGGCCTACAAATATAGCTTCCTCTTTAGAAATATGATTTGCAACAGCCACATGGCTTATAGACACAATAGACTGGAACTGACCTCATTGACTTCCATGGGGGAGTTTCCTAGACATGCTTAGTGACCTGTGCAGAGGTAAGTGTACAGGAAGGTGGAGTAGATAAGTAGTGACCATCACCTATCATGAATTGTGGATCCTAGGTTATCTATATAAAGGTATTATTTTCCATGTAATCTTGCCCATGATAATTATAAGAGAACTGCTCAAAAGTGATCTTAGAAGAAGCGGAAGTCTTAATATATTATTAGGCTTAGTGGCAGGATTACAGGATTCTTTTTAATACTGTATATCGATAGTGACATGGAAAACTTAAAAATAAATTCTAAACAAATATGTTCAACATAAAAACAAACCATCAGGCATGTTATGACGGAACAGTGGGAGGGAACCAGCATTTACCCACACAAATATGAGGAGAACATATAAAATTAAAATACTTCTGATTTCAAACCAGCTGTTAAAAAAAATGGATGGGGATGACCACTACTTGTATTATGAGAGGAGAGAGGCCATGGCATAAAGTCTGACATCCTAGTAGCTCAGAAAGGTGCCTGTGAATTCAGAAATTAGGAGTCCGTGTTTCATACACTATGGTAGTAGAATTTGAGCAGGCAATCTGTCCCCAACTTCTTAAGTGGCCCTGAATTTGGTCCTAGAATTTATGGCTAAATTCCAGGAGATAATGCACATAGACACTTGTTTTCTATGCAAACATTTTTTCTACTATTTATTGGTGTTTTTTTTATTTTGTTATATTAATAACATGCATTTTACTGGTATTTTTCAAGCAACCTGTCGGAAAAACAACAAAATACAGCTCCATCCCCAGAACATTCTGAGTTTTGGAAAAAATAAAACTCCACTGACCCAATAAATGCCACTAAAATGCTTTGTATGATGTGCATTTTATTTTTCAGTATGGACAGATGTAATTTAGTGATGTGATTTAACATAACATCTAGTCCTTTCATATCCTTTATATAATCCAGGAAAATCCACTTAACATTGTAATGACGGTAATATCCCGTATTCCATAATACATAAGTCATGTAATTTACCGACTGATTCTACTAGTGTCATTTCTTTTATCAAACACCCTGCGACATTTCAATTATGGCTCAAACAACACAAATCAACTATTTTTGAGTAAACACTGAAATAACATTCTATTGATATGGATTAACATGCAGGTGGTGTCTGACCTTACAGAACAGATTTTTCTGTTCCCGAGTGGTAGGCGTGGCTCTCCAGTCTAGTATGGCAGAAAGAACGAGGTGGTCACAGTTGTAACGTAAACAGTTAGGAGGTTTTTATTTGACTTAAAGGGGTTCTGCACTTTCATTTAACTGATGATCTATCCTCTGGATAGATCATCAGCTTCTGATTGGCAGGGGTCCGACACCCGGGACCCCTGCCGATCAGCTGTTTGAGAAGGCAGCGGCGCTCCAGCAGCGCCGCGGCCTTCTCACTGTTTACCGCCGGCCCACTGACGTCACGACTAGTATCAACTAGCGTGGGCGGGGCTAAGTTCTGTTCACTCGAATGGAGCTTAGCCCTGCCCACGCTAGTTGATACTAGTCGTGACATCAGTAAGCCGGTGTTCTGCCAAATCTCTATACCTTGCCAAAAGTCTATACCGGAAGTGACGCGGCCGCACCGGAAGTGATGAGATCGCCAAGGAATCAGCTGGAGGAGGGTGTGCGCGGCGCTGCGCACATCCACCGGCTTAGCAAAGAATTATTGCAGCGCCGCGATAGAAGTACTTCGTACACCGCGCGTGCGCACTTAGGGGTATAGAGATTTTGCAGCGCAAAATGTTTCATCAGATCTCCCTACCCCGTAGTGCGCAGGCGCCAACAAATCATCAGTTGCAGTTCATCTTTACCGCAGAGCTGAGTGCTGGATACCGAGCTCACCACATAGTAGAGCTGAACTGCTACTGATGATTTGTGGGCGCCTGCGCACTAAGGGGTAGGGAGATCTGATGAAACATTTTGCGCTGCAAAATCTCTATACCCCTAAGTGCGCACGCACGGTGTACGAAGTACTTCTATCGCGGCGCTGCAATAATTATTTGATAAGCCGGTGGATGTGCGCTTGCGCAGCACCGCGCACACCCTCCTTCAACTGATTCCTTGGCGATCTCATCACTTCCGGTGCGGCCGCGTCACTTCCGGTATAGACTTTTGGCAAGGTATATAGATTTGGCAGAACACCGGCGGTAAACAGTGAGAAGGCTGCAGCGCTGCTGGAGCGCCGCTGCCTTCTCAAACAGCTGATCTGTGGGGGTCCCGGGTGTCGGACCCCCGCCGATCAGAAGCTGATGATCTATCCAGAGGATAGATCATCAGTTAAATGAAAGTGCAGAACCCATTTAAGTGGAACAACAAACTTACGGTTACAGTAGTCTTTGACAGGCAACAGACATAATGGTTACCATCTGTCTCTGATGACCCACGCTTAGAGGCAACAAAATAACTTGGTACACTAAGTGGCAACAAGCAAATTTGACCCTGTCCTTTAAAGAGGTAACAACTCCCTTTCCTTCCTGTTTGCGTTGCATCCAATTCATGGGCACTGACACTCTGGCTCGAGTCTTCTCATGTTGGCAGCAATGTAAATGGCAGTACTCGCATTTAACTCCATGGCTTTTTTCCACATGGCACAGTACCACACAACCTGCACAGTCTCTAATATTGTTACAGACAGGTAACTTTTACAGGTCTTGGCTGCTTCCAGGATACAACAACTAATCAGCTTGCTAACCCTCAGCTCTTGCTCAACTCTTCTGTGGTATTAGGCTTTAGATGCCCTACCTAATCTCTGAGGCGTCGTACTCTTATTTCCAGTAAGAACCACCACTGCTAGTTACATGCAGCAACTACCAGCTAACTGTTCAATTTCCAGCATAATACTAAGAGGTATACAGAGCATTGCTATTTATGCTCTCTCCCATGCACTTTCGCTAGATACCAAAGGACCTTATGCTAACTAACTCAAAGGTTTTTCACCCCCTCTGGTATTATGCAACTGGGATAATACCATTGTACAATGTGCCGGCCCACAGGTGGAGGGCGTTCCAGGTTGGAGAGAAGGATAGGAGTGGTGGCAGTGGCAATCAGGATGGTCTTAGTCCTCACTGTTGCTAATCTCTGCTCCAGTGATCCCCAGGGACCAGGCTTGCAGTAAATAGCAGGGCGCAACCCTTCTTCACCTCGTGGGCAAGCTCTGGACTTTGGGGATCTCCTGCCTAATGACGGCCTACGTGCCCTTGATGTTAGATGAACAGTGGGGTGCAAGGCAGGAGAACGGGTGATAGAGGCAATGACCAGGTCATCTTGGTTACAATAAAATAAATCCTCTCTTCATTGTAGATGATGGGGGTTCTAGTACAAACCCATGCTGTAGGCACAGTTCTCAGGTATGTGACAAAGTAGGTTTTTCCCAAAGGCTGTGTATGAGATGTGGCTGTAATGGTGGTCCTCCTTGAGTCTCTCTCTATATGTACTAGCAAACTTCCAAAATTTACCAAAGCCATGCAAATTCCCAATAATTTTCTGCAATGCCCAAATGCAGGGTGCAGTCCTAGATCAGATGTTCTGTCTGTCTTAATCAGTGTCAGACTGGAGTGCCAAGGGCCCTCTATTAGAAGTGACTGTAGGGGCCCACAATATATTCTCATGCACATATTGGGGGAGATTAATCAAAACTGGTGCAGAGGAAAACTGGCTTAGTTGTCCATAGCGACCAACCAGATTCCACGTTTCATTTTTCAGCGCTCCTTTGTACCAGTTTTGATAAATCCCCCCATGGACTTTAAAAGGGGTTTTCTGGTTCTCATCAACATCCTTGAAAATAATATTTTCTAAAAGTAGCAATAATTGTGTAATTAATTTTTTACTTTATTGCTCCTATCTCCTCTTCTGGACTGTGGTCACATAACCATGACCATGCAGATCTTTATTTCCTGTGATGTGTCCATGGAAGGGACAGTGATAGGGAAGTGTCTATGTAAGTAGTTGGGTGGGAGGAGCTTTAAACTAGCTGGGCATTGTTAAGGGTGATGCTGGAGCTGTGACAAATAAAGGAAACTGCATTGTAGGTTTGGTTGAATATAGTAACAGGAATTGCTACATACGGGATGAAAACAGAGGGATTTGTATACATAATTAAACTGGGTCAGGAGAGTCCAAAGTGAAAAAGAAAAAGAAAAAAACATGGGGAAGATGTACACAAGGTAAGGAACTGCATGAGCATAACTATTAAAAACAATAGTAATCCAGGAAAGTTTTAGGCCTTTAGGATACAGCATTCCAATAGCCATAACAGTCTTATTTTTCCCATTGGCGTATCTGTTAGTGCTGATCACGAATATTCGAATTTCGAATTTTTATCGCGAATATAGGTACTTCGAAAATTCGCGAAAATTTCGAATATAGTTATATATATTCGAAATGTCGAATATTCAAATTTTTTCTGATTTTTTTAATTTTTTTTTTCAGTACACATGATCCCTCACTGCTTCTAGCTTGTGGGTCAATAAGAAGGCTGCAATATACTTGACTTTAGGAGTAGTAGTGTTTGCGAATTTCGCTCTATATTAGTTTTTTTTTTATATTCGCTATATTGCTATATATTCTTGTTTTAGAATATTACGAATATTCGAAAAAACGAAGTTAGAGCAATATAGAGAATATTCGAAAAAAAATCGAATAGAGCAATTTAGCTAATATAGTGATATAATCTTCTTTGTCTAATAGTTGTAAGTTGAAAAATTCGCAATAAAAAATTTATATCCGAAAATTCGAATTCCGAAAATTTGCATATTACACAATCAATACCTTTCCGATTTTTTGAGTAAAAAAAAAAATAGCGAATTTTCGAATTTGCGAATTTTCGATGAATATTCTACAAAATATTCGAAAAATATTGCGAATTCGAATGTGACCCCTGCCGCTCATCACTAGAATCTGTATGATGGCTTTTTTTCATGGCACCATTTGGGAATACATATCATTTATTGCTTAACATGTATTCATTTTTTTTGGGGGGGGGGGAAACGCTTTTCTGAAAGCAAAATAATGAAATATGAATAGTTTATTTCATATGTTACTAATTTTGTACTGTAAAGCATGTTCTACGGTAATTTTTATGCCAATATATTCCATAATTGTTTTATTTTTCTGCTGATGCAGCTGAATTATGGCTTGGTTTTTGAGGGCCAAGCTGTTTTAATAGACCCATTATGCGGTATATATAATTTATTAATTGACTCAATTCTTTTTTTGAGCAGGGGAATGGAAAAGTGGGATTAAATCCACCAACATATTATTTTTTTTACTATCATACTATATGATCTATAATACCTCAAGGTGCTACATGTGGTAACCAAACTAATCTCTGTACACAGAAACGGCAACAGAACCTTTCACACAAATCACCGGGACCAGATGGCAAACACCCCCATATCCTAAGAGAATTAAGTAATGTCATAGCCAGACCCTTATTTCTGATATTTAGGGACTTTATATTGACAGGGATCATTTCAAAGTATTGGCACTTAGTAAATGTGGTGCCATATTCAAAAATGGTCTCAAAAACAGAGCCCGGAAACTAGAGGTCGGTAAGTTTAATATCTGTTGTGGGTAAACTGTTTGAAGTTTTTCTAAGGGACCCTATCTTGGAGTACCTCAATGAAAACAAGAAAATAACTCAGTATCAGCATGGCTTCATGAGGAATTGGTCATGTCAAACTAATTTAATCAGTTTCTGTGAGGATGTAGGTTCTAGACTTGAACGCAGAGACTCAATGGATGTTGTATTTCTTGACTTCTTCAAAGCATTTGATACCGTGCCACATAAAAGGTTAGTACATAAAATGAGAATGCTTCAACAGGGAGAAAATGTCTGTACGTGGGTAAGTAACTGGCTCAGCGATAGAAAACAGAAGATGGTTATTAACATTACAAACACAGATTGGGTCACTGTGACTAGTGGGGTACCACAGAGGTCAGTATTGGGCCCTATTCTCTTCAATGTATTTATTAATGATCTTGTAGAAGGCTTGATAAGTAAAATATAAATTTTTGCCGATGACATGAAACTGTGTAAAGTAATTAACAAGGAAGAGGACAGTATACAGCTATAGAGGGATCTGGATAGATCGGAGGCTTTGGCAGAGAAGTGGCAGATGAGGTTTAACACTGACAAATGTAAGGTCATGCACATGGGAAGGAATAATGCAAGTCACCCGTACATTCTAAATGGTAAAACACTGGGTAACACTGACATGGAAAAAGACCTAGGAATTATAGTGAACAGCAAACTAATCTGTAGAAACCAGTGTCAGGCAGCTGCTGCCAAGGCCAATAAGATAATCGGTTGCATCAAAAGGGGCATAGATGCCTGTGATGAGAACATAGTCCGTCCACTTTACAAATCACACATGGAGGACTGTGTACAGTTCTGTGAGAAAGACAGACATACTGTAGCACAGCTGGAGAGGGTTCAGAGGAGGACAACTAAAGTAATAACTGGAATGATATCTACTGTGAAGTGGGCACATATCTTGGCATAACTATTGTGAGGGAGCACATATCTGGGTATAACTACTATGAAGGGGGCACATGTGAGCATTACTCCTGTGAAGGGGGCTCAGTGTGGGCATTACTGCTATGTGCTGGCACAAAGAGGGAATAATTATTATGTGGGGGCATTAAGGGGACTGGATGTGTATAGTTATGCTTTTGGGCGGAGTTAGAAGCGTGGTCTAGTATGCAAAAAATTACCAAAGTCCGCTATGCATGCCACACAAGTGGTCCCTGTTTACAATTTTTTAAAGTTGGAAAGTATGTGTCATACATGCAGGCACTCTTACATACACACACTAGTACACATACAGGCAATCTTTTGCACCACATTACACTACATATAGAAGATTCCTTCCTCACCTCATGGCCCTCGTGGCTTTTAATTGTGGTCCTCAGGTGCTGAGCCAGGCTCCTCCCCCTTGCAGCAGCAGGGCTCCAGCTCCACACAGGCAGCCTTACTTACTGAATAGCAGTACTAATTCATTGGAGGATTGGCTGTCAGTACTTTTGACTGACAGGTTTTAGTCCAATCAGCACTCATGGTCAGTAAGGCTGTATCCACGTGGTTTGATTTTCCAGAAAGACCTCATTTTGCCACGATTTTCTGGAAAATCAGACCACGTGTACACAGCCTTACTGACCAGAAGTGCTGATTGGAGAAACACCTGTCAGTCCTACAATGAATCAGCACTGGTATTCTGGAATTACTGTCTGTGGCAGCTGCTTGGGACAGCAGGGCCCCTGAGCAGCACGTTATCTCTGAGTCCCTCTCAAATTCAGGAGACAGGGCCAACTGCAGCCTCCCTACTGTGTATGATCGCACAAGGGGCGCAACTTACTGGAAGCTGGATAATAAACAAGGAAGCTCTCTTGTTGATTCAGAGACCACCAGGGATTTCACCGGCTCCCCGGTGAGCCGGTCTGAGCCTGATCTTAATAGAGTGGTGGCTGCCAGAAGCAATTAACCCTAACCACATGCAATAAAGTCTAAAGGTATATGTATGCGCTACCTCTATTGTCTCAGTACAGCAGGGCATTCATAGTCCTCAACCATCTATAAAAATTCAATGCTTCCTTCTCTCAGAGGACCAATGTAGGATCAACCCAAATTCCAATGAGAATCTTTAGGATTTCACAGGGCATTTTTTACACATTTGGATTCCAAACTACTTCTCACGCTTTAGGGCCCCTAAAATGCCAGGGCAGTATAAATACCCCACAAGTGACCCCATTTTGGAAAGAAGACACCCCAAGGTATTCTGTGAGGGGCATGGCGAGTTCCTAGAATATTTAGTTTTTTGGCACAAGTTAGTGGAAAATTATTATTATTATTATTACTTTTTTTTCTTACAAAGTCTCATATTCCACTAACTTGTGACAAAAAATAAAATTTTACATGAACTCACCATACCCCTCACGGAATACCTTGGGGTGTCTTCTTTCCAAAATGGGGTCACTTGTGGGGTATTTATACTGCCCTGGAATATTTTTTTTTTGGCACAAGTTGGCGGAAAATTACATTTTTTTTTTACAAAGTCTCATATTCCACTAACTCGCCATGCCCCTCACCAAATACTTTGGGGTGTCTTCTTTCCAAAATGGGGTCACATGTGGGGTATTTATACTGCCCTGGCATTTTAGGGGCCCTAAAGCGTGAGAAGAAGTCTGGAATATAAATGTCTAAAAATTTGTACGCATTTGGATTCCGTGAGGGGTATGGTGAGTTCATGTGAGATTTTATTTTTTGTCACAAGTTAGTGGAATATGAGACTTTGTAAGGAAAAAATAAAAATAAAAATCTATTTCCGCTAACTTGTGCCAAAAAAAGAAAATCTTCTATGAACTCGCCATGCCCCTCAAAAGTGATCTTTTTATAGCGCCGCAGCGATTTTACGGTGTTTTTGCAGTGATCAGAAAAAATAACATTTCGGTCACTGCGGTGGGGCGGACTGAACGCAAGTGTGCGCACAAGATCAGGCCTGATCGGGCGAACACTGCGTTTTTTGTAGAGCCTATAGAACATGTCCTATTCTTGTCCGCAAATGCAGACAAGAAAAGGCATTTTCTATATAGTTCTGGCAAAATGCGGAAAGCACATTGCCGGTGTCCGTGTTTTGTGGATCCACGGTGTCCGTGTTTTGCGGATCCGCAAAACACATACGGACGTCTGAATGGAGCCTTACAGGGGGGTGATCAATAACAGGGGGGTGATCAGGGAGTCTATATGGGGTGATTATCCCCCTGTAAGGCTCCATTCAGACGTCCGTATGTGTTTTGTGGATCCGCGGATCCGCAAAACACATACGGACGTCTGAATGGAGCCTTACAGGGGGGTGGTCAATGACAGGGGGGTGATCAGGGAGTCTACATGGGGTGATCACCCCTCTATCATTGATCACCCCCCTGTAAGGCTCCATTCAGACACCCGTATGTGTTTTGCGGATCCGTGGATCCGCGGAACCGCAAAACACATACGGACGTCTGAATGGAGCCTTACAGGGGGGTGATCAATGACAGGGGGGTGATCAGGGAGTCTATATGGGGTGATCACCCCCCTGTCATTGATCCCCCCCCTGTAAGACTCCATTCAGAAGTCCGTATGTGTTTTGCGGATCCTCAAAACTCATACGGACGTCTGAATGGAGCCTTACAGGGGGGTGATCAATGACGGGGGTGATCAGGGAGTCTAATATGGGGTGATCAGGGGGTTAATAAGGGGTTAATAAGTGACAGGGGGGTCTAGTGTAGTGGTGTTTGGTGCTACTTACAGAGCTGCCTGTGTCCTCTGGTGGTCGATCCAAGCAAAAGGGACCACCAGAGGACCAGGTAGCAGGTATATTAGACGCTGTTAACAAAACAGCGTCTAATATACCTTTTTGGGGTTAAAAAAAAAGCATCTCCAGCCTGCCAGCGAATGATCGCCGCTGGCAGGCTGTAGATTCACTTGTTTACCTCCCGATCCTGTGAACGCGCGCTCCTGTGTGCGCGCGTTCACAGAAAATCTCGCGTCTCGCCGATGCGTCTAGGAGGAATAACCCGGCCGCCCTCAGGACGCATCCCTGCGTTAGGCGGTCGGGAGGTGGTTAAACCAGGCACCCTCTGCTCTGAAGATGGGAGGGTGCCGGTTCATAGGAAAAGGTCAGAAATTGAGGGAAACACCACCGAAATGGTTCGGGAACAGCATGGGGAGGATGTCTCGATGCATCTTGGACTCCAAGGTCGCTGATGGGAACTATGTTGTCCGAGTAGTACGCCACTTTTACAGAGTGACATTAATATGCACAAAAATTCTTTCCTGTATATAAAGTGGAAGTGCTGCCAAAAATTACAAAGAAGAGGTACTCCGATACAACCTGTATATCACATAATGGAGGGCCCTTATTCACATTGTGGTACAATAGTTCAGGTAGTGGGACTCCTACACTCATAAAGCCTATGCACTAAGTGAAAGGGCTGCCAAAAATCACAAGGGATCGGCACTCCAAAACACCCTTTGTTACAATTAAAGGAGGGCATCATACACACCCTTGAAAAATTATGATTGATGGCCTGCTAGTGATCCTCAAAAACATTTGGAGCAAGGGCCTGCTGATTTAACCATCTAAAACATTAGGGGCGAGGGCCTGCTGCCGCATTGGTGACTCTAGATAACCTCTAGGCGATTGCTTGTCCCCGTGATGTCGACGATCCATTCGGATGTCTGCCCTATCAACTTTCAATGTTCTTTTCTGAGCCTACCATGGTGATCACAGGTAACGGGCAATCAGGGTTCAATGCCGGAAAAAGGAGCCTGAGAATGCGCTACTACATCCAAGGGAGGTCAATGGCTGAAATCTGATTGGCTGTTGCTGCCTTGCCCCTTTTTTGTTCTAATCATGAACCACCCAAAGAGGGTGGGTCAGGTTATTAAAGCACAAGCATCCAAGGAAGGGGGCAGGCACGTGGCAATTACCCACCCCCGACTCGGGGAGGTAGTAACGATAAATAACAATACAGCCTCCTAAGCAGCCCTGTTATTGGAATGAGTACACTTTCCGTTAACAAGGATCTATTAGAGGGCAAGTCTGGTGCCAGCAGCCAACTTGCTCCCGGCCTCCGCAACGTTCACCCAGTGTGCCATCATGGTGAGGATTGTGTTGACCTGACTCTTGGCTACTGAGACTGGACTTGTAGGTGAGGGCCTGCTGCCGCTTTGTTGACTCTAGATAACTTCTAGGCGATCGCATGTCCCGGTGACGGTGACGATCCATTCGGATGTCTGCCCTATCAACTTTCAATGTTCTTTTCTGTGCCTACCATGGTGATCACGGGTAACGGGCAATCAGGGTTCGATGCTGGAGAGGGAGCCTGAGAAAGGGCTACCACATCCAAGAGAGGTCGATGGCTGAAATCTGATTGGCTGCTGCTGCCTTGCCCCTTTTTTTTCCTAATCATGAACCACCCAGAGAGGGTGGGTCAAGTTATTAAAGCACAAGCATCCAAGGAAGGCAGCAGGCACGCGGCAATTACTCACTCCCGACTCCGGGAGGAAGTGACAATAAATAACAATACAGCACTCCTAAGCGGCCCTGTTATTGGAATTAGTACACTTTCCGTTAACGAGGATCTATTGGAAGGCAAGTCTGGTGCCAGCAGCCAACTTGCTCCCGGCCTCCACAACGTTCACCATCATGTGCCATCATGGTGAGGATTGTGTTCACCAGACTCTTGACTACTGAGACTAGACTTGTAGGTGAGGGCCTGCTGACGCTTTGTTGACTTTAGATAACTTCTAGGCGATCGCATGTCCCCGTGACGGTGACGATCCATTCGGATGTCTGCCCTATCAACTTTGGAGTAATTTTCCAACAAGGTCCTTCTGGTATAGCACCATTTTGCTTGTCCTCTCCACCAGAGGAATTAGAGATGAGAAGTTCTCTTTGTAGCAGGGATCGAAAATGGTGTCTAAAATGCGTATAACGCGCGGGTCGTGGAAAAGGCAGCCTAAAATGAAGTCAGCCATGTGTGCCAGAGTACCAACAGGCAAAACTTTGCTGTGAAGCTGACCCTGTAAAAGATTGTAGGTTAGGACTTGCAGATAAGCTGACCCTGTAAAACATTATATGCGAGGGCCTGCAGTTGAGCTGACCCTGTAAAACATTATATGCGAGGGCCTGCAGTTGAGATAATCCTGTAAAACATTATATGTGAGTCCCTGCAGTTGAGCTGATCCTATAAAACATTATATGCGAGGGCCTGCAGTTGAACTGACCCTGTAAAACATTATATGCGAGGGCCTGCAGTTGAACTGACCCTTTAAAACATTATATGCGAGGGCCTGCAGTTGAGCTGACGCTGTAAAAAATTATATGTTTATAGGCCTGCAGTTGAACTGACCCTATAAAAAATTATATGCGAGGGCATATATGTGAGGGTATTATATGCGACAAATAAGCATGTTGATATGATGGAAGAGGAGGAGGAGGATGAGAAAAGGAAGATTCAACCATATACCCTTTTTTGTGGTGGAAGGGGTGCATGGAAATACAGTGTATTCAGTACATTAAACAACACATTTAAAGTGCCTTTATGTTCATCCTCTTTCCTCTGGTGGAGTCGAGAAGTCATGGTCAATCCAGGCCTTGTTCATTTTTATTAGAGTCAACCTGTCAGCATTTTCAGTTGACAGGCGGATATGCTTATCTGTTATAATGCCACCAGCAGCACTAAATACCTGCTCAGACAAAACGCTGGCAGCAGGGCAGGCCAGCACCTCCAAGGCGTAGAGATCCTGTTCATGCCACGTGTCCAGCTTGGACACCCAGTAGTTGTAAGGATCAATGAGGACGATGACACGGTCTGCTACATACTCCTTCACCATCCTTAAAACTTTTCTCTCCTTGTGACACCAGGCCGTGCATCAGGGTGACCCTGGTGGGGTGTCATGAAACTGTCCCAGGCCTTGTAGAGTGTTGCCCTGCCTCTGTTGGAACTGCTGTGTGTTCCCCTTGTCTCCCCTCCTCGATTGGCCACGGAACTATGGACTCTGCCGCCAGCGTTGTCAGATAAAAAAATTTGGAGCAATTTTTCAACAAGGACCTTCTGGTATTGCACCATTTTGCTTGTCCTCTCCACCTGAAGAACTAGAGATGAGAAGTTATCTTTGTAGCGGGGTCGAGAAGGGTGAACACCCAGTAATCCGTGTTGTCTAAAATGCGTATAACGTGCGGGTCGCGTTAAAGGCAGCCTAACATGCAGTCAGCCATGTGTGCCAGAGTCCCAACAGGCAAGACTTCGCTGTCGTCATCAGGAGGATCACTCTCAATCTCCTCATCCTCTTCCTCCTCTTCTGCCCACCCACGCTAAACAGATGGATTTAAACTTCCATGGGTACTACCCTCTGTAGCAGATTCAACCGTCTCCTGCTCCTCCTCCTCTTCATCGTCCAATTCGCGCTGAGTTGACATACGGAGGGTGGTCTGGCTATCACCCTGTGTAATGTCTTCTTCCCCCATTTCCATCTCTTCCACATGCAAAGCGTCGTCCTTAATTGTGAGCAGCGAGTGTTTGAGTAGACACTGAAGTGGGTTGGTTACGCTAATAATAGCGTTACTGCCGCTCACCATCTGTGTTGATTCCTCAAGGTTTCTTAAAACCTCACAGAGGTCAGACATCCATGCCCACTCCTCGCTTCTGATTAGCTGAAGCTGACTTGAAAGGTGACGACCATGTTGCAGCTGGTATTCCACTACTGCCCTCTACTGCTCACAAAGCCTGGCCATCATGTAGAACGTAGAGTTCCAGCGAGTGCTCACGTCACACAACAGCCGGTTATCTGGCAATTTCAAGCGCTGCTTCAGCGTTGACAGACCGGCTGAAGCTGACGAAGACTTGCGGAAATGTGCACACTCGCGGCGCACCTTCACCAGTAGCTCTGGAAAATTGGGGTAGGCTTTGAGAAACCGCTGAACCACTAAGTTTAACACGTGGGCTAGGCATGGAATGTGTGTGAGCTTGCCGAGCTCCAAATCCGCCACCAAGTTACGGCCATTATTAGACACAACCATGCCTGTTTGTAGGTTGAGTGGCGAGAGCCACAGCTCAGTCTGGTCTCTTATCCCCTGCAACAGCTCTGCGGTGGGGTGCTGTTTGTCCCCTAAACATATCAGCTTCAGCACGGCCTGTTGACGCTTCCCCACTGCAGTGCTACACTGCTTCCAGCTACCGGCTGAAGGCTGACTGGTGCTACACACGGATAATTTGGAGGTGGAAGTGGAGGCGGAGAAGTGGGGGTTGGAGCCACTAATGTAGGTGCTGGTGGAAACCCTGATGGAATTAGGGCCCGCAATCCTTGGCGTGGGTAGAACCTGTGCCATCCCAGGGTACAACTCGCTCCCGGCCTCCACAATGTTCAACCAGTGTGTAGTCAGGGAAATGTAGTGTCCCTGGCCAAATGCACCTGTCCATGTGTCCGTGGTTAATTGGACCTTCCCAGAAACTGCGTTGGTCAGGGCACGTGTGACGTTTCGGGACACATGTTGGTGTAAGGCGGGCACGGCACACCTCAAAAAATAGTGGCAGCTGGGGACAGAGTACCGCGGGACAGCCGCCGATATTAGGTTGCGGAAGGCCTCAGTGCCCTCAAGCCTAAGACCTCATGCACACGACCGTTTTTCGGGTCCGCATCCGAGCCGCAGTTTTTGCGGCTCGGGTGCGGACCCATTCACTTCACTGGGGCCGCAAAAGATGCGGACAGCACTCTGTGTGCTGTCCACATCCGTTGCTCCGTTCCGTGGCCCCACAAAAAAAAAAATAACCTGTCCTATTCTTGTCCATTTTGCGGACAAGAATAGACATTTCTACAATGGGCCGACTGTTCTGTTATGCAAATTGCGTAAGGCACACAGGCAGCTTCCATTTTTTGCGGATCTGCGGTTTGCGGACCGCAAAAAACGGCACGGTCGTGTGTATGTAGCCTTAATGTCAACATTTCCAGGGCCAGTAATTTTTAAAGGTGTGCATTTAGTGCTATGGCCTATGGGTGGGTGGCTGGGTATTTGCGCTTGCGTTCAAATGCCTGGGGTAATGACATTTGGACGCTGCGCTGAGACAGGAAAATGGATGTGGTCGCTGATGGTGCTTGCAAAGGTCCAGGTGCAAAGCAGGAGGGAACCTCGCCTGTGCCTTCGACAGGCGATTGGCCAGCACGTACCATAGGGGAAGAGGAGGCAGTGGTGTGACTCACAGACACAGATTGTGGACCCAATGCTGGTGGTGGTGAGATTGCTAGTGTTCATGCCCTGGCTCATTTTGGTGTGGCACAGGTTGAAAACTACTATTCTTTTGTCGTCTGCACTTCCTTAAAAAAAACGCCATACTGCCGAACACCTACCCCTTGGCAAGGGTGATTTCCTCAAGGGGGTGCTCTGTGGAACAGTTGCGGGCCTGTTTGGTGTGGCCCGCCTTTTCCATTTGCCACCCCACTGCCTCTTCCAGCCTGTTGCGGTGCTGCAGACCACTCCCCCTCTGTACTGCTGTCCTCACTCGGCTTTACACCTTCCCAGGTTGGGTCAGTGACCTCATCGTCCACCACCTCCTCTTCCACTTCCTCACTCTGATCATCTTCTTTATTTGTTGACCTAACCACAACCTCAGTGATTGACAACTGTGTAATTGTGGTTGACTCATTGGCAACTGTGTCTCATCATCATCAACCTCATTAAACACTAATTGCCATTCCCCACCATCATGTTCTTGTGACTGTGGATACTCAAGAGGCTGGGAATCAGGGCACAAGATCTCATGTCCCTCTTCAAGCCTGCTTGGTGAGAGGGCCAAATCAAGTAATGGCGATGAAAAGAGCTCCTCGAAATTTCCAAATGTTATATCACTTGTTTGGCCAGACTCTCCATGGTGGGAGGAAGGAGGATCAGCGAGAGGATTCTGTTGACCAGACTCTTGGCTACTGAGACTGGACTTGGTGGAAGACAGGGTGGTGCTTTCCCGACTGAAAGCATGATCTGCTGCAATCCAACCGACCAACTGGTCGCACTGGTCTGACTTCAAGAGTTTTGCGCTGCGACGTCCTGCAAACTGGGACATGAAGCTAGGTATCGTGGATGATTGTTTTTCTTGTGCTCTGGCAGCAGGCACAGTTTCAACGTGCCCAGGGCCACGGCCTCTGCGTCAACCATCAGCATCACGGCCACTTCCCCGTACCTCACTGCTCGTCTTGCGCATATTAAATGTTATATGCACGCTTGACACAAGATGTGGCACGAATGTCACAGTTCACAGCAAGCACAGTATATGGAAAAAGTATGGAAAAGTATGGAAAAAGGAAAATAGATTTCAGTTATATTTCTCCAATCTCTGGCCCTGACACACAGAAGGTATTGGACAGATGTCACTAGTCACTGCAGACACCCTCTATATGAAAATTATTGAAATTGATGGAAAAAATATAGTATTTTTCAGTTGTATTTCTCCAATCTCTGACCCTGAAACACATAAGTTATTGGACAAATGTCACTAGTCACTGAAGACACCCTCTATATGAAAATTATTGAAAATGATGGAAAAAATATAGTATTTTTCAGTTATATGTCTCCCATCTGTGGCCCTGACACACAGAAGGTATTGGACAGATGTCACTAGTCACTGCAGACACCCTCTATATGAAAATTATTAAAATGATGGACAAAAATATATTAATTTTAACTTATTTTTCTCCAATCTCTGGCCCTGACACACAGAAGGTATTGGACAGATGTCACTAGTCACTGCAGACACCCTCTATAGAAAAATTATTGTAAATGCTGGAAAACTAAAATTTGCACTGTAGCTATAAAATACTGCCAGCCTGCCACCACACACAATAGTCCTTAAAAGGACTTTTGGGTCTTTAAAACGTTTTTCTCCTGAATTTATTGCGATCAGACTCCCTACACTCTTTGTCCCTTCCGAATCGCAGCTCTCCCTGACTACAAATGAGCCAAACATGCATCATCGGGTGCTATATAGCACCCGATGACGTGTTCCAGCCAGCCAATCACTGTAATGCCAGTAGCCAACATGGCTACTGGCATTACAGTGAGGGCAGTACTTACCTGCACGTTTATTGGCTGTATAGCATCTGCGAAACGTGCGGGAAGGAGACTCGAGGATGGCACTAGAACACATGCGGTACTCGGCCTTGTGCCGAGAATAGCGATGCTCGAGCCGAACAGCAGTTCGGCCGAGCTTGCTCGCTCAACACTAGTCACCACATCTGAAAACACCCATATTATTGAAATATAAAAATATTTATGCCTACAGGAAACGGCTTAACAGAAAAAAAAAATGAAAATGGCCAATTCGCTGTTTTTCATTGATTCAACTCCCCAAAGAAATTGAATAAAAAGCGATCAAAAAGTCATACACACACCAAAATGGTAAATAGTAATAAAAATGCACATAGCTCTGTAGATGTAACTATAAATAAGTTATGGGGGTCAGAATATGTCCATGTAAATAAAATAAAAATAATTTTTTTTTTAAAATACATTTGGTATCAATTTCTCCCCCAATTGGATTTTTTTTTTCCAGCTATCCACTACATTGTATGTGCAGTAAGCCGGATTGGGGTTATGCACACTGGCGCAGGTATAACTGATAGTTAAGAGTTTTTTGTTCGTGACGCCAATTGCAATGTGCGCAGAGTACTGTTGCAGGGCCCTTTAAGGTGTTGTAACTCACGTACCAAGTAAGGAATGCCAAAGTGGGGATAATGTCTCTATGTAGTGTCAACGGTGTCTCCTACCTTGGTACGGCTGGACTCCTGGATCCTGGCTCACTTGCAATAAAATGAGTGTTGCTAGTAGGAGTAAGTGAGGAATTTGGTGGTAATGAATGAGATCCAGACTTGTAATAAAGTTCAACTTGTCTTTACTGGTTGCAGCATAAATCCATACGAGGTACAGCATTAGTCTTAAGGTCCCAGCAGGTATTTGGCAATGTATGGCAGGGATCAATATCTCTTATGCTTCTATACTATATGCCTGGAGAATATGGCAGGAATCTGTCTTCTGCTCTATCTATCTTCTGCTTGGTATGGGATGGACTAGCTGAGGAGGAATTTGGCTTCTCCTGGTCTCTGGATAGTTACTCACAGTGCTGCTCGCAGGGAATGGTTCGTCCTGGAGATCTGTAGTTCTGGAGGTGCTGCTTGCTTGTAAACCAGCTGAGGCTGAGGGCTCAGTCTGGGGGTGAAGATATTTGGTTTCAACTGAGACTAGATCCTGGCTTGGGATCCCTATTTCTGGGAGCTCCTACCAGCACAGCCTTCCCCTAGCAGGGGTAGCTGGTACACTAACTATAACTTCCTTTCCTCCCCATGAGACAGGACATGGGACAGCCCACTTCTACTCATAGAGGGGGAGCCTAAACTGGAATGTACTATTCCAGTTTAGAAACACTAAACTGAACTAAGACCTGCTGAATACATTGCTGCCACCTGCTGGTGAACATGAAAATTACAGCAAATTATATGTAACAGGCTAGGATATTGCACATTATTAGGGATGTGATGTAAATTACACAGGATGACAATATAAATACACTTAACATGTTGTAGCGGGGAGAAAGAGTTTAGTAACATAACTCTGGGATGTTACATTCTCCTTTACTTTGAGTTAAGCCGTCCTCGGCTTATGCTTAGGAGGGAGAGAAAGAACCAGCTCTGAGGTACCCAATAAATACAAAGTGCTGCGTGACTTACATATAAAGACATAGATAGACAAAACATGAAACGGCTTTCCCCAGGTTCCTGCCCGCTAGAGTAAGGTGTCCAACACACAGTTTCCTTCTCTTGGTATAACCAGGTAACCTAAATACTGCACAAAGCAAAACCTTTACTGACTGACTTTGTATGTTCTAAGCACTGTAAACACCAAAGAAAGCATGGGGGTGTCTTTACTCTGTAATCCCACCATTGTGTAATGGAATGCCCGCAAATGAAAAGGTGGCTTTATCCTGTATTCCCTTTCCTGCACCAAAGCCTGAGAAATTTTGGTTAAAGCACGATCACTATGGTGACTAAGGGGTAGCTAAATTGTGGCTCTAAGGTTTGAGGCGCCTTACCTTAGGCAAAAAGGCTCAGAAGGGGAGGTATTTATCGTCTCCGTATACTTCTGGCAATGTCACAGGAGGAGGGCATTACGATCCCATGGATCTCCTGGAAATAAGACACCTCAGGATGGGAACAATCCTGAACATGAAACAAGCGGTAAGGAGAAGTCTAGGACTTCTAATGATTCCCGAAGCAGCGGGGGTATATGTGTAGTTACTGGACCTGCCAGGACTTACTACTTGGTCCTACCCTGGGTACCTATGGGTATATATCACCGGGTGTAGGCCATTAGTTTTAAGCGTCCGTATGAAGGCAGTCCGTATAAAGGGGGGAGAGAACAAGAGTTGTCAGGTTAAGGCATACAAAAGTAAGTTATTAAATTTTTTTGTTAAGTGCAATGGTTAAGTGCAATCATCACAATAAGTGCATAAATTTCACATTGTGGCACCTAGGAGAGAATACACACAATGGGCATGTTATCCTAAACGTTGTATAACATGTAACTGGTACAATAAGTGCAAAAATATTAAATAGGACATCACAAAGAGCTCAGGTATCATTTGAGTCTTTTCTTTAGGTGCAAGCTTTTATGTTGCGGTAAAACATTTTTAATAAGATAGTGCAAATTTTATTAATGCAAGATGAGGCTCAACAATAACTTGAGTCCTTTTTCCTTGAAGTGCTTGAAGTTGTATAATCCTCTTGAAACTTTTAAAAGTCAATTGTAATCCACAGGGATAAAAGAGTTAATTGTAATCCAGGGAGGTATAAAAGGTCATAAAAGCACAAGGCTATCAAGTAACCTGAGAAAGGGGATAAAACGATGAACTTGGGCATGAGAGGGTTAAGTACTGATGATGGGGGAGTCCTTACAGCATGACCATCAGGGTGAGGACTAACTAGGCAACCTGGAATAAAATGTTAAAACACACACAACGCCAACAGGTCCTCACCCGTCAGGAGTAGTCCACGACGTGGCTCCCAAATGTCAATATTTTTTGAAGAGGACACCTTTTAGAGGAGGGCATCCATGTCCTCCTCGCTACTCGAGCTACTAAAGCGCATAAGAGGGCGCTCCTGCCTCTGGTAGCTAATTGTAGCAGCTGTGGTAGTGCGCCACTGACCTCTAGTGGTGGCTGGTTGAATTGGCTGTGCAGACAGCCTAGAAAATACAGCTGTAACTTGCTGTAACCCGGAATCCCTGGCCGGTACAGAGGGGCTCAGAACCTCAGGCTGAAGGGGCTCTGGCAAGTATGTAGAAGGTGCCTGAGGCTGCTTCCAGGGCAGTATGTACAGTTGCACCTTAGGATTGAACGTTAGCACAGAATTATGGATCTGGCCTACCCGCAGGGTTGGTGGCGCGGCCATGTCAGGAATGAGTGGCACTGGTTCTGGCTGGGGCTGCTCCTTAAATCATAGTCTACCCTCCGGGGTCTCTTGTAGGCATCTAACTTTGCCCGCAGAGCCTGGGTCTTCCTGCCAAGTCTCTGGGATAACTGCAGGGGTTAGTGGTTTGTCCAACAAAGTCACGCCAGCAGCGAAAGGTCCCTGTACTGAGCGCATGGGGGTATATTCCACATGATCCCCCACGTACAGGTTGTGACGGGCCTGTGGTAGATTGTGGCGTTTTACTGAGCGCCGGCCCACAAAGATTTCCGACCCGGAGTGGTTGTCTTGTAAAAACCCGACTCCCCTCTCAACGGAGAACCATAGGATGGTTCCTGTCCGTCTGATCAGTCAGGGGTCTCCTGGCTGGGGGTCGTCCACCACCTGTTTAACCCATTCCTCGACGGCGGATTTATATTCCCAAGCTGTCTGGGCAAAGGCGGTTATCTCCCACGATACCTCGGGGTTCAGGCATCCCGGCTTAATGGGAGTAGAACTGGGTGGCGGAGTGGAGACACTAGCTGCCTCCGCCGCACCAGTGGGTGTCTTTAGCGGAACAGGCCTAGGCCTGGTGATGATTTCAGGAGCCGCGGGACGCGGTGCAGGGGCAGGTACGGACCAGGCCTGGGCCTCAGGGAGCGCGGCTGCTCCTACCTGGTGTCGCGCCCGGTTCCGGTGCCTCCTAGTAGTCATCAAGGGGTCCCAACTTAGTCCGCGGTGCAGGCTGGTCAGATGCTTGAGCAGCAGCGTCAGCGGCGTCCTCCGCGGGAGCAGGTTCGGCGTCGGCGCCCATCTTCCGTGACGTCTCGCCTTCTGTGCTGACAGGATTGGAAGCGGAGGGATCCACAGCCTCCGGGGACTTGATCTGAGTCATGTCTTCCTCCGCGGGGACTGGAATCGTGACAGCGGCCTCCTCTGGTACGTAAGGAGCGCTGGTCAGGGTAAGTGGCAAGGACTCTTTGGCCGCAGAGGGATCCACTGCCTCCGGGCTTGTAGCAAAGACGGAGGGTCCACTCTTGTTCACCAGTTGCGAGACTTGGATCTCGAGCGGGTACTCTTCATACACTGGCTCTCCACCAATAGCCATCTGATTCCACTTGGGCTGGGGAAGTGCCATCTTCACTGCCTCTTTGATCGCGAAGACTGCTAGAGATAAGGGTGTAGCCCAGAGGGAGGAGTCTTTACTCCCTTGACTCACAATAGAAAGTTCATGGTGGGCAGTCTTTAGTTTTCCCGCTTCTAGGGGGGCGTATTCGACATCTTCGCGCTCTTGAGAGGGCGTTACTGAGTTTTCCCGCTTCTGGTGGGCGTATTCGATAATTTCGCACTCTTGAGAGGGTGTTCTCGTCTCTTCCCATCTCTTGGGGGCGGTTACAATAACTTAGCGCTCTTGAAGGGGTCTGTATTCGATATCTTCACGCTCTTGAAAGTCATAAAGATGCTGCGCCATGAGGGAAACATGGCCGATTAACCCTTGCAGTGCTGACGCGCATAATGCAGCGTTTTCTGGTCCAGCAATGAAAGTAATAAAGTCCATTTTCAGGGTTTTTTACACAATCTTCAGCCCTTCCAATACTGTAAAACATGCAATTAAATCCGTTTCTGTTGGGCAGGGGTAGGCGCACAATTTGATCCGATCCTGTTCCAGTGATGCCAAAATATGCAGTAAGCCGGATTGGGGTTATGCACACTGGCGTAGGTATAACTGATAGTTAAGAGTTTTTTGTTCATGACGCCAATTGCAATGTGTGCAGGGTACTGTTGCAGGGCCCTTTAAGGTGTTGTAACTCACGTAACAAGTGAGGAATGCCAGAGTGGGGATAATGTCTCTATGTAGTGTCAACGGTGTTTCCTCCCTTGGTACGGCTGGACTCCTGGATCCTGGCTCACTTGCAATAAAATGACTGTTGCTAGTAGGAGTAAGTGAGGAATTTGGTGGTAATGAATGAGATCCAGACTTGTAATAAAGTTCAACTTGTCTTTACTAGTTGCAGCATAAATCCATAGTCTTTAGGTCCCAGCAGGTATTTGGCAATGTATGGCAAGGATCAATATCTCTTCTGCTTCTATACTATATGCCTGGAGAATATGGCAGGAATCTGTCTTCTGCTTTATCTATCTTCTGCTTGGTATGGGATGGACTAGCTGAGGAGGAATTTGGCTTCTCCTGGTCTCTGTATAGTTACTCACAGTGCTGCTCGCAGGGAATGGTTCGACCTGGAGATCTGTAGTTCTGGAGGTGCTGCTTGCTTGTAAACCAGCTGAGGCTCAGGGCTCAGTCTGGGGGTGAAGATCTTTGGTCTCAACCGAGACTAGATCCTGGCTTGAGATCTCTATTTCTTGGAGCTCCTACCAGCACAGCCTTCCCCTAGCAGGGGTAGCTGGTACACTAACTATAACTTCCTTTCCTCCCCATGATACAGGACATGGGACAGCCCACTTCTACTCATAGAGGGGGAGCCTAAACTGGAATGTACTATTCCAGTTTAGAAACACTAAACTGAACTAAGACCTGCTGAATACATTGCTGCCACCTGCTGGTGAACATGAAAATTACAGCAAATTATATGTAACAGGCTAGGATATTGCACATTATTAAGGATGTGATGTAAATTACACAGGATGACAATATAAATACACTTAACATGTTGTAGCGGGGAGAAAGAGTTTAGTAACATAACTCTGGGATGTTACATTCTCCTTTACTTTGAGTTAAGCCGTCCTCGGCTTATGCTTAGGAGGGAGAGAAAGAACCAGCTCTGAGGTACCCAATAAATACAAAGTGCTGCGTGACTTACATATAAAGACATAGATAGACAAAACATGAAACGGCTTTCCCCAGGTTCCTGCCCGCTAGAGTAAGGTGTCCAACACACAGTTTCCTTCTCTTGGTATAACCAGGTAACCTAAATACTGCACAAAGCAAAACCTTTACTATTACAGCAAATTATATGTAACAGGATAGGATATTGCACATTATTAAGGATGTGATGTAAATTACACAGGATGACAATATAAATACACTTAACATGTTGTAGCGGGGAGAAAGAGTTTAGTAACATAACTCTGGGATGTTACATATGCAATATTAAATGGTGACATTACAAAGTACAACTTGTTCCACAAAAAACAAGTCCTCATACAGCTATGGAAAATGAAAAAATAAAAAAGGTATGGCTCAGGAAAGTCAGGGAGTGAAAAACAAAAATGCAAAATTGCAGTGGTTCAGTGCAACCTGCTGCGCGGCCTAGTGTCACAAGGAGGGAAACATTTTGGAAGATGGTGAAGGAGTACATAGTTCTACACCTTGGAGGTGCTGGCCTGCCCTGCCGGTGCCTTGCAGTGCTGGGGTCCTGGCTTAATCCAATAATGGATAATATCTGCATGGAGATTGTATCTTCTCCCCATGGGTCTCCTCCCACACTCCAAAATATACAAATGGGCAAATTGGCTTTGAAATTGACTCTAGTGTGCGTTGGGGTGGGGCGCCTATATGGCAGTCCCTGAATGCACAGAGAGTCACCCCAGCCACACAACTATCCCTGCACTTTGCGTTTCAGCGAGAAAAGCGCATTACAAATGTTTGTCATTGTCTTCAGGTGTTAACTTAGATCAAATTGGGAAATATAAAATGTACTACAAATTAGCTCGTCTAAAAAAAAAAAAAAAATGCATGCAAAAATGTACAAGTAATAAGCCACACAAAAAGTTAGAAGTTTTTACAAACCAAAAATGCCACAAAAAAGTTTTTGTGAAGGCAGACGTGCATCAGTGAACTACTGTGATATAGAACTAGTTTTGCATTTCTAGTCCCCCGGCCTAGCATTTCCTATTTTATTCAGTAGTTATGGAAATAGAGCACTATGGAATTCCCTAATTGCTCTTGTAAACCACATCCATTCACTGATTACATTACCTTTATCAACTATGTGCAGAAATGTTAAAATTATGTCAATGACACCAACAAATACAGGTCTTCAAACCGCAAAGCGGCATAGCTGTTTCTGAAACCTGCGCCTTCAGCGATGTAAAACCCATTATTAGACAAATCAATGTGACTGGTGATCACTTAATGCACTTGGAGCATTATGTATGTGCACTCCTACTACAATGGCACTCTGAAAAAAGACAGCAATTAAATATACGACAAGGTATAAAGCAAAAAAAAAAAAGAATTGGGTAACACAGTGAATTGATGTGAACAGGTATTGACGGTCACTGAACAGGATGCTCTTGGACGGAAAGGCTTTGGCTTGGATTCAGTTGCAGGCAATATCATGGTGTTAGATAACATAGGATGTTCAACACAAGTCAAATATTTACAAAGAAAACTTTATTTCATCTCAGAACACAAAAAAGTTAAAAACATCTTTCTGACGCATTTCAGGTGAAAACACCCTTAATCATAGCAGAGTATATAAACGAAATGACAAGTTTAAATAGGCAACGTACAAGTCATCATAGCATGGTATATAAAATAAATGACAAATTTTATTACACAATGTACACGCCCTGTTGGGAAAATAGTATATGGTAAAACCTGGCATGGAAGGTGCTTGCATAGAAGTAAATAATACAAGGAAAAATAACAATAAGGAAACCTATCATATAGAAAAGAAATGTAAAAAAAGTAATAGCATCATAAAATAATTAATATAGTTAATAGTAGAGTAATATCGTGGTGCTGGTCTGAATGATCATCAGATGGGAAAAACCTGAGCCTGCGTTACCTTGTCTACCGCAACCCTGACACGAGCTCAATTCTCTCATCTTGATGCAGCCTGCCTCATAAATGTACACAGCGCAAGCGCCCTCGTGGGTATTCAGCTGGGCTGTGAGTTGAATCTCTTATTTGCAAGTGCTGCCTCCATGCAGATTTTTAGCTCACTCCTGGACAAAGAACGAGGCAGAACCACAGAGAATGGAAAAGTGTCAGAATCTCATTTCCATACGATCGGGGTTTATTCCTTCACAGTCGCTTTTCATACGTTCTTAGAGTTTTTCTACCCTCCTTTCGACTTGCAAACACATCTTATCCTCTTCAATGAATGTATGATGGGAACGCCACCTTTTCGCAGTCATCCATATTTAATGAGGAATTGATTTAGTATGTCTGAGTTGGCATGTTACAGAGAACAGGATGACTGTCAGGCGGCAGGAGAAAAATGGATCTTTTCTATCATGCGCGACAGTAACGAACACCTCAGCTTTTTTTTCCTTTAGGAAAACATAAAATGCTTAGTTAATCTTAATCTATGTGTCTTCTTCCAGACTAAACATTTCAAGAAGTGAAACTGCTAAAGCTGTCATCGTTCCTATTATGCTATTGTTATATCACACCAACCTTCTGGGCGGCTGCGAGGAACAAAGAGCACGTAAAACACTCAACAGACTTGAATAATGAATATCTACAAACATGCAAACAAATTTTATAATGGCCTCGTTCACTGGAGCTTACAACCTAAGGACCCCTACACATAGATATATTTCATCTACTCTAGTCATGTGAAGCCGTAATATACCCCCTATACTAGTGTATGAGTGCCTACTGTAATACAGCCCCTATACTAGTGTATAAGTGCCTACCGTAATATAGCCCCTATACTAGTGTATGAGTGCTTACCATAATACTGCCCCTATACTAGTGTGTGAGTGACTACCGTAATACAGCCCCTCTACTAGTGTATGAGTGCCTACCATAATACAGCCCCTATACTAGTGTATGAGTGCCTACCGTAATACAGGCCCTACACTAGCGTATGAGTGCCTACCTGTGTTGGTGAACGTGGTTTCATTTATTCAAGAAACTGTTCACTATCATACCAAAAGCAATACGACAACAATGCCATTGTTATACCCAAGCTAGTGAACATGTTGTTTCATTATTTCAAGAAACAGTTCACTTTTATACCAAAAACAATATAGTTGGAATTTTACTTATGTAATTATACTTTCTTCGAGTCCGAAGGCAGCACAGAAGGGATATTTCCCGTCCCGGTCACTCTATCAAAGGACCGCCCACCTAGAAAAATCTAACAATTAAACAATTAACAATTAACAGAATTGACAATACCCTAGGTACTCTATATAAGACGCCAAGGCACTGCATCCATTGTGTAATAACGTAGACCAACTCATGCAAGTAAAATTTATTGGGAGGGTTAGTGTGCTGCCTTCGGACTCGAAGAAAGTATAATTCCGTAAGTAAAATTCCAACTTTCTTCTTCGTCCTACAGCAGCACAGAAGGGATATAACATAGAAATTAAAGGGGGGGGAAGCTTTCTTTTACTGCTGACAAAACTGCTGTGCTGAAGGCTGAGTTCTCGGGTCCATTGCTGAGCCTGTAGTGATGAACAAACGTAGAAGATGACGTCCAGGAAGCTGCATTGCAGATGTCTAGGAGATCAACCTGCTGTCTTTCGGCCCAAGATGTAGAAGTTGCTCTCGTGGAGTGGGCTCTTAATGGCCGAGGCGGTTCTTTACCATCTAAGATGTAGGCCTCCGAGATGGTTGTTTTAATCCAACGACCCAGAGTGTCTTTTGAGGCTTTCATACCCTTCCTCGGACCAGAGAATAAAATGAACAAATTTTCTTCTTTCCGGAAATCTCTCAGCCTTTCAAGATAGCAAATTAATGCTCTACGAATGTCCAGAGTATGGAGTCTTATTTCCTCATCTGACTTAGGGTCAGGGTAGAATACTGGAAGAACAGATTCTCTATTGATGTTAGTTGAAGACGCAACTTTTGGTCTAAATGAAGGCATGGTTCTTAGTCTGACACCATTCGGCAAAATTTTCAAATATGGCTCTCTGGAGGACAAAGCCTGCAACTCCCCTAGCCTCTTTGCGCAAGTGATGGCAATGAGAAAAAGGATCTTGTAGGATAACCAGGTTCAAAGGGAAGACCTGTAAGTCTATTTAGAACCAGTTATAATTCCCAGATGGGCATAGGCGGTCTCACAGAAGGCCTCAACTTCTTCAATGCTCTGAAATATCTAGCTATTAAAGCGTCACCTTCATATTGTCCATCTGTCCAAGCATTAATGGCTGTCATGTGGACTCTTAATGTATTAGGCTTTAGGCCCTTTTCGTGCCCCTCTTGCAGGAATTGCAAAATGGAGTTGGTAGAGACTAGTAACTCTTTTTCCTGCAACCAGGAAGAAAACTTTCTCCATAATCTGTTGTAAACTGCAATAGTAGACTGCTTTCTGGAGGACAGTAAAGTAGAAATGACCTCATCTGAAAGGCCTTTCTCTTTTAATCTTTCCCTTTCAGGTGCCAAACGGTTAAATGCAACTTGTTCAGTTGAGGATGGTAAAGGTCTTCTTGTAGAAGAAGATCCGGGTACAGAGGCAAAGTCCAGTGATCCTTTTTCGAAAGTTGAGATACGACAGAAAACCAAGCCCTGCAGGGCCAATATGGAGCTATTAGTAATGCTTCCGGTGCTTCTGAGAGGAGTTTCGGTATGATCTGAGGTAATATTGGTATGGGAGGAAACAGGTAGACAAACTTGTGGCTCCAATTCAGAGAGAAGGCATCCAGACAGTCGGGTCTGTCCGCTCTCCTGAGAGAACAAAACTTCAGGGATTTCTTGTTCTTCCTCGTTGCGAACAGATCCCATTCTGGACGACCCCATTTCTGCACTATTTGGGAGAAATATTTTGCTTTCAATTCCCATTCTCCTAGGCACACCTTCTGTCGACTGAGTCGATCTGCTCTGATATTCTCGGAGCCCTTGATGTGAACTGCCACTAGGCTGTGTAGGACTGGCTCTGCCCAAGACATTATTCTGTCGCAAATGGACTGTAGAGAGAGACAACGCGTTCCCCCTTGTTTGTTTACATAATATGCCGCCGTTGCATTTTCTGTCTGCAGGAGAACTGCTCTGTGGTAGAGATAAGGTTCGAAATGCTGCAGGGCTAGTTGAATGGCTTTCAATTCCCTGAAGTTTGAGGATCGCCTCCATAGGCGTGTGCACGGGGTGTGCCGGGTGTGCCTGGGCACACCCTAATCATCACCTCCATGCTGCACTCAGCCATCTGCCAACTCTTGATGCGATCCTTCTCATAGGCTTCAGGCTAAGGGTCTGAAGCCTATGAGACAGTAGAGCGCTAGAATGGATTTGCTCTAGGGAGGTATGATGTCGAGAAAGAGGCGGAGTCTCGTCATACAGGGGGCGGGGCCTCAAGATATGCAGGAAATTCAACAGAGCAAGTTGCAGAGAGGAGCAGAAGGTTAGAGGGGTCTGAAGAGAGGGGGTGAAGTGATATTATTTACCTGGGGACTGTATGCTGGAGGGGCTAAAGGCAGAGATAGTGATGTATTTTACATGGGACTGTATGCTGGAGGGGCAAAAGGCAGAGATAGTGATGTATTTTACATGGGACTGTATGCTGGAGGGGCTGAAGGCAGGAGGGGTGATATTATTTTACATGGAACTGTATGCTGGAAGGGCTGAAGGCCGGGGGAGTTTTGTATTTTACATGGGACTGTATGTTGGAGGGGCTGAAGGCAGGCAGCGAAGAGAGGGTGATATTATTTACATGGGACTGTATGTTGGAGGGGCTGAAGGCAAGGAGTGATGTATTTTACATGGGACTGTATGCTGGAGGGGCTGAAGAGCGCCATAATTATTACTATTAGGGTTCATTCACAAGTCCGCAGTGTTTTGCGGATCCGCAACACACCCGCCAGGCACCCCCATAGAACAGCCTATTTTTGTCCACAGCTGCGGACAAGAATAGGACATGTTCTATTTTTTTCCAGAGCCGCGGACCGGAAGTTCGGCAGGCCGCTCCGGAAATGCGGATGCGAAGAGCACACTGTGTGCTTTCCGCATCCATTCCGTCCCCATGGAGAATGCATGGGTCCGCACCCATTCCGCACAATTGCGGAATGGATGCGGACACATTTTGCGGACGTGTGAATGGAGCCTAATACAGAGGGGGCCATTATAATATTAAGAATAATAACAACACAGAGGGGCCAGTATATATTATAATTATACGGAGGGCATTATATTTATGGGCACTACGGGTGGAGGGGAGGTCTATTATCTGAGGATGATAGTAAAGTGAGGAATCTAAAACATTTTTCTGTGAAACTATGCAGATATGCGGCTGAAAGAAGGTATCATGGCGGTCTGATCTCCGAATGAAGACGTTGAGGAAGGTCTACATCACAGGAGACGTCACTGGATGTAACAGGTGTGTGCTGCTGTAATGTCCATCCACATATCTGTTTGGGGGGGGGGGGTGGCTATAGGATTTAGTCCACACGGCCGCAGTCTGGTCCCAGACTTCAGGTCACACTGTGCGTGTTCTGAATTCTGGGGCCTCATACCCATCTACTACATTATCTGTACTCAGAGAGTTACCACTGTGTTATCTGTGGTGTTACATAGGACTGCAGGTGACATGTACTGCATTATTTGTAAAAAGATTGGGGGGAGAAATACTTGGCTTGCCCAGGGAGCTGGCAACCCACGCTACACCACTGGAACTCTGCCCTGTATGTTCCCTGCTGCTTGCTACCCCTCCTCAATTACACCCCTGTATAATGTACCCTGATACCCCTCAGTTATATGATACTGTATACCTAAGGGGTATCAGGGTAAATTACAGGGGGTAATATAACTGAAGGATCAGGGTAAATTATACAGGGGGTAAAACTAAGGGGTATTAGGGTACATTATTATACAGGGGTAATATAACTGAGGAGGGCTATCTCAGGGGACATGATGAAGGGGTAATATAATTTATATAATATAAGTTATATTACCCCTGTATAATGTCCCTGATAGCCCTCCTCAGTTATATTACTCCTGTATAATTTACCCTGATAGACCTTAGTTATATTACCCCTGTATTATAATGTACCCTGATACCCCTTAGTGTATTTGTGTGTGTATGTATATATATATATACGCACGCACGCGCGCGGCGTGTGCTTGTGCTTTAGGGTGCACACCCTAATGCAATAGGCTGCGCACACCTATGATCGCCTCATTGTGGTTGAGGGCCATTCCACTTGAATCCACCGATCTCCCATGTGCGCACCCCAACCTTTGCGGGAAGCATCTGTGGTTATCATTACTCTTTGAACGACTCAGAAATCTCTTCCTTTTTACAGATTTTCTTCTCTTGTCCACCAAAGCAGCCCTCTGCGTGTTGCATATGATATCTTCATCATAGTGGTTAGGGATTTGGGATTCTTGTCCCAACAGTGGAGAATCTCTCTTTGCAGGTCTCTCATATGAGGCTTCGCCCATGGCACCGCCTCATAATAAGGATTTGGAGAAAGGGCAGAGGGATAGCAGAGCAGAGAGAGGATGGTGCTGCTACTTGGGGGTCATACCATGGGGGAGTAATAAAGCCCACCATAATGCCCCCCCAGTAGTAATAATTCTCCTTATAATATGCAAAACATTTGTAATGCCCCCAGTTGAGCTAATGTTCCCATAATGTGCCAATATAAAATACCCCTTCTCAGTGCCCCCGTAGATGACCCCCATAGTGCCCCCCCCTTCCCCATAGTACCCACCATAATGTGTCCCAGTATAAAATGCCCCTATACAGAGCCCCCATATAAAATATCTTCTTTTTTAGCCTCAGTAGATGCCCCTATAGTGCCCCCCAATAATCTGCAGTAAGATGTGCCCCCATAGATGCCCCCAATCATGTGCCAGTAATAAGAGCCCCCCCACCATCATGTGCCAGTAGCCAGAGCCCCCCATATCATATGCCAGTAGCCAGAGCCCCCCCATATCATGTGCCAGTAGCCCCCCTTATGTGCCAGTAGCCCCCCTATGTGCCAGTAGCCCTCCTTATCATGTGCCAGTAGCCCCCCTTATCATGTGCCAGTAGCCCCATTATCATGTGCCAGTAGCCCCCCTTATCATGTGCCAGTAGCCCCCCATATCATGTGCCAGTAGCCAGAGCCCCCCCCCCCATATCATGTGCCAGTCGCCAGATCCCCCCCATTATCATGTGCCAGTAGCCAGAGTGCCCCCATATCATGTGCCAGTAGCCAGAGTGCCCCCATATCATGTGCCAGTAGCCCCCCATATCATGTGCCAGTAGCCCCCCTTATCATGTGCCAGCCCAGTAGTCCCCCCTTATCATGTGCCAGCCCAGTAGTCCCCCCTTATCATGTGCCAGCCCAGTAGTCCCCCCTTATCATGTGCCAGCCCAGTAGCCCCCCTTATCATGTGCCAGCCCAGCCCAGTAGTCCCCCCTTATGTGCCAGCCCAGTAGCCCCCCTTATGTGCCAGCCCAGTAGCCCCCCTTATGTGCCAGCCCAGTAGCCCCCCTTATCATGTGCCAGCCCAGTAGTCCCCCCTTATCATGTGCCAGCCCAGTAGCCCCCCTTATCATGTGCCAGCCCAGCCCAGTAGTCCCCCCTTATGTGCCAGCCCAGTAGCCCCCCTTATCATGTGCCAGCCCAGTATTGTACCTATATAAAAAAAAATAATACACTTATACTTACCTCCAGCAATGCGATGCGATGCAGGCCGCCTCTTCCGTCTGTGTCCCTCGCTATACGGCTCAGGCGACGCGATGACGTCATCGCGCCATCACCGGCCTCTGATAGGCTGCCAGCACTAAGCCGGCAGCCTATCAGAGGAACAGGAGGGGACACACCTCTCCCTCCTCTGCCGCAGCACAGGCATCTGTATTGCCGTCCTGAGGACGGCAATACAGATGACTATGGAGATGAGCGCTTCCGCAATGGAGGCGCTCATCTCCTGCTCTGCCCTGCCGCCGGCCGCCCCCACTTGTCACCAGGGCCGCAGCGCTGGGGTGCGGGGCACCCACTGCACCCCGTGTAGGATCGGCCCTGGTTGTAGAGATCAATAACTGAATTCTGTGAACAATCTGAGCCACTTTGAGAGGAGGAAGAAATACCTTCATTACTTCTGAGTCTAACAAAAGACCCAGGAACTGGATTCTCTTAGTGGGGACCAGCTGCGACTTCTTTTGGTTGACAATGAACCCGACTTGCTGAAGTAGATTCAGAGCAGTGTGAAGATCCGATCTCAGAACCTCTTCGGAAGCTGCAATAAGCAACCAGTCGTCCAGATATGGCACTATCCTTAGACCTTGAACCCTAAGAGCTGCAATAAGGATGACCACCACCTTCGTAAAGATACGAGGTGCCGGAGATAGCCCGAAGGGAAGAGCCCTGAACTGATAGTGCCAAATCTGACCTAGAGTCTTGACGCCACCCTGAGAAATCTCCTCGATTCTTTGTGGATAGGTATATGAAGGTATACATCTTTTAGATCTATGGATGCCATCACCTCCCCAGGTTGCAGGATGCTCAGGACAGATCTTATGTTGTCCATCTTGAATTTTACCTTCTTTAAATGGTTGTTTAGAAACCTTAAATCTATGATGAGGCGCCACCTCGGAACAGGAAACACTCTTGAATAGACCCCTGAATATACTTCCTCTTCTGGAACTCTCTCCAGAGCATTCATCTGTAGGAACTCCTGAAGAAGAGGCATGATTCTTGGATCCTCCGTGTTGTTTAACAGGAACCTTTCCCTTGGAAGATGAACGAATTCGAGTGAATAACCGTTCTTGATGATATTCCAAACCCAGTTGTCTGAAGTGACACTCTCCCATTTCATATAAAAGCTTCTTAACCTTGCGCCTACAGTGAGGGCAGGCTTGACGTCAGAATTTTGAATTAGAGGCAGGGGCTTCAGAGGGTTTCTTCTTTCCCTTGTCCTGGTAGCGGGAGCTAAACTTCTTCCCTTGCTCCTGTCTATTACGACCCTGAAAAGAAGATCTTCCTCTCTGCGTACGAAATCTGGTAGACCTGGGCCTGAAAGTTTGCGGAAAAGCTAAAGCCTTCTCTTTTTTATTTTCTTCCAGGATCTTATCCAACTGGGATCCTATTAATTTTCCCGGTTCAAATGGGAGAGCGCAAAAGTTGGATTTTGAGAAAGCATCTCCCGTCAAAGGTTTTAACCAAATCGATCTTCTTGTGGAATTCGCTAAAGCCATGTTCTTGGCTGAGATCTTTATGACATCAAGTGGAAAATAACAAAGGAATTCCGCAGCCATCTTAAGGGTCGATACTTGATCCAGCAGTTCATGCCTTGGTACCCCCGCTTGGATGTCTCTGGTTAGTTCGCTGAGCCAGACTCTTAACGCTCTTGCCACAGGCACTGAGGACATAGCTGCCTTCTGCAGAGAAGCCAGGTTGCAATGAGATCTCTTTAGGAAGGTGTCAGCTTTCCGATCCATAGGATCTTTTAATAGAGAAGAATCATCTGATGGAAAAAAGATCTTTTGGACAGACGTGCAATGGCTGGATCAACTTTAGACGGTAATTCCCATTCCTCTGATGCAGCCGGGTCTAACTTGTATAGAGACTTGAAGCGAGGTCCTAAGTCCAGGCGTTTATCGGGTCTTTTCCATTCCCTTTCCATAATGGTCTTTAAAACCGGATGAGCAGGGAGAACTCTGGATTTCTTCGTAGGGAAGTAATACAGGTTACCCTTATCCTGTACCAAATCTTCTTCATCATTAGTTTCCAGACAACGCTTTACGCGTCTGATGAGTTTTTCTGCTGAATCCTTTTTCAATAGGAAAAATTCTTCACTACCTGTATCTGAATCCGAAGATAGGTCAGATTGAGAAACAATAGCTGATGATTGAAACATGTCATCTGAATGATGATGATGATGGCTTTTTTCCTTTTTGCTACCAGAAGTAGAAGGCAAATTCTGCATATTTTCTCTGAACCAGGAAAAAAAAATGTTTTTGCTTCTTCTGCTAACGGGTCATGTGGGGTACAATCCATACAGATATTGGATGTCGCTTCTGGTGATAAAGGCTGTAGACAAGTGATGCATAGCTTAGATCTTGCGGGCTGCGGAACAGGCGTGCGTAACTTCTCTGCACAGAGATCACAGATGTCATCATGTAAATCATCTGGAAGCGGCAATTTACAACCTGCACAAACACGGTGCTTTATCTTTTTATGGCTCTTCCGGCTCGACATCTAAGAAATTTTTTTTTTTTATTAGATGCACATATATAGAGCATAAGAGAGGCAGACAGGGCAGCAACACCCTTAGAAATACTTTTAGAGACTCAGAACTCAGCTGCCTCGCACAGCAGGAAAGTGCACACAGATTCTGAGTCTCTAAATAGGAACCAGAGTTTGAATTTGCCGCCCAAGACGTGATGACGTCACAGGACCTGAACGCCGCACGGGAAGAGGAATGAGGGCATAAGGGGAAGTGTGTGCGCGCGCGCGCCTATACAACAGAGACCGCAGCGCATAGAAGAGGTAATTAACCCTTCCTGAACTTACCCGGAGTATAAACACATCAGACCTGAGCCAGGCATCGCCGGCAGACAGCCTAATACTTACCCGGCTGTAACCGTCTGTTTACCGGGAACCAGGTCAGCCAGGCACACGCACTGGACACAGACCAGCGACCTGCTACAGGTATTACCAGGCAAACGCACTGGTAGGCAACAGCCACAATACACTATAGTAGGTTTGGGCTAGTAACCCACTAGCCAGACTGACGGAGCCTGAACAACGCAAGGCTCAAGTCCTTTCCAGGTGGGCAGCAGGGTGAGACAATCACCTGCTAGAGTAAGGACTAGAAAAAACACGATGCAGTGCCTTGGCGTCTTATATAGAGTACCTAGGGTATTGTCAATTCTGTTAATTGTTAATTGTTTAATTGTTAGATTTTTCTAGGTGGGCGGTGACTGGGACAGGAAATATCCCTTCTGTGCTGCTGTAGGACGAAGAAGAAAGAGATAATGCCATTATTATACATGTATTAGTAAACACCTGTCTTAGTGAATGCTTTGTTTGATGGGTCACAGTGCCTTGGCGCAGCTCAGTCCCATATAAGTGAAAGGAACAGAGCTGCTATACCAAGAACAGCCACTATGCAAATCACATAGTGGCCACTTCAAATAGCTGATGGGGGGGGGGGGTGTTGGGATTTGGACCACCCACCATCAGTTATTGATGACCTATCCTAAGGTTCCTTCTGCCACAGTGAAATAGAGGGGCTCTATTGGTTACCATGACAGCCTGGAGCCTGCTGAGGCTTCATAGTGGACAGCACATAGTAATCTGCCTGCTGAGCTGTGCACAAGGCACAGCCTAGCAGGTAAAGCTGAATAATCCCATTCATCTATTAGAGTGAATGAGACAAGGGATCAAAAGATCCCAGGTTCCAGCCCCCTAAGGGACTTAAATATTTTTACATTAACAAAAAAATATATATATATATATATATATATATATATATATATATATTTTTTCTCCATTTTACATATTAAAATGATCAATAAAAAAAACATATTAGGTATCGCCCCATCTTAAAATGTCTAAACTATTAAAATATAAAAGTAATTTTCATGTGCGGTGTTCACCATAACGGAAAAAAAAATATTAAAACACACTATTTGCCATTTTTTTGTCACCTTATCCCCCCAAAAAATTCAATAACGGTGTCAAAAAGTCAAAATCAAAAAAGAACTCCGCTAAATTATGGCAATGAATTAGAGAAAAAGATACTAACTAATCATGTTTTGCTCAATTGAGCATAAGCCTATGGCAAAATCATAATATAAAAACCTATAAAAAGGTTGCAAGGCCGCTTAGAATCAATATTAATTTTATTGATAAATAAATAAATACATAAGTTAAAAACCAGTACAAGTGCAGGGAAAAGGCAACATCAACCAAAGAAGAACACAATGGAAACAGTTCATATCTGTCCACAAAAGAAAAAATTCAAAGGTAAAGTGCAAGTGCAATAGATAACAATAACTGAATGTATACTCATAAACTCACTTTCCCATAATGTGTCTCCTCCGGGAGCGATGGCACCAACCCCAACGCACGTTTCGGCGAACCTTTGTCTGGGGGTGGTGTCATCACTGAAGGACACACACTATATACTCCCAAAAACGAATGCACCTGAATATGGAATCACATGCGCCGGACTAGTATAATGAAAGGCGTCACGTGATCTATCCATCACGTGATCCCGTATCGTATCGCATGACGACGCAGGCAGGACTCGTGATATTATCATTGCGAGATCCATGTCGGCGGCATCAAGGTAATACATGCGCATGCGCAGGCCTGGCATTGCCCTATAATGATTAAACATGATTATTCATAATAGAAAATATTACAAACAGAAAAAAAAAAAAGAGTGGAGACATAAATAAAAGAATTTAAAAAATGACATGATTATATATAAAAGAATGGTGAAATTACATGATTATACAAAAACACTGATCATTAATTAAGAACAGCACAGACCACATGATGTGAATAAGATAAAAAAAAAAAACATGAATAATAAATCATGATTATACAATGCAATACATAAAATTATGTGGACACACTAAAAGTTAATTGTGGCACATACCGCATAATGTAAATAGAAGAAAATAAGTGCCAAAAATGATGAATCACTACAAAACATAATTAAATAAAACGTGAGAAAAAATAAACACATAGATAAGTGCATTATATTTGTGAGATAAAATAAATATCACAATATATTTATATTTTTTCAGTACAAAGAGGATAAACGTGTGAAGTCCATATAGTGCAAGACTATATGCATGGATGGAGCCCAAAATAGTAAATATAAGAGAAAATAATGTGTAAATCCATATAGTGATAAGCCTGAAACAATAAAAGATTCATATGTCAATTAAAATATAATAAAAACACTTGGCGTATGCTGACCCGGGGAATGTCAACCAGAAAGGAAGAAATGTCTTCCATGAGTCCATTCAGGCCAAAGGTATTCAGCTTCCAGATACACTTGCACTCCAATTGTGCAAGTTTCTTGGAAGTATCTCCACTACGAATATTTTTCGAAATGCAATCTATCCCCCGAACTTTCAGGACTTTAGGATCATAAGCAGGATGAAGTTTGAAAAGTCTGACAACAGACTTCAAATTTGCCATGTCTCTTTCCTCGGCAGCGGATAGAATGTTCCGAACTTGTTCACGCACTCTAACCTTTAACTCTCTTGTGGTAAGTCCCACTTAGATCTTTGGACAGGGACATGTAGCGTAATAGACAACTGATGTACTGGAGCATTCCAACCCATGTGTTATTTGAAAGGTATTCTTACTAGTAGAGTCATGAAAATTCGAAGCCCTTTCCATATTGGAACAAGCCATACATCTTCCACATGGTAAAAAACACCATTTGGGTTTACCAATTCCAGGGAAGATTGGAGGGGTCTGTTTCATATAACAACTCCTAACCAAATGATCTCTCAAGTTCCTAGATCTCCTTGCCCCCACAGACGGTCCTGAAGCAATGTATTTCGCAATAACCGGATCCGTCAACAGGAACGGCCAGAACTTCCTCAAACAGGTTTTTATCTCGGGCCATCTGGAGTAGTAGTTTGTGATGAATCTTACTTTCTTATCACTCAACTTTAGTTTAACAGAAAAAAGAAGATCGTGACAGGAACACAATTGTGCCCTCCTATGTGCTTCCTTAATGGACCGTTGACCATATCCACAACTCGAAAAACGCTGCTTCAGATCATCCGCGTGTTGCTCAAACATGCGATCAGTAGAGCATATCCTACAGACCAATAAAAACTGTCCAACCAGATTAAAGGTTAATTTCTTATAGCAATCTTTATCTCTTAATTGTCTATAGTCTATTGTCTCTCTTTTATATAATGAATGTCAAAAAGTCATACGTACCACATACATTGTACCAATAAAACCTACAGTCCTCATACAGCTCTGTGGATGGAAATGTTAAAAGTTAATGCTGTAAGAAAATGGCGATGCAAAGAAATGTTTGCTGTTTTTTAAAAAGGTTTGGTATCGCTGTAATTGGATTGACCCACAAAATAAGGATGTCATGTAATTTCTAGGGCACAGTGAACACCGGAATGTCAAAAACCAAAAAACCTTGGCGGAAATTATATATATTTTTTTCAGTTTCACTCCACAAATATTTTTTTTCCCCATTTTCCAATACAAGACATGATGAATTAGATTGTGCCATTAAAAATTCCAACTTGGTAAAGTCCGATGCTTTTGTTCCACTATAGAAAAAAAAAAGAATCACACATCGTGCCAAAACCCGAAACAGCCATGACTTATCTAAATTGTACTAAGCAGTTATCTATGATATTCATTTTACTTTCTTTGTCTACCTACCTTTGAAAAAAGAACAATGACCATTGCATGTAGTCACATGAAAAGATGAGGTTCGTATTTAGATTTCAAACATTCCACAGAGCTCCCACTAAGTGAATGGAATCCTGCTGAAACGGCTTCGTATGGATCAAAAACTGCGCACGCTCTTGATGATTTCTTTCTTCCACCACCAGTACATAGATGAGGTCAGACAAATAAATGGATCACAAATTTACAATACTAGAAGACTTCACAAAAATCTTCAAATCTGGAGGCAAGCTAACTATAAGTTTTCTTCATACCAGCATTGGAGATACTTGGTGTACCTTTTGTTGTTGTTGTGTTTTTTTTTTTTTTTTTCAAATTAAAAATGTCAATGAGAAGGAAACAAGGAAGAAACTAATTTATCAGCTCTTACCAATTTGCTTGCTTCCTTCTGTCCTATTTTTTGGTTAATAAAAAGAAAGAGATGATGGATCCTTGTGATGACAGCGTGAACTGTTTAAAGAAATACTTAATGGGCATCTATCAGCAGAAGCAACTCTTTTAAAACAAACATAATGCCTGGTAGGGCTGACCCTGCTGGTTAAAAACATACATTTCTTACTCAGATTTGTTGCAGCATTCAGGAGAAATAAGCAGTTTTTAAAAATTATATTGATAAGTCATCAGTATCTGATCAGTGGGGGTCCGACAGCCGGGGCCCCCGCCGATCAGCTGTTTGAGAAGGTACTGGTGCGGCCTTCTCCATGCTTACCAAGCACAGCACCGTACGTTGTATACCGGCTGTTCTTGGTATTGCACTCATCCCCATGCATTATGTTGGTTGTTCAAAGAAGGTGTCGCGCTGCCTCACTTGGCTGTAATTCGAAGGTCTTGATCAGGATAGGATACAACAGCTTTTAGGTGATGCCAAACAACGAGGTTCCACAGGATGATAATCTTAGTCACAGAACCACCCCTCTGTAGATATAAAGGTTCAGGCACATAGTGAAGGTCCACCAATGTTTCCAATGGTAATAGCTTTCATTATACTCACAAAGGTATAAGATCAATAGGCATAAAACAGAATAAAATCTCCGTGGTTATAACACCGCTCGACCAGGTTTCGCCACACCAGCTTCATCAGGAGTGGATCCGCTGTTGTTTGGCATCACCTAAAAGCTGTTGGATCCTATCCTGATCAAGACCTTTGAATTAGAGCCAAGTGAGGCAGCTCGACACCTTCTTTGAACTGTCTGTTGAATGTGAATAAGCCCACTTCACACGGTAGTCTGCGACGCCAAAAAAGAAGAAAACACAGTGGTGAACTTTATTATTTTTTATTTTTATTTTTGTAATATTATTTACTATATATATATATTTTTTTTTATTGAAGAGACTACCAGGCATTATGACTGGTTTAATAGGAATGATCCTCCCGACAGATGCCTTTTAAAGGGGGTTACGTGAGTAACGGTAGATTTTCAATAAAGTTAGCTTACAATTTTGCATATTACCACCTGCCGAATTGATGCCACTGTGGATGACATATCACCAGGATGAGTAGTCATGTGTCAATGTACAATGAGTTGTCATCATGTGGGAAAGCCCACAGGTAGCACTGGAGCACTGAGCTGACTACAGTCCGCTAGTTTTTCATTATTCTTAGAAGTACGGTATATTGTAAACTTGATTTTTAGATCAGATGGCACTCACCTACTGAAACCATTTTGCAATATACATGATTAGGAGGACATGCTTTCTTTTGGTAATAATTTGTGCCATACACTTCTGCTGCATGGCTACAAATTTGTAGGAGGCATTGCTTTGTCTCTATGGCTTTTGTCCTTATTCTGCTAAGAGCTGAGCAGCAGAGTCCTCAGCGGGCATGGGTGCCCAGAGGTGGAGCTGCCGAATAGAATTTTTCACAACTTTGCTCATCTCTAGTTTTGACTATTAGAATGTGAGCAAAAATACCATATTTGACTAAAAAAAAAAAAAAAAGCCCATAAAAAAGTGCAACAAAAATGCCACATGTGAACTTAAGTGGCACTGACGGCAGCATTGGTATGCCTTATACTGGGTTGATGAAAGAAGTGGAGACCATTATGACTGTATCGCCCAAGTGCCAACCCTGACTGTCGGGACTAGGGTTGAGCAAACCCATGGAAGTTCAGGTTTGCTAGGTTCGGACAAACTTCAGGTAAAAGTTTGGGTTCTGGACCCGAACTTGACCCGAACTTAACCCCAAACCCGGACCCAATTTAACTCAATGCGTACCCAGACTTCATTTTATTATTTTCCGTTATAACATGGTTATAACGGAAAATAATAGCATTCTTAAAACAGAATGCTAAATAAAATGTCTATTGAGGGGTTAAAAAAAACAAAAAAAAACTCACCGCATCCACTTGATCGCACAGGCGGTATCTTCTTTTCTTAAGGACCTGCAAAAGGACCTGCGGTGATGTCACCGCACTCACCACATGGTGAGCGTGGTGATGTCACCGCAGGTCCTGCTGAATGAAGATAGAAAGTCCTTCTATCTTCATTCAGCAGGACCTGCGGTGACGTCACCGCAGGTCCTTTTTCAGGTCCTGAAGAAAAGAAGATACCTGCTGCACAATCAAGTGGATGAGGTGAGTTTTTTTTATTTTTAACCCCTCAATAGACATTTTATTTAGCATTCTGTTTTGAGAATGCTAATATTTTCAGAAAATAATAAAATCACCCGAACTTCAGTGAAAAAGTCTGGGTTCAAGTCCGGGTAACCGAACTCGCAAAGTTCGATATGAACCCAAACTTTGCAGTTCAGGTTCGCTCAACTCTATTCGGGACGCATTGTCAGCAATCATAAATGTCAGTAATAGAGATGGTCTTGCGGTTCGCCCGGCGGTCGTTTGGCGGCGAACTTTGCTCCTTCGCTGTTCGCCGAACGGGCGAACATATGGCGATATTCGCGCCCGCCATATTCTTTTACATTGTGAAGAACTTTGACCCATGACACATCCATCAGGTGGTACAGGACAGCCAATTGAGACGTTTCAGCACATGGACACACCCCCTACCTTATAAATAAACCTGATCTGGGCGCCATTTTACATTCAGTCTTTTGTCAGTGTAGGGAGAGGTTGCTGTGTGGAGCAGGGACAGACAGTTAGGGACACAAAAGGCTAGCTAATAGGGCCACAAAAGTCCTTTTAAGGACTAGTATAAGTGTACTATTGATAGGTGTGACTTACTGAGGGCTGTAATATACTTATAATATACTTTCTAATATAGAAAACAACATTGCTTACCGGTAATTGTTTTTCTCGATACCCATGACGGCACCCCATGCGACCAGGGACCTCCCATCTGGGACAGGAAACCTGAGAAGATAAAAGGTTCACACCCCCACCAAGCACCAGTGATAGTAATAAACAATACTCCGGAGGTGAATACACATAAGAAAAATAGAGAGAGAGAGATCCAATACGGTACATTATATCTCTTCAATACTTAAGAGAGAAAACTCTCAGAAACCAATAAGGATGTAGCGGGCTACCCCGCATATAACCTAATAAAGGACAACTAAAGGCTTTTTAGTTTTTTTTTTTTTTTTTTTAATATACTTCTATTATAGGGAAGGGAAAATTTCGGGGGTGCCGTCATGGGTATGGAGAAAAACAATTACCGGTAAGCAATGTTGTTTTCCCCTCACCCATGACGGCACCCCATGCGAGATAGACTATTAATGAGAAATTAGGGGGGGACAACCGCCTGAAGCACCTTCCTACCAAAGGCGGAATCCGCGTGAAGCTGGAGCCTGTAATGTTTTAAAAAGGTATGTTGAGAGCTCCAAGTTGCTGCTCTACAAATTTGGGCCAGGGAGGCATCCGCCTTCTCGGCCCAGGACGTAGCTACCGCTCGAGTGGAGTGGGCTCCAAACCCTGAAGGGGGCGAGAGACCCTGCGCTAAATAGGCTTCGGAAATGGCCCTTTTAACCCATCTAGCAATAACCGCCGTGGACACTTTCCGCCCCTTATTTCTACCCCAAAACTGAATAAGGAGGTTTTCATCCAACCTCCAGGCCGAGGTAGACTCTAAATAAGCAAGTAGACATCTTTTGACGTTCAGGCAATGATACTCCCTTTCTAAACTATTAGAGGGATTAGGGCAAAAAGATGGAAGGACAACATCCTGACTTCTATGGAAGTCCGAAACCACCTTTGGCTGGAAGGACGGGAGAGGCCTAATGATAACTTTGTCATCCAAGACCTGGGTATAAGGAGGAAAAGCCGAGAAAGCCTGAATCTCTGAGATCCTCCTAGCTGAAGTAATGGCCAGTAAAAGGACATCTTAAAAGAGAGCATATCTATTGGCAAATCTGACAGGGGCTCAAAAGGTTTCTGTGACAGGGCCGTCAAGACCGTGTTTAGGTCCCAAGGAGGGGACAAGGGTCTTATCGAAGGGCGGATCCTGGAGGCTGCCGACAGAAACCTTTTAACCCAAGGATGCAGGGCCAGCTGGGAATCGAAGAAGTAACTCAAGGCTGCCACATATACTCTTAGGGTGGAAGCCCTAAGCCCCTTATCCAAGCCGGCTTGTAAAAAATCTAGAACCCTAGAGACATCTGGATGAGAAAAGGGGTCAGGATTGATCCCTAAAAAAGAGGAAAAGACTTCCCAGATCTTATTATATTTTCTGGCCGTGGTGTCTTTCCTACTTCCCAAAATGGTGGAAACTACAGATTGGGACAGACCCCGACCTAACCAAATCTCCCTCTCAGCCTCCATTCTGCCAGATGCAGAATTCCTGGACTGGGATGCAGGATCGGGCCTTGATATAATAGATCCTCCCGAGGGGGGAGAATCCAAGGGGGGGTTATTGCTAGGTCTAGGAGGCAGGAGTACCAGGACCTTTTCGGCCACACTGGGGCCACTAGGGTAATCGTTGCTTTCTCCCTCTGGACTTTTTTCAGGACCTGCGGGATTAGGGAAAACGGAGGGAAGGCATAACCCTCCTCCTGAGTCCAGTCCTGTGCTAATCCGTCTAAAGCTGTTGGATCGTCCAGACGATTTATGGAGAAGAACCTTTCCACTTTCCTGTTCTTTCTGGAGGCAAATAGGTCGATCGTAGGGAGGCCGAACTTCTGTGTTAACTGGGAGAAGACTTCTGAGTTTAGGCACCAGTCCCCCTGCTTTAGCTGGGTGCGACTCAGAAAATCGGCTACTATGTTTTCTTTTCCTTTTATGTGGACTGCCGACAGAGATAGATGTCTCTGCTCTGCCAGCTGAAAGATCTGGTGACAGAGTATTGCCAGAGAAGGTACTCTTGTTCCGCCTTGATGGTTGATGTATGCCACTGTAGTCAAGTTGTCTGAGTATAGAACTATGTTTCTGAAGGATATGTCTGGAGCTATTGCTTTTAAGGCCATCTCTACTGCTTTCAGTTCTTTGAGGTTCGAGGTGGCTTTCCTGGTGTTTAAATCCCACCTCCCTTGCCAACCCCTGTTCTCCGAGTGGGCCCCCCAACCCCACGGGCTGGCGTCCGTTGTTATTACAATGGGATCCCGAAAGGCCCATGGTACTCCTGCTGAGAGATTTTCTGTCACAGTCCACCAAAGAAGAGACACTCTCGCCTCTGCGGATAAGTGGAAAAGCCGGTCCAACGACTGCTTGCAGCTGTCCCATTGGCGCAGGATGCATGACTGTAGCTTCCTTGTATGAGCCTGTGCATATAGGACCGCTGGAAAGGTTGCTGTCAGGTGGCCCAGCACTGCCATTGCCCTCCTGAACGAGCAGAGGTAGGATCTGAAAAGATCCAAAACATGCTCTCTGATGGAGAATATCTTGGCGGACGGGAAGAATGACTTTTCTACTCGGGAGTCTAAAAGGATGCCTAAAAATACACAACTCTGGGATGGAGTTAGGCAAGACTTCTTCCAATTTATTTTCCAGCCCAGGCTCTTTAACAGGGCGCAGGAAACCTCGATGTTTTGAATCAAGCCCTCTTTGGTCTGGGAAATAAACAGGAAGTCGTCCAAGTATGGCAGCAACGGAACCCCTGACAATCTTAGGAAGGAGGCTACTTCCGCAATCACCTTTGTGAAGATTCTGGGGGCTTGAGAAACCCCAAAGGGGAGGGCTCTGTATTGCAGGTGTAGACATTCCCCCTGAACCCAGACTGCTGTCCTCAAATATTTTTGGGAGGACACATGTATTGGCACGTGGTAGTACGCGTCCTCTAAGTCCAGAGTCGCCATCCAGCAATTCTTTGATAGTAGATCTATGGCCGACCTTATGGTCTCCATGCGGAATTTTTTGTAGCTGAGGAATTTGTTTCATTTCTTCAGGTTCAGGATTACCCGAAAGGATCCATTGGTTTTTTTTACTAAAAAAAGAGGAGAGTAAAAACCCCTGCCCCTCTCTGCCTGCGGAACCGGGACAACCACCCCTTTTTGCAGAAGTAGCAGGACCTCTGACTCTAAGGCCTGTCTCTTGACTAGATCCTTGGGGTAATCTGTTAGCCTGAACGAGTCCCGGGGACGGGTCAGAAGCTCCAGCCGGAACCCCTCTCCAATCCCCCCCAGGATCCAGCCGTTTTTGGTTATGTCTTTCCAGGCTGGGAGAAAGAGAGATAACCTTCCCCCTACCTGGGATTCGGCGTCATTGCTTATCTTTGGGCCTTTGATCTTGGGGTTTAAAGAGGAAACCTCCGGATTTCTTAGGAAATCTATCCTTTTCCCTTTTGTCATACTGCCTACCCCTTTGCCTTTTGCCTTGGTATCTACGAAAAAAGGGGGGGGGGGGCGTTGAGGAGCTGGAAAACCCTTCTTCCTATCCGAGGCCTTTTCAAGTATATCATCAAGGGAAGACCCAAAGAGCCTGTCACCCTCACAGGGGATAGCGCATAACCTAGCCTTAGAACCCTGATCCGCCTTCCAGGACTTCAGCCAGATAGTTCTTCTAGCTGCATTGGATAAGGCGGATGATCTGGCTGAGAACCTAACTATATCTGTGGAGGCATCGGCTAAAAAATCAACAGCCTTAAAAAAGGTGGGAAGAGAGGCCAAAACTTCTTCTCTTGGTTTCTTCTCACTGAGATGCTGTTCCAGCTGTTCCAGCCAGATATGTAGTGACCTAGAGACCCATGACGCTGCAACCGCCGGCCTCAAGCAGGTAGAGGATGATTCCCAGGCCTTCTTCAAATAAAAATCCGCTTTTTTATCCAGAGGATCAGATAGGTTACCCAGGTCATCGAACGGAAGAGCAGACTTCTTGGCAATCTTTGCCACCAGAGCATCAACAATAGGGGCCTTGTCCCAACAGGCTGCTACCTTTTCATCAAAGGGATATTTCCTTTTGACAGAGCTTGGAATAAAAAACTTCCTATCAGGATTCTTTCATTCCTTTTTAATTAATGCCTGCACATTCTCATGAATGGAAAAAACTCTCTGCTTTCTGGGACCTAACCCCTGAAAGGCAACGTCTGCTGTTGATTTAGGCTGTTTCACCTCTTCTAATTGCATCGTCGCTCTGACCGCTTTAAGGAGGTTTTGGGTATCTTCAGGCGAGAAAAGGGATCCCCCTGTTTCTTCTTCTGCTGACGAAGTATTATCATCGGAGAGTAACTGGCCTGCTTCTCTTTCCTCCGCGTCCGAACGGTCTATATCCGAATCCCTCATATCCGGAGATCTTCCCGGAGACTGCGGGCGATTCGTAGTTAAGGATTTTAGGGATGCTTTCACTTCAGATCTTATTAAAGATCGCATATTCCTGGAAAGGCTCCGTGACTCCTCTGCCACCAACTTATCAATACATGGGGAGCATAACGGCTTAGAATAGGAGGAAGCTAGGGGGACCTTACATCCTGCACACTCCTTATGCTTCGTCTTTGAGGCCGCTTTTTTGGGGGGCTTTGCCACCTACACAAATCAAGCAGATAACACCCCATTAATAAAAAAGGATATATCTCACCACCTTCTTTAGCCCCCACTCCTCAGGACTGGTACCGGGGGCCTTGAGGGTTCCAGGGGTTCGGCGCGTCCGTCTGCAGGCTCTGACATCTTGCTGACCGCAAAGAGCCTCTTCAGCACCACACTGTGTGCCACATCAGCCGGCTGGGTTCCCCCCCCTCTGCCCCATTTATATTTTAAAAGACGCGCCAGGGCACACATCGGCGCTCAACCCAACTTCCGGGTCAAGCCCCCCCCCCCCCCGCATCGGGGCGTGCGCATGCGCAGACGCCCCTTCCGACGCCGACAGGAAGACGGGCAACCCGGGAGCAAGGAGGGAAGCCGCCTGAACACGGCCACAGCGGCTCCCTCAGGCCAGCGCCGGAATGTGGGGGAAGAGGCCCAGACTGTAGGCAGCAGCCCCGGAGAGCCTGACGCCACCTGGGGGAGGCCACCCACCGGATAAGAACCTGGGCCTCCCCCCGGCTGTAGGTGAGAACCAACGTGAAATCCAACGTGAGCTTCCCAGAGACTTCCCATCCGGAGGACAGGAAACCTGAACTGGTGCTTGGTGGGGGTGTGAACCTTTTATCTTCTCAGGTTTCCTGTCCCGGATGGGAGGTCCCTGGTCGCATGGGGTGCCGTCATGGGTGAGGGGAAAGTATATTATAGTGCAATTGTATTGTGCAGCAGTTGTGTGCGGTTCTGCTGCGATACTGCAGCCACACGCTATTGGAACAAATAATTTCTACTGGTGTAATTTACCAGTTGCCCCCCAAAAAAACTGATTGAAGCAGAGCTTTTATATACCAATAATATACTTTCTATATAGTGCATTTAGGTAGTGCAGCATTTGTTTGTGGTTTTGCTGCATTACCGCATCTACACAGAGTGACAAACGCCATTGGGACAAATAATTTCTACTGGTGTGATTTACCAGTTTCCCCTCCAAAAAATTGATTGAAGCAGGGGTGTTATATACCAATAATATACTTTCTATATAGTGCATTTAGGTAGTGCAGGATTTGTTTGCGGTTTTGCTGCGTTACTACATCTACACAAGGTTACAAACGCCATTGGAACAAATAATTTCTACTAGTGTGATATACCAGTTGCCCCCCAAAAAACTTGATTGAAGCAGTGGTGTTATTTATGCTAAAATCATTTGCAGTCATTTCTTGTGAAAGAGCATAGGGCAGTATTTCAGTAATACACTAAACATTTACACGCATTGCACAGTTGTATTCATTTCTGGTGAAAGAGTATAGGGGCTTATTTCATTAAAAAAAATATAAATACATACACACTTCTGGTGAAAGAGTGGCCTATTTCAGTCCAACAAAAAAAATACATTTTCAGTTCACTTCTGCAGTTATTTCTGTTGAAAGCGTATAGTGGCCTATTTGAGTCCAACAAGAAATATATATTCTCAGGTCACTTCTGCAGTTATTTCTGGTGAAAGCGTTTAGGGGCGTATTACAAGAAAAATATATTCTCAGTTCACTGTTGCAGTTATATCTAGTAAAGCCTTTACTGGCATATAGCAGTAGAAAAGGAAATATACATTCACCATTCGCTGCTGCACTTATATCTTGAACAGTCACAGAAAATAATGCACTATAATAGTAGATGCAAGCATAACATATGGACTAAGCTCTCACTCTATTGATAAAATCTGACACTTGGTCAATACAATTTGATCAGAACACATCTAAGCCCACCTACCAAGCGACAAGGTGGTCTCAGTTCAGGCGGGTCCTACGCTAAACCTGCCTATGCCGTTATGCATTTATGTTCAGGAGCGCAGACCCTGCACATATAGTGTGTTGCTCCTAGTTACCTCCATGTGCAGCAGCAACCGGTGGGAGGAGGAGCACTCACACCTCTATGTACCACCTTAATCAAGGTCGCCTATTAGATAGGTGGTGCAAAAGTGCACATGAATACTACTCCCAAGATAGGAGCGTATTCACAAATGAAGGTGCCACTCCTTCAAGACAAGTTAAACAAATCACGGAAAAAAATAAAATAAAACATCCTGCACAATAGGATAATGAATGTTGCGGATGTACATGGCTACATTTATAGTCACAGAAAATAATGCACTATAATAATAGATGCAAAAATAACATATGGACTAAGCCCTCACTCTATTTATAAAATCTGAGACACTTGGTCAATACATTTTGATCAAAACACATCTAAGCCCACCTACCAAGCGACAAGGTGGTCTCAGTTCAGGCGGGTCCTACGCTAAAATGTATTGACCAAGTATCTCAGATTTTATCAATAGAGTGAGGGCATAGTCCATATGTTATGCTTGCATCTATTATTATAATGCATTATTTTCTGCGACTGTATAAATGTAGCCATGTACATCCGCAACATTCATTATCATATCGTGCAGGATGTTTTATTTTATTTTTTTCCGTGATTTGTTGCACTTATATCTTGAAAAACATTTATTGACGTAGATCAATAGAAAAAAATATATATATTCAGCTTTCACAGTTGCAGTTATATGAGGTAAAGCCTTTAGTGGCGTATTTCTGTACAAAAATCAAGATATATTCAGCGTTCAGCGCTGCGGTTATATGTGGGAAAGTCCTTTTTGCAGTATGGACTGAATTACATTGTGTTAAAATTTTGTATTTATGTTTCACACACTGCTCACTTATGTTACGACATCCATAAGAGCGGCGCACCAATACAGGTGAATACACTATGCACTAACCCTGCACAAAAATGTGAAATAATTCACACCAGCCCGCATCTATCTCTGGTATTGCTTACTGGACACTACAATCTTTTATTCTGCGTTAAGCGATGCACTGATATGCGCTAAAATCTCTTTAGAAATATTTTGGTTGTTAAAAAAACTTGTATTCGGCGTTAAGCGCTGCACTTATATGCTGTAAAATCTTTTGTGAATTATTTCGGTGGAAATAAAAATTTCCACTTCCTCCATTAACTTCCTCATCTCTTCATTAACATCGGACACACAAACTTTCCACCCGCCACCCCAGCTATATATCTAAGTGGTTCCTGCACCATCTAGGAGCGAATAAAGGTAAATGACACTGCCAGCCTGTTAAAGGGAACTACAGCATGATTCCACAATACATTTGATATGACATTTAGCAAGAGTTTAAAGTGCCCACATATAGCACATCGTGGGACACTGCATCAAGATGAATAAGACGTGGATCAGCCAGGATTTCAACACACCAATACTTGATGCATCAGACTAGATCATCCATGGTGCCATACCAACATTTTGACAAAAGAGACCGTTTTCTTCTGGCTACCTGCCTTAGCTACTATTCTGATGCTGTTACCCACCTGATGCCAAACATCTGATGCCAAGTGCTCCTTCTTTCACCCACCATCTTCAGAGAGTACTAGTATTGCCTCCCACCTCCACACTGTCACCTTGCCACTCTGTGGCCTCCTGGTGCTGCCATGTCCACACTATGTCACAGTGCCACTCTGTTGTATCATGCTGCTGCCATCTCCACACTATGTAACCTGGCCACTCGCTGGCCTCCACATACTGCTGCCAACTACATACACTGTGATTGTGCCACTCGGTGGCCTCCTCATACTGCTGCCACCTCCACACTGTCATTGTGCCACTCTGTGGCCTTCTGATGCTGCCGCCACCTCCAGACTTTATCGTTGGGCCACTGTGTGGTCTCCTCATGCTGCTGCCACCTGACCACTCTGTCATAGGGACACTCTGTGGACTTCACATGCTGTTCACACCCTCCGCACTTCATGACTAGGCCACTATTTTGGCTTTCGGCCTGGCTGACTCCATCATTTATTTGACCTCTCTTCTGATCTGTCAGAAGGAAGGAAAAATGAGATGCACAATGGATCTTGTCTGTGTAGCAGCTGTAAGGCCTGTATGGTCCCATCAGAATTGACTTATGATTGGGTAGGCAAAAGCAGGAGTGGGTGACTTTGATGAAGATCAGATCACATTTTATGACCAATTTGTGCAGAAATCCATATAATTTCAAAGGGTTCACATACTTTTTCTTGCAACTGTATGTGGAATCAGCTGACAAGGGTGTAAAAGGAGTGCACTTCTTCTTGACACTAACATCGACCTATAAGGCAGAGTTCATACTTAAGTTATTAGGCCAGGTTTGGCAAATTTAAGTATACTTTCTTAGAATTTTAATCAAGTTTTGGTTTAATAAAATTTATATTAAAATATTTAATAAATCTAATAATAAAAATTAAATGTTTGGTAAGACAGGAGAGAATTGGCCAGTCTTTAGTTTATTCAACGACGTGGAGGGTGTTGCGATGGAGAAAGCACTCCCAAAAAAAATTACTCTTCACCTAGAGTTGAATCCTGTCAAGATTGATGCAAGTGCGGTATTGGCTGCTCATTCAGCAAGATACTTCTGGGGAAACCTGCCTGTCATGCTTAGGCCTCTACTAGCGACAGACAATGAGAAGAAGACAAAGCTTCAAGATTGCTTGGAGCCCGGAAGAGTTGCGAATTTAATCAAGATTCAAACCAACTAGGGCCCATTCTCTTCGTCAGAGGTTCCCAGTCATCATGGAATGGAAAGGAGGGCATCCTTATTATATTTAATCAATTTAATAATAAAATGTTTAACAAATTTTATAATAAAAATTAAATTTTTCCTAACACAGGAGGAGGAGGACATCCTGTGGTGCACGGAGATGGAGATGGTCTTTGGATTCCTACACAGACGTCTCAGAAATGAACCTTGGCTTCCAAAAGCAGCTCCTGGAAAGATCATGGCGCGTCCCAATGATCCGTCATCTATTCGCCCCACTTTATTTTGGAAGTGTGTAGAACCCATGTGTGGGACCCCAACCCTGCAGATTGATCATGGAGACACCGAATTTTATAATGTATATAGAATTAATTTCATGATAAAATGCTCAATAAATTTAATAAAAACATAAAAAATATTTCTTAGGAGACAATCGGCCAGTCTTTAGTTTATTCAACGACGTGGAGGGTGTTGCGATGGAGAAAGCATTCCAAAAAAACAATTGCTCTACACCTGGAGCTGAATCCTGTCAAGATTGATGCAAGTGCGGTATTGGCTGCTCATCCAGCAAGATACTTCTGGAAGACACTGCCTGCCATGCTTAGGCCTCTACTAGTGACAGACAATGAGAAGAAGACAAAGCTTGTTCTTTTCTGTACATTGAATGAATAATTTTTGGGGCCTGTACTCCACTGGCCTGCAGTAAAATTGATATTTAATGACCGGCTAATATACCTCCAGCCACATAATCACTTGATGTTTTCTGTCCGGTGAATGCCTAATGTTTGTGGCCTGTACTCCCATGGCTTAAAATAATTTTTTTCTAGGTTCCAGCATTGCACATATTTGACAGTTTCAATTTAAGACGCATAAAAATGGCCCCTGATTAAAATACATATTTTTTGTGGGAATTTTTGCCATTGATCCCCTTCTGGTATGTCACTGTCCATGTTGTGAGACGATTTGTGCACTTTTAGTAGTTATTTGGTGGCTGCAAATATGGCCTGAAGGTTTTTCAGGTTCGCCTGCCATTAAAGTGAATGGGGCCTGCCACGAACTTGCAGTTTGCGAACATTTGATCGCGTTCGCGTGATCGCGTTCGTGAACCGTCCCGGCCAATGTTCAGCTATCACTGGTCAGTAACACTAGTAGTAAAATCACAGTATGTCATTCTATAAGTTTAATGGTGTCTTTATCATTCTAAAACTTGGATATGTATATTAGCAAAGCAATCAACAAAACCAACAACACAACATGATTATTAACATTATTACTAACATCAATAAGGAAAGGAAAATGTTGAAAAAAAATGGATATAAGAACATCTAAAGGAAACCCTCAGGTGGACAATTTAATACAATGGCTTGCATTTGTATCAGGGACTCTTTTATAGATGAAAGGGAAATTATTTGAAATGACTGTTCGAATTACCCTTGCATCTGACTACTTGGCAATGCTCACCAATCAATGTTCAGAGCAGGGTCGAGGAGTTCCATTTACAATGCAACAAAAAGAGAATATTTGACCCAAAAAAATTAAAGAAAATGAAAAGGATCAGGTGATTTATTGGTTTCCTTATGTTGGGGATGAATTCTTATCAGCACAGTGCTGCACTATATTCCACTTTATTTTACTAGGATCATATTTATTTACATACCTGCTTTTTTTAACACCTTAACCCCTTCAGAACCCTGCCATTTTTCACCTTAAGGACCAAGCCATTTTTTGCAAATCTGACATCTGTCACTTTATGTGGTGATAACTTTAAAACGCTTTTACTTATCCAAGCCATTCTAAGACTGTTTTCTCGTCACATATTGTACTTCAAGACAGTGCTAAAATTGGGTAAAAAAATGTATTTTTATTTATTAAAAAAAATCCAAATTTTCCAAAAATTGGGAAAAATTTCCAAATTTCCAAATTTCAATTTCTCTACTTTTATTATAGATAGTAATAACTCAAAAAAAAAAATAGTTATTACTTTGCATTCCCCATATGTCTACTTCATGTTTGGATCATTTTGTGAATGCCATTTTATTTTTTGGGGACGTTAGAAGGCTTAGAAGTTTAGAAGCAAATCTTGAAATTTTACAGAAAATTTCCAAAACCCACTTTATAAGAACCATTTGAGGTCTGAAGTCACTTTGTGAGGCTTACATAATAGAAACCACCCAAAAAGACCCCGTTTTAGAAACTACACCCCTCAAGGTATTCAAAACTGATTTTCCAAACTTTGTTAACCCTTTAGGTGTTTCACAAGGATTATTGGAAAATAGAGATAAAATTTAAAAATTTCACTTTTTTGCCAGATTTTCCATTTGAATCCATTTTTTCCAGTTACAAAGCAAGGGTTAACAGCCAAACAAAACTTAATATTTACTGCCCTGTTTATGTAGTTTACAGAAACACCCTATATGTGGTCGTAAACTGCTGTACGAGCACACAGCATTGCATAGAAGAAAAGGAACGCCATACGGTTTTTGGAAGGCAAATTTTGCTGGACTAGTGTTTTGACACCATGCCCCATTTGAAGCCCCCCGGATGCACCCCTAGAGTAGAAACTCAAAAAAGTGACCCCATTTTGGAAACTATAGGATAAGGTGGCAGTTTTGTTAGTACTATATTAGGGTACATATGATTTTTGGTTACTTTATATTACACTTTTTGTGAGGCAAGGTAACAAGAAATAGCTGTTTTGGCAACGTTTTTATTTTTTGTTATTTACAACATTCACTTGACATTCTGAACGATCACGTGGTATTTTTATAGAGTAGGCTACGAACGTGACAATACCAAATATGTTTGTTTGTTTCCGTTTTACATAACAAAGCATTTTTGAAAAAAAGTTTTTTTTTTTTTTTGTGTTTCCACATTCTGAAAGCCATCGTTTTATTTATTTTTTGGGTGACTTATGTAGAGGCTCATTTTTTTTTGGGATGAGATGACCGTTTGATTGGTACTATTATAGGGTGCATATGACTATTTGATTGCTTGCTATTACACTTTTTATGATGTAAGGTGACAAAAAATGGCTTTTTTTACACCGTTTTTATTTTTTTAGTTTTTTACGGTATTCACCTGAGGGGTTAGGTCATGTGATATTTTTATAGAGCTGGGTTATTACGGATGCGGTGATACCTAATATGTCTACTTTTATTTAATTATGTAAGTTTTACACAATGATTCCATTTTTGAAACAAAGAAAATCATGTTTTAGTGTCTCCATAGTCTGAGAGCCATAGTTTTTTCAGTTTTTTGGAGATTGTCTTAGAAAGGGGCTAATTTTTTGTGGGATGAGGTGACGGTTAGATTGGTACTATTTTGGGGGTATACGCCTTTTTGATCGCTTGGTGTTGCACTTTTAGTGATGTATGAGAATCAAAAAATGGTTTATTTAGCACAATTTTTTTTTTTTTACGGTGTTTATCTGAGGGGTTAGGACATGTGTTTTATTTTTTTTACTTTTTTTTAAACTTTTTTTTTGGTCCCACTCTGGGACTTCAACTTTTGGGGGTCTGATCCCTTTTACAATGGATGACAATACTTCTGTATTGTCATGCATTGGCTGTAAGTGTATTACACAGTGTAATACACTTACGGCTTCCTGCCTGTGAGAACCAGGGGCTTCGGATCACCTCACAGATTTTCAATCGGATTCAGGTCTAGGCTCTGGCTGGGCCATTCCAAAACTTCCATCTTCTGGTGACGCCATTCCTTTGGAATGTATGCTTTCGGTCGTTGTCATGCTGAAAAATGAAGTTCCTCTTCATGTTCAGCTTTCTAGCAGAAGCCTGAAGGTTTTGTGCCAATATTGACTGGTATTTGGAACTGTTCATAATTCCCTCTAGCTCAGGCATCCTCAAACTGCGGCCCTCCAGCTGTTGTAAAACTACAACTCCCACAATGCCCTGCTGTAGGCTGATACCTGTAGGCTGTTCGGGCATGCTGGGAGTTGTAGTTTTGCAACAGCTGGAGGGCCGCAGTTTGAGGATGCCTGCTCTAGCTTAACTAAGGCCCCAGTGCCAGCTGAAGAAAAACAGCAAAAAGCATGATGCTGCCACTATCATGCTTCACTGTGGGTATGGTGTTCTTTTGATGATGTGCAGTGTTGTTTTTGGGCCAAACATATCTTTTGGAATTATGGCTAAAAATTTCAACCTTGGTTTCATCTGACCTTAACACCTTTTCCCACATGCTTTTGGGAGACTTCAGATGTGTTTTTTGCAAAATGTAGCCTGGCTTAGATGTTTTTCTTTATAAGAAAAGGCTTTCGTCTTGCCACTCTACCCCAGGGCCGTCTTTAATATTGATTGGACCCTGGGCAAAAATTTACTTAGGCCCCCTGGATCCCACCTTCCCACACCCTAGCATGCAATCACACCCTCCACCACAACACACAAAAAAAAATCTGCACACCTGGTAGAGTACAGTGAATGACTGTAAATACTTGCAGTTTTGAAGACTCCAGCGGCTCAGGATCAGTGCTCTGGGCAGCTGGACTCAGGGCTGGAAGTGGGCACCGCTCTGCAGCAAGGAGACCGGGGCTCGGCTCACCCTAGCGTTACAGTGCACCCCAGCACCCCACAGTATGCAGTATAGCACCCTATAGTATACAGCACTCCACAGTATGCAGTATAGCACCCTATAGTATACAGCACCCCACAGTATGCAGTATAGCACCCTATAGTATACAGCACCCCACAGTATGCAGTATAGCACCCTATAGTATACAGCACCCGACAATATACAGTATAGCACCCTATAGTATACAGCACCCCACAGTATGCAGTATAGCACCCAATAATATACAGCAACCCACAGTATGCAAGGAGAATAGCACCCTATAGTATACAGCACCCCACAGTATGCAGTATAGCACCCTATAGTATACAGCACCCCACAGTATGTAGTATAGCACCCTATAGTGTATAGCACCCCACAGTATACAGCACCCCATACTATACAGTATACAGCACCCCACAGTATATAGTACAGCAGTATAGCACCCCAGAGTATACAGTACAGCAGTATATCATCCCACAGTATAGCACCCCACAGTGTAAAGCACCCCACAATATACAGTCCCCCACAATATACAGCACCCCACAGTATACAGCATACAGCACACCACAGTATATAGTAGAGCAGTATAGCACCCCACATTATACAGCACCCCACAGTATACAGTAGAGCAGTATAGCACCCCACAGTATACAGCACCCCCACAATATACAGTAAAGCAGTATAGCACCCCACAGTATACAGCACCCCACAATATACAGTAGAGCAGTATAGCACCCCACAGTATACAACACCCCATAGTATACAGTAGAGCAGTATAGCACCCCACAGTATACAGCATCCCACAATATACAACACCCAACAGTATACAGTAGAGCAGTATAGCACCCCACAGTATACAGCACCCCATAGTATACAGCACCCCACAATATACAGCATCCCACACTATACAGTATACAGCACCCCACAGTATACAGCACCCCATACTATACAGTATACAGCACCCCACAGTATATAGTACAGCAGTATAGCACCCCACAGTATACAGTACAGCAGTACATCATCCCACAGTATAAAGCACCCCACAGTGTAAAGCACCCCACAATATACAGTCCCCCACAATATACAGCACCCCACAGTATACAGCACACCACAGTATATAGTAGAGCAGTATAGCACCCCACATTATACAGCACCCCACAGTATACAGCACCCCACAGTATACAGTAGAGCAGTATAGCACCCCACAGTATACAGCACCCCCACAATATACAGTAAAGCAGTATAGCACCCCACAGTATACAGCACCCCACAATATACAGTAGAGCAGTATAGCACCCCACAGTATACAACACCCGACAGTATACAGTAGAGAAGTATAGCACCCCACAGTATACAACACCCAACAGTATACAGTAGAGCAGTATAGCACCCCACAGTATACAGCACCCCATAGTATACAGCACCCCACAATATACAGCATCCCACAATATAAAGTAGAGCAGTATTGCACACCACAATATACAGCATCCCACACTATACAGTACCCCACAGTATACAGTAGAGCAGTATAGCACCCCACAGTATACAACACCCCACAGTATACAGTAGAGCAGTATAGCACCCCACAGTATACAACACCCCACAGTATACAGTAGAGCAGTAGAGCACCCCATAGTATACAACACCCCACAGTATACAGTAGAGCAGTAGAGCACCCCAAAGTATGCAACACCCCACAGTATACAGTAGAGCAGTATATCGCCCCATAGTATACAGCACCCCACAATATACAGCATCCCACAATATACAGCACCCCACAGTATACAACACCCCACAGTATACAGTAGAGCAGTATAGCACCTCACAGTATACAGCACCCCACAGTATACAGTAGAGCAGTATAGCACCTCACAGTATACAGCACCCTACAGTATATAGCACCCCACAATATACAATACACCACAATATACAGTAGAGCAGTATAGCACCCCACAAAATACAGCACCCCATAGTATACAGCACCCCACAATATACAGTAGAGCAGTATAGCACCCCACAGTATATAGCACCCCATAGTATACAGTAGAGCAGTATAGCACACCACAATATACAGCATCCCACAGTATTCAGTAGAGCAGTATAGCACCCCACAGTATACAGCACAGCAGTATAGCACATCACAGTATACATCACCCCACAGTATACAGTAGAGCAGTATAGCACACCACACTATACAGCACCCCACATTATACAGTAGAGCAGTTTAGCACACCACAGTATACAGTACCCCACAGTATTCAGCACCCTACAGTATACAGCACCCCACAATATACAGCACCCCACAATATACAGCCGCCCACAGTATACAGCACCCCACAGTATACAGTAGCTTACAGTATATTAGTATAACATCCCCTGTCACCATTTCCTGATGTAATCTTCACAAAAAAAGCTCCACAGTTAAGGCAAACTTCTCCTGCAGCAACACTCCTGGTAGAAAGAAAGGACCTTTGATGACCTCATAGCCATGTGACCAGTAATATTGCTAGGTTACTGGTCACATGGTGATGATGTCATCTAAGGGCCTTATAGAATCACAGCTCTCACAGTTTGCTGCCTGGAGTGCTGGCAGGTAGGCATGGCATGGCAGCACCCCCCAGTGTAGCTGACAGCCTGACACCCAGGGCAGTGGCCACCAGGGCTCAGGAGGCAGCTGCCTTGGGCCCCCCAGGAGCAACTCGGCCCTGGGCAGCTGCACCTTTTGTCCCTTGTTAAAGACAGCCCTGCTCCACCCCATAACCCAGACATATGACGAATACGGGAGATTGTTATCACATGTACCACACAGTGATAGGCCTCTTGGTAGCCTCCCAGACCAGTTTTCTTCTCGTCTTTTCATCAATTTTGGAGGGACGTCCAGTTCTTGGTAATGTCACTGTTGTGCCATATTTTCTCCATTTGATGATGACTGTCTTCACTGTGTTCTCTAATGGTATATCTAATGCCTTGGAAATTATTTTGTACCCTTCTCCTGACTGATACCTTTTAACAATGAGATCCCTTTGATGCTTTGGAAGCTCTCTGTGGACTATGGCTTTTGCTGTGGGATGCGACTAAGAAAATTTAAGGAAAGACCAACTAGAGCAGCTGTGCTTTATTTGGGGTTAATCAGAGGCACCTTTAAATGATGGCAGGTGTATGCTGACTCCTAATTAACATGATTTTGAATGTGATTGCTTAATTCTGAACACAGCTACATCCCCAGTTATAAGAAGGTGTGCACACTTATGCAACCACATTATTTTAGTTTTTTTTTTTTTTTCTGCCCTCCACCTAAAAGATTTCAGTTTGTTTTTCAATTGAGTAGTACAGTTTATAGGTCACATTAAAGGTGAAAAAAGTTCTGAAATGATTTATCTTTGTCTCATTTTTTTACAGCACACAAACCTGACATTTTAACAGGGGTGTGTGGACTTTTTATATCCACTGTATATATATATATATATATATATATATATATATATATATATATACAGTTGTGTTCCAAATTATTCAACCCCCAATGCTGTAAAGGGTTTTAGGGAATTTAGTGTACATTTGTAATTGTGTTCAGAATGAAATCTTACAAAGACTTTTTAAAGAATCAAATGCAACTAAAATGACATCAATTGTTTTTGTAATACAGTATTAAATGTTTTTTTTTTGTGATTTCTTCATTGACACAATTATTCAACCCCTTAAAGACTACCACTCTTAAGAACAGAGGTTCATTCAAGTGTTTTCGATCAGGTATTGAAAACACCTGTGGATGTCAAGGAGCAGCAATCAAGCATAATAAGCACCAATTAGGCAGATTTAAAAGGACTGGGATACTCAGCTCCTTCTAGACATTTACTGGTGTGTTTACAATCATGGTGAAGTCAAGAGAATGGTTCAGGAAGACAAGAGAAGAGGTGATTTCTCTTCACAGGAAGGGCAATGGCTATAAGAAGATTGCAAAGATGTTAAACATACCAAGAGACACCATAGGAAGCATCATTCGCAAATTCAAGGCAAAGGGCACTGTTGAAACGCTACCTGGTCATGGCAGAAAGAAGATGCTGACTTCGACTGCTGTGCGCTACCTGAAGCGCGAAGTGGAGAAAAGTCCCCGTGTGACTGCTGAGGAACTGAAAAAAGATTTGTCAGATGTGGGTACTGAAGTTTCAGCTCAGACAATAAGGTGGACACTGCGTAATGAAGGCCTCCATGCCAGAACTCCCAGGCGCACCCCCTTTGTAATGACCGGCGTCACGCACAGGGAGGGAAAAGGGAAAGCCCTGCCCAAGGGAGAGGGAAAGGTGGTGACCCCTGACTCACCTTGCGGCTGGCACCTGACTGCCCTGACGTCCCTAGACGGGTTCCTCACCCGTGTGGCGATCACGTGCCTAAACCCTGGCTTTCCCTTAAATGAGCCCTAGATAGTGAACGGGCCGGTGGGATCGCTAGTCCGCACCACTGACACTTAGAGGGAAACACCAGGGAGAGGACAGACAATACAGACAAACACATACACCCAGGTGGGCGACCACAGCAGACCACAAAGGTCCAACAGGGATCCGGAGGGTAGCGTTCTGGACCAACCACCAGAGAACGCAGAAACACAGCTCCAGAGGGTCAGAATAGATGTCCAGGCAGGAAGCTCTATATCTGGCAGCCAGAGAAGTGTGAGAGGGGAATATAAGGAGGTTGGGAGTGCTGGACAAGGAACAGCTGAGGAGAAGGAGCTACGGATCCCTGAGTGAGCCAAAAGGGTTTGCAAAGCAAACCCAGAAAGCTACCATAAGGAAACAGCCCTATCTTACATAGAGCGCGCAGCCAACCACTGAGACTTCCTGACCCCGGGTATAACGGAGTCAGGCGTGGTTCTTGACACCCTCGTGACACCCTTGCTGTCTCCAAAGAATAAGAAGAGTCGACTGCAGTATGCCAAAAGTCATGTGGACAAACCACAAAAGTTTTCTGTGGACTGATGAAACAAAATTAGAACTGTTTGGGCCCATGGATCAACGCTATGTTTGGAGGAGGAAGAACAAGGCCTATGAAGAAAAGAACACCTTGCCTACTGTGAAGCATGGTGTGGGGTCAATCATGCTTTGGGGCTGTTTTGCTTCTACAGGTACAGGGAAGCTTTAGCGTGTGCAAGGTACCATGAATTCTCTTCAGTACCAGGAGATATTGGATGAAAATGTGATGCAGTCCGTCACAAACCTGAGGCTTGGGAGACGTTGTACCTTTCAACAGGACAATGATCCCAAGCATACCTCCAAGTCCACTAGAGCATGGTTGCAGATTAAAGGCTGGAACATTTTGAAGTGGCCATCGCAGTCACCAGACTTAAATCCGATTGAGTACCTCTGGTGGGACTTAAAGAAAGCAGTTGCAGCGCGCAAGCCTAAGAATGTGACTGAACTGGAGGCTTTTGCCCATGAAGAATGGGCGAAGATACCCGTAGATCGCTGCAAGACACTTGTGTCAAGCTATGCTTCACGTTTAAAAGCTGTTATGACTGGAAAAGGATGTTGTACTAAGTACTAAGATTGAATGTCACTTGGGGGTTGAATAAAACTGATAATGATGTGAGCACAGAAAAGACATTTGTAGTTATTTCATTATAAATGTTATGTTATATTTGTCTGACTTACAAGTGCCTCTTTGATTTTATTGTAAACTAGATGACTAAAATGATCAAAATCAATATCAAACTGGCCAAAACACTCAATTTCAGTGGGGGTTGAATAATTTTGAAAACAACTGTATATATCAGAAATATGCCAATATTAGGCGTATTTCTGGCGTAGATTGCAGCAGAAAGGTTATTTTTTTCGTCACCAACACCAGGTCTAAAAAAGTGAGCGTGGCTTGGGCGGGAAGGGCCGGCAAGCCTGTTTCATTCATCATTTTCTACATACTGCATACTGCAGTGTGGGAGATGTGCCGGACCCTATGCGGGTTGGCTCAGTGACGTCCTATCACCACGCCAGACCATCTGCATGGCCTACAGGCCTGCTCACACATACGTATGCAATACTGCTAGGGAGGGGCCCCTTTGGGTATAAATAACTCAGCGGTGGAGTGCTCAGCTGAGCGGCCCCACAAGGGAATCATCCCCTGCAGAATGAGGAACCCGCCTGAAAACCAGCAACCCCTGAAAGACGAGCATTCCCCTATACCAGGTAAGGGCAAACTGCGGCTCTCCAGCTGTTGAAAAACTACAAATCCCATCATGCCCTGATGTAGGCTGATAGCTGTAGGCAGACTGGGTGTTGTAGTTTTACAACAGTTGGAGAGCCCCTGTTTGCCCATCCCTGCCCTATACAAAGAGCAAGTATCATAACCCTTTCCTTTTCCATATACAATGGGCACTCCCCTGTAGAAACCCTTTCTTTTTCCCTATCTATTCATTAACCCTTTCCTTGCACCTATCATTATAACAACACATTAACCCTTTCCTTTACTACCCCTAAACAAGAGATAGCTAGTTAGCCCTTTCCTTTTCTACAAGAACTAGCTGATTAACCCTTTCCCTTGCTACAAGAGCTAGCTGGTTTTTCTACCCCATATATATCTTTAACGCTAAATGTTTTATTTCCCTTTTACAGTAGGGACAGTTAGTACTAGATGGGGAAGGAGCCGCTTGTGTGTGTGGGTATTTGATACCATTGCATTTACAATCACGAAATTTGGTACACAGGTACATCAGGTGTCCGGGAAGGTTTTAGACCAGTTCTCAGCTCTCTAGGACGTACCATTCCTGAGATATTCTCAAAAAATGCATTAGCCAATCGAAGCTAGGTCACATGACCCTTATCAGCCAATAGAAGCTTGCAGGTCCTCCAGCCTCCACATACTCAGTTTTACTCCAGGTTTCCATAACAACCTAACAATTTTTCTTCACTGATCTAGGAGAGCTTTAAAGCAGCGGTCCCCAACTGCCGGGCCGCGGCCCAGGACCGGGCCGTGAAAGATTGTTAGCCGGGCCGCGGCGATCAGGGCCATCTTTATCGCGGTACTAATGAAGCGCTTCCATTATGGAAGCGCTTCATTAGTACAGGAGGACCAGGAAGCGGTGAAGGATCTGTACTCACCACTTCCTTGTCCTCGGCTATCGGCTGTGCAGGGCTGTGCACAGCGTGAGGTCACACTGTGCGTCGCGATACACAGCAGACAGCAGGAAGAAGAGGATCGCGATGGTGACCAGGAGCAGGAGAGGTAAGTGTTTTTTTTTTGTTTTTTTTGTGCTGACATAAGGGCTGATGGCTGACATATGGCTGACATGGGGGGCTCATGGCTGACATAAGGGGGGGCTGACATGGGGGGCATAAGGGCTGGGGGCTGACATAAGGGGCTGATGGTTGACACAAGGGCTGATGGCTGACATGGGGGGCTGATGGATGGCTGACATGGGGGGCTGATTAACATTGGGGATCTGATTGCTGGTCTGACCTGAGGTGTAATAAAAAATATTTTTTTCTTATTGTTCTACTCTAAAACCTAGGTGCATCTTATAGGGCAAAAAATACGATACAGTGCAGCAGAGACCAGTGCAGCAGAGACCCTAGTCAGTTTATATAGTGGTTATATAGTATTATATATTTTAATTTGCACCTTGTGCTTTGTTATGTGCGTGAGTCAGTCAGCGCCAACTAGCCCCCCTAAGCCCCACCCAACCCCTTAAGCCCCGCCCCCCAGAACACCCCCCCACACACACACACACACACACACCCGGTCCCTGGGAAAATGGTCTTGCATGAAACTAGTCCTTGGTGCAAAAAAGGTTGGGGACCACTGCTTTAAAGGAAATCTGTCACAAGGATAATTGCTATTGAAGTAAAGCCATGGCCTAATAGCACTTAGTACCTTATTTCAATATGTGCCTTTGTTCCAGCAATAGATGTTTTTATCCTCTGAAAATCCAAATTATTTGCTATGCAAATGAGCCAGTAAGGTGCCCAGAGGGGCGTCACTCTTGCAGGAAGGAGCCCAGACACACCCCCTGCCACAATAAGTCCACCCTCAAAAGACTTAAAACCCCGCCCCCAGGTCCCACTAAGCCATGCCATGATCTGGTTAGGCCACACCCCCTCCCACTCCTGAGCCGACGGGGTTTGAAAAAATAAAGGTAAAAATCAACTTCTGTTAGCTGCAGGGGTGGGAGGGAGGGTGACTTTCTCCCTGCAGCTCACACTCAGACAGCACAGTACTGCTGTCTTAGAGTGAGCTGTTCAAAAGGACATGCCCCCAATTCGGTAAGGCCACGCCCCCTCCCACTCCTTAGCTAACTGAAATTGAAAAAATGAAGTTAAAAATCAACTTCTAGGTCCTGCTAAGCCACTCTCAGATCTGATTAGGCCACGCCCCCTCCACTCCTCAGCTGACGAGGATTGAAAAAATGAAGGTAAAAATCAACTTTTGTCAGCTGCAGGGGTGGGAGGGAGGGTGACTTTCTCCCTGCAGCTCACACTCAGACAGTATAGTGCTGCTGTCTTAGAGTGAGCTGTTCAAAAGGTCACACCCCACCGATCAAGTAAAGGCCACTGTTAAGGCGGCAGGCCCCTGTGGAGGTCACTGTCAAGGAGGTGAAAATCACTGTTAAAGGGAAATTCTGCTGTAAAGGTCAAAGTTAAGGGGGTGGGCTGCTGTGAAGGTCCAATTTTAAGGGACGGGGCACTGTGGGGGGTCAGTGTTAAGGGGTGGGGGCTGTGGAGGTCACTGTTTTGGGGGCGGGGTGCTGTAGATGTCACTGTTATAGTGGATAGTGTTGATATCTTTTAACGACACACATGGTGGATGACCGAAGAATTCTTTCCCTGGTGAAGAAAACACCCTTCACAACAGTGGGCCAGATCAAGAACACTCTCCAGGAGGTAGGTGTATGTGTGTCAAAGTCAACAATCAAGAGAAGACCTCACCAGAGTGAATACAGAGGGTTCACCAGTTTGCCAAACGACATCTAGAAAAGCCTTCACAGTTCTGGAACAACATCCTATGGACAGATGAGACTAAGATCAACTTATACCAGAGTGATGGGAAGAGAAGAGTATGGAGAAGGAAAGGAACTGCTCATGATCCTAAACATACCACCTCATCAGTGAAGCATGGTGGTGGTAGTATCATGGCGTGGGCATGTATGGCTGCCAATGGAACTGGTTCTCTTGTATTTATTGATGATGTGACTGCTGACAAAAGCAGCAGGATAAATTCTGAAGTGTTTCGGGCAATATTATCTGCTCATATTCAGCCAAATGCTTCAGAACTCATTGGACGGCGCTTCACAGTGCAGATGGACAATAACCCAAAGCATACTGCAAAAGCAACCAAAGAGTTTTTTAAGGGAAAGAAGTGGAATGTTATGCAATGGCCAGGTCAATCACCTGACCTGAATCCGATTGAGCATGCATTTCACTTGCTGAAGACAAAACTGAAGGGAAAATGCCCCAAGAACAAGCAGGAACTGAAGACAGTTGCAGTAGAGGCCTGGCGGAGCATCACCAGGGATGAAACCCAGCTTCTGGTGATGTCTATGCATTCCAGACTTCAGGCTGTAATTGACTGCAAAGGATTTGCGGCCAAGTATTAAAAAGTGAAAGTTTGAGCTATGACTATTATTCTGTCCCATTACTTTTGGTCCCCTAACAAGTGGGAGGCACATATGCAAACTGTTGTAATTCCTACACCGTTCACCTGATTTGGATGTAAATATCCTCAAATTAAAGCTGACAGTCTGCAGTTAAAACACATCTTGTTCGTTTCATTTCAAATCCATTGTGGTGGTGTATAGAGCCACAAATGTTACAATTGTGTTGATGTCCCAATATTTATGGACCTGACTGTATGTAAATCAGCCTGGTAAGGAGCCCAAGAGGCTGTACTAACTGTTCTGGAGCCCAGCCACGCCCCCTGTGAAAGAGCCCAGCACTGCCTGTATCCTCGAATCTCCTCCTTGCTCAGAGAGTCAGATCGCCGTAATCTGATGCCAGCACAGGGAAGGAACACTATGCCGGCACTGTGCATGCGCGAGCTCGCGCATAGCGAGATTACGGCAATCTGACTCTCTGAACAAGGAGGAGATTCGTGGATACAGGCGGTGCTAGGCTCCTTCACAGGGGTCGTGGCTGGGCTCCAGAACGGTTAGTACAGTCCCTTGGGCTCCTTACCAGGTTGATTTACATATATATATATATATATTTATATAAAAAATCATTTTTTACACTCAATAAAACCACACAGAGCTATCTGACAGGTATATTGCGGACATGCTAGCGGCGATCTAGCCGTGCATGTCCGCAACTCTATAGGGTAAAAAGAGGTGACAGAATCCCTTTAAATATACCCGAGCGAAGCCGGGTCCTTCATCTACTATATATTGTAGGAAGACGCAAGAGACCATCATTCATGAAAGGTATGTGTCACCGAGATTCCTGGCCTCGGTGAGGTAGGAGCCGATAGTTTTCAGTGTCAGTGGCAGCTATTATTGACTGACAATGTTTGTTGTTAGTATGGCTGTAAAGCCGATCCAGGCCGGCTCTTACTGGGAGTAGCCAAAGTGCTGGGTGGGTGGCTTCTCCCCACGCTCCAGGTCGGGTCTTTATTGGCCTATATAAAACCCAGCCAACAGTCTCAGCTGGGAGTAGATTATCCTCCATCTGACAGTGGAGCGCTGTCAGTCTCTGTGTGTTTTGGAACTGAGAACTTGTGCCATGTTAAAGGGCAGAGAGACGCCTGCTGGGAAACAGGCCCTAAAGCCTGCTGTGGACTGCGGGTGGAAAAACTGCTGACCAGGTAAAGGCTTTTGTTCTGTGGACTTTTTATGGTGTGAACAAACACCAAGACTGCAAACCATTACTTTTTGTTTTTTCCTATGTGTGAATAAAACACTGAACTGTTTAAGTTAAAGTCTTTGTGGTTGCCTCTGTACTGCATCCGCTAGCCTGTCTACCAGACCAAATCTCCACAATATATATAGCAGCTCCCTTATCCTTTTACATGTGTCGATAGTTGTCAGTAAACATTTGTAGAAACTTTCATTCAGCTGGTCATCAGCCCATATCAAAATCCAAGTGTTGGGCCAACAAAGGAACAAATGCTCTTTAAAGTCTTATGAGGCTTTTAAATACTCAACGCCCTTTAAACAAGCTCAACTCGCTATGTAAAATGACCATAAGGACTGACCATGATCATGTGTTTTTGCAGATATTTAAATAGGAGAAGCTTCACTAGATTACTTCCAGGGCATTTCACACAGTGATGTCACAGTTTAGCTTTCATTGACACTAGTGTGCAGTTCACACTGTTACTGGAGGAGAGATATGAGGAGGGTAGCAAAATCTAGGTTTAATGATGATAAACCAAGAAGCATCTCCATCAAGTTTTTTATATGGAAAACTCTCTATTTCTGAATAAGTATGCAAGAGAAGTAACTCATGGCTAGGCTGTGAAAAGTTTAACAACCCTGAGGCTGCCAAAAAGCAAGGCCGCCGAGTTAATTGCTTAATTGTAGTAAGCAAATGATAGTAAACTGGATTGACTTCTCTTTCTGAGCACAAAAGCCTTACCTGTGCCCACAGCCTATTTTGTGAATTTTATGATCTGCCATTTGTTAGAAATTCAGCACATATACAGTATATACAGCTTCTGAATTAGGTATTCATTCTGCTATGTCAGATAGGTTTGTATATCAGCCACAAGGATTACTGTTAATGGTGTGGACCCACTGGGTTGCTACTGATTTATCATTTGGCTAAACCATGGAATAGAGTCTTAAGCCCCAGCAAGGAGGCAGAGGTCAGGGCTGGCAGAGTTCAGGCCCTATGCTAGACAGGCAGAATACTGGAGAGGTAGCAGATGGGTAGATGAGGTCAGAAGACAGGTCAAGTCAGTGTCAAATAATGCAGATCAGAAGAACACCTTACTAATTACTGGTACCAAAAGAACCTTCTTCAGCTACAAAAAGGAATCTGTTACCAGTGACCTCCCTATCCAACTGTTTGCATGGACACATAGCTGTGGTTCACCTGATTAAAACGCTGTTTATCTTTGTTGAAAACTCAGGCTCCGTCCCTTTCTCTTAATATACAAATTAGGACTTTTGTGCAATTAGGGTGTCACCACCCTCTTGTTGCATTCAAGCTCCACTCTTTTCTGCAGCCAGCCCCTTCCTCGCCGCTTTGCCACTGCCTGGCCCTGTCAATTATTGCAGTGGTAATAGAAGAAATTCAGCTTTTTGGCGCTCCAAAACCCGGTCAAGGCAAACTTGAGTTTCAAACTTCTTTTTATTTCAATAAAATAGGTTTGCAATAAAAACACTGCATTTCAGGGAATTAAGATCCCCTTACTCAGGTTAAAAAAAACATTTTTTTTAACCTGAGGAAGGGGATCTTAATTCCCTGAAACGCGTTGTTTTTATTGCAAACCTATTTTATTGAAATAAAAAGAAGTTTGAAACTCAAGTTTGCCAAATGCCAAATTTGCATATTAAGAATAGTATCATAAGTCAGGAATGGAGCTTCAGATCAACATATTAAAAACAGTGTTTTAAACAGAATAACTACAGCTATGTGTCTATGCAATCAGTTGGATAGGGATATCTCTGGTGACAGATTCCCTTTAATAAGACTGTAACTTCTGCAGATACTATCTCATTTAAAAACTAAGAGAAAGCACATATGCACATGACAGGCACCATCAGTAGGAGAGCAGCCCTTAAGCAGGACAGTGGCAAGGAGAACATGATGCCAGATATGGAGGCCCCAGGGTGGAGGATAGCAGAGGTGGGCCCCGAGGTGGGGAGAGGATCATGACAATATTATAATTCAATTACTAAGCCATTATGCAATATGCAACCTCCTGCACAGGAGCCTTGTCTATCATTACATTGGGGTTCAATGGGCCTGCTACCTAGACTGAATCTCCTATGGCTGATTATGGCTAAGAATCAATCTATTGAACAAATGAGTAAAAACGTGTTGCAAAAAACACAGAGGCATATACTATACTGCCTCCCACAAACAGAAGTACCATAGTCTTGCGCCGAAAATCCTCACTGATACATTCTCTCCTTGATATTCATTTTGGTCTGTGTCCCTGGATTGCTGCCCGTGTTTCTAACAGCAGGAGACAAATGTATTACTTGAATGCTTATCATCCCAGAATATATGCTGTATATGAAATACGAGAATGTAGAACCAGGAGTGAGCCTCTCACACGTATATATTTAAAGCTGACAGACCTATCACAGGGACTTCATGTAGAATATTCACAGGAAAAATAATTTTCTAATAGACTAGTGGCCTGGCATCTCAATTCTTCTAATTATGTCTAACAAATTATTCTACAACGCAGGTCATTACTCCTGGGATTTATCTCAGCGCTGTGAAGAGAATATAGATGATCAAAAGAAAGGGAGAGATGCTTCATATGCTTTGTAAGTACGCTGCGGAAAAAGCTAAAGCAATGGGAGGAGGGGGTGTTAGGCTCAATATCAAACTAGATTGAAAAAGAGCCGGCTTTTAAATGAAGTGGAACCCAAGCCCCTTCCTACAGATTCTTCATTGTACATAAAAGGAAAAAACAAATTGTATTCAGCTAGGTACACAGAACATGTACATGAATATTGTTTCCCTCATTTGAATAAGGTATTTTATGTTCACCAGCTTTATATGTTGGTGCCTCATAGCACTTTTTTTTTTTGCCCTTTTTGAACATTTTTTGGCCATGTGGTTCATTTCAAAAGTAAGAGCCCTTTCACTTATATGACATGGTCATATATTTGAAGAGATGTTTTGGGGGTATACAGCAGCCCCCTATCAGCCATTTGTTTCATGGAAGTAGCAATGCACTACCGCTGCAAGAAAAGCAAGATGTCTACTCTAATCAGCAGATGTATATGTGGATAATTGTTTGCAGTAGGACAACCTACAGTTCTCCAGTGGTCATGTAATGACCGGCGTCACGCACAGGGAGGAAAAAGGGAAAGCCCTGCCCAAGGGAGAGGGAAAGGTGGTGACCCCTAACTCACCTTGCGGCTGGCACCTGACTGCCCTGACGTCCCTAGACGGGTTCCTCACCCGTGCGGCGATCACGTGCCTAAACCCTGGCTTTCCCTAAAATGAGCCCTAGATAGTGAACGGGCCGGTGGGATCACTAGTCCGCACCACTGTCACTAAGAGGGAAACACCAGGGAGAGGACAGACAAAACAGACAAACACATACACCCAGGTGGGCGACCACAATAGACCACAAAGGTCCAACAGGTATCCGGAGGGTAGCGTTCTGGACCAACTACCAGAGAACGCAGCAACACAGCTCCAGAGGGTCAGAATAGATGTCCAGGCAGGAAGCTCTATATCTGGCAACCAGAGAAGTGTGAGAGGGGAATATAAGGAGGTTGGGAAAGCTGGACAAGGAACAGCTGAGGAGAAGGAGCTACGGATCCCTGAGTGAGCCAAAAGGGTTTGCAAAGCAAACCCAGAAAGCTACCATAAGGAAACAGCCCTATCTTACATAGAGCGTGCAGCCAACCGCTGCGACTTCCTGACCCCGGGTATAACGGAGTCAGGCGTGGTTCTTGACACCCTCGTGACAGGTCACAAGTAGAGTTGAGCGGACACCTGGATGTTCGGGTTCGGCAGGTTCGGCCGAACTTGAAAAAAAAAATCGGGTTCGGGACCCGAACTTGACCCGAACTAGAACCCGAACCCCTTTGAAGTCAATGGGGACCCAAACTTTCGAGCACTAAAATGGCTGTAAAAATGTCATGGAAAGAGCTAGAGGGCTGCAAAAGGCAGCAAAATGTGCTTAAGAGCATGGCAAATCCTCTGCAAACAAATGTGGATAGGGAAATGAATTAAAAAAACATAACAGACCTTAAAAAAATAAAAATTAGGAATGATGTAGGAGGAAGAGGTTGAGGAGGCGGTGAATGGGTGGATGTGGCCGTGTAGGCTCACGTGGTGGTCTAGGTGGAAGCGGCGGCGAAGGAGGAATAGGTAGCCAACACAGATGTGTGTTATTTTGCATTTTTACATAGGGGTATCCCCCAAAATATTGGGACATATAAAAAAAAAAAAAAAAGGAATAAGTGCACTTGAGTACAAGGATGGATGGTTGAGGCTGTTAGAACTGTCTATTCTGCACAAGGTACAGACAAGTCCTGAGGGATCCAAGCCTGGTTCATTTTAATGAAGGTGAGCTTGTCCACGTTGGCTGTGGACAGGCGGCTGCGTCTGTCTGTAATGACGCCTCCTGCCGCGCTAAATACACGTTCAGAGAGTACACTGGCTGCAGGGCAGGCCAGCAGCTCCAAGGCATACAGGGCAAGTTCTGGCCATGTGGACAATTTGGAGACCCAGAATTTGAATGGGGCAGAACCGTCAGTCAGTACTGTAGGCGTGTGCACAGGTACTGTTCCACCATGTTGTTCAAATGCTGCCTCCTGCTAACACGCTCCATATCAGCAGTTGGGGCCGGTTGTTGCGGCGAGGTGACAAAGCTTTTCCACATGTTGGCCATGCTATCCCTGCCTTCTGAGGTGCTGCGGCTGACACAGCTGCGTTGGCGACCTCTTCCTCCTCCCCTGCCTTCGCCTTGTGCTTCCACTTGTCCCCCGGCATCAGTCAGGAATGCTCTCAGAAGCGCGTCTATTAGCGTGCGCCTGTAGTCGCGCATCTTCCGATCACACTCCAGTGAGGGAATTAAGGACGGCACATTGTCTTTGTAACGGGGATCCAGCAGGGTGGCTACCCAGTAGTCAGCACACGTTAAAATGTGGACAACTCTGCAGTCGTTGCGCAGGCACTGCAGCATGTAGTCGCTCATGTTTGCCAGGCTGCCCAGAGGTAAGGTGTCCTCTGTGGGAGGCGTATCGTCTGCGTCCTCCGAATCCCCCCAGCCACACACCAGTGATGGGCCCGAGCTGCGTTGGATACCACTCCGCTGTGAACATGCTTCATCCCCATCCTCCTCCAGTAGTGGGCCCTGGCTGGCCAAATTTGTACCTGGCCTCTGCTGTTGCAAAAATCCTCTTTCTGAGCCACTTCTACACTGCGTGCAGAATTATTAGGCAAATGAGTATTTTGACCACATCATCCTCTTTATGCATGTTGTCTTACTCCAAGCTGTATAGGCTCGAAAGCCTACTACCAATTAAGCATATTAGGTGATGTGCATCTCTGTAATGAGAAGGGGTGTGGTCTAATGACATCAACACCCTATATTAGGTGTGCATAATTATTAGGCAATTTCCTTTCCTTTGGCAAAATGGGTCAAAAGAAGGACTTGACAGGCTCAGAAAAGTCAAAAATAGTGAGATATCTTGCAGAGGGATGCAGCACTCTTAAAATTGCAAAGCTTCTGAAGTGTGATCATCGAACAATCAAGCGTTTCATTCAAAATAGTCAACAGGGTCGCAAGAAGCGTGTGGAAAAACCAAGGCGCAAAATAACTGCCCATGAACTGAGAAAAGTCAAGCGTGCAGCTGCCAAGATGCCACTTGCCACCAGTTTGGCCATATTTCAGAGCTGCAACATCACTGGAGTGCCCAAAAGCACAAGGTGTGCAATACTCAGAGACATGGCCAAGGTAAGAAAGGCTGAAAGACGACCACCACTGAACAAGACACACAAGCTGAAACGTCAAGACTGGGCCAAGAAATATCTCAAGACTGATTTTTCTAAGGTTTTATGGACTGATGAAATGAGAGTGAGTCTTGATGGGCCAGATGGATGGGCCCGTGGCTGGATTGGTAAAGGGCAGAGAGCTCCAGTCCGACTCAGACGCCAGCAAGGTGGAGGTGGAGTACTGGTTTGGGCTGGTATCATCAAAGATGAGCTTGTGGGGCCTTTTCGGGTTGAGGATGGAGTCAAGCTCAACTCCCAGTCCTACTGCCAGTTTCTGGAAGACACCTTCTTCAAGCAGTGGTACAGGAAGAAGTCTGCATCCTTCAAGAAAAACATGATTTTCATGCAGGACAATGCTCCATCACACGCGTCCAAGTACTCCACAGCATGGCTGGCAAGAAAGGGTATAAAAGAAGAAAATCTAATGACATGGCCTCCTTGTTCACCTGATCTGAACCCCATTGAGAACCTGTGGTCCATCATCAAATGTGAGATTTACAAGGAGGGAAAACAGTACACCTCTCTGAACAGTGTCTGGGAGGCTGTGGTTGCTGCTGCACGCAATGTTGATGGTGAACAGATCAAAACACTGACAGAATCCATGGATGGCAGGCTTTTGAGTGTCCTTGCAAAGAAAGGTGGCTATATTGGTCACTGATTTTTTTTTGTTTTGTTTTTGAATGTCAGAAATGTATATTTGTGAATGTTGAGATGTTATATTGGTTTCACTGGTAAAAATAAATAATTGAAATGGGTATATATTTGTTTTTTGTTAAGTTGCCTAATAATTATGCACAGTAATAGTCACCTGCACACACAGATATCCCCCTAAAATAGCTAAAACTAAAAACAAACTAAAAACTACTTCCAAAAATATTCAGCTTTGATATTAATGAGTTTTTTGGGTTCATTGAGAACATGGTTGTTGTTCAATAATAAAATTAATCCTCAAAAATACAACTTGCCTAATAATTCTGCACTCCCTGTAAAAGACTGGCCTGAAAGTGTTAGAAATGACCCCTCTTCCTCCTCCTCGTCCTGGGCCACATAGTCTTCCATCATCGCCCTATGTGTTTTCTCAAGGAGACATAGAAGTGGTATTGTAACACTGATAACGGCGTCATCGCCACTGGCCATGTTGGTGGAGTACTCAAAACACCGCAACAGGGCATACAGGTCTCGCATGGAGGCCCAGTCATTGGTGGTGAAGTGGTGCTGTTTCGCAGTGCGACTGACCCGTGCGTGCTGCAGCTGAAACTCCAGTATGGCCTGCTGCTGCTCGCACAGTCTCTCCAGCATGTGCAAGGTGGAGTTCCACCTGGTGGGCATGTCGCATATGAGACGGTAAGCGGGAAGGCCGAAGTTACGCTGTAGAGCAGACAGCCGAGCGGTGGCAGGATGAGAACGCCAGAAGCGCGCACAGACGGCCCGCACTTTACGCAGCAGCTCTGACATGTCGGGGTAGTTGTGAATGAATTTCTGCACCACCAAATTCAGCACATGCGCCAGTCAAGGGATCAAACCGGCTTGTCCCAGAGCTGCAACGAGATTTCGCCCATTATCGCACACCACCACGCCGGGCTTGAGGCTCACTGGCAGCAACCACTCGTCGGTCTGTTGTTTTATACCCCGCCACAACTCCTGCGCGGTGTGGGGCCTGTCCCCCAAACACATCAGTTTCAGAACGGCCTGCTGACGTTTACCCCTGGCTGTGCTGAAGTTGGTGGTGAAGGTCTGTCGCTGACCGGATGAGGAGGTGGTAGAAGAGGAGGAGGAAGCCGAGTAGGAAGAGAAGGCAACAGGAGGCAAAGAATGATGCCCTGCGATCCTTGGCAGCGGAAGGACGTGCGCCAAAACAGCTCTCCGCCTGGGGCCCAGCCGCCACTACATTTACCCAGTGTGCAGTTAAGGAGATCTAGCGTCCCTGGCCGTGCTTACTGGTCCACGTATCTGTGGTTAGGTGGACCTTGCCACCGATGGCGTTGCGCATTGCACACTTGATTTTATCCGATACTTGGTTGTGCAGGGAGGGCACGGCACTCCTGGAGAAGTAGTGGCGGCTGGGAACGACGTACTGTGGGACAGCAAGCGACATGAGCTGTTTGAAGCTGTCCGTCTCCACCAGCCTGAATGACAGCATTTCAAAGGCCAGTAGTTTAGAAATGCTGGCATTCAGGGCCAGGGATCGAGGGTGGCTAGGTGGGACTTTACGCTTTCTATCAAAGGTTTGTGAGATGGAGAGCTGAACGCTTCCGTGTGACATGGTGGAGATGTTTGGTGACGGAGGTGGTGTTGTTGGTGGCACATCCTCTGTTTGCTGGACGACAGGTGCCAATGTTCCTCCAGAGGCGGAGGAAGAGGCCAAGGCAGCAGCAGAAGAGGGAGCAGGAGGGGCCTGAGCCCTTTCTTGGTTTTGAAAGTGTTTACTCCAATGCAGCCCGTGTCTCGCATGTAGATGCCTGGTCATGCAGGTTGTGCTAAGGTTCAGAACGTTAATGCTTCGCTTCAGGCTCTGATGGCACAGCGTGCAAACCACTCGGGTCTTGTCGTCAGCACATTGTGTGAAGAAGTGCCATGCCAGGGAACTCCTTAAAGCTGCCTTTGGTGTGCTCGGTCCCTGGTGACGGTGGCCAGTAGCAGGCAAACTGTTTTGGCGACAGCTGCTCTGCTTTTCCACCCTGCCCCCGCTTTTGCTACGCTGTTGGCTCGGTCTCACCACTGCCTCTTCCTCCGAATTCTGAAAGTCAGTGGCACGACCTTCTTTCCATGTGGAGTCTAGGACCTCATCGTCCCCTGCATCGTCTTCCACACAGTCTTCCTCCCTGGCCTCCTTTTCGATCTGCACACTGCAGAAAGACGCAGCAGTTGGCACCTGTGTTTCGTCATCATCAGAGACGTGCTGAGGTGGTATTCCCATGTCCTCATCAGGAAACATAAGTGGTTGTGCGTCAGTGCATTCTATGTCTTCCACCCCTGGGGAAGGGCTAGGTGGATGCCCTTGGGAAACCCTGCCAGCAGAGTCTTCAAACAGCATAAGAGACTGCTGCATGACTTGAGGCTCAGACAGGTTCCCCGATATGCACGGGGGGGATGTGACAGACTGATGGGCATGGGTTTCTGCAGAAGACTGGGTTGGAGATAATGTGAACGTGCTGGATCCACCCAATTGACTAGCGCCTGTACTTGCTCAGGCCTTACCATCCTCAGAACGGCATTAGGCCCGACCAAATATCGCTGTAGATTCTGGCGGCTACTGGGACTTCAGGTAGTAGGTTCAGTAGGACATGTAGCTGTGGCAGAACGGCCACGTCCTCTCCCTGCACCAGAGGCTCCGCCAACACCACCACCACCACCATGACCGCGTCCCTTATTAGATGTTTGCCTCATAGTTAGCGTTCACAAAGCAAAGTAAAAAGTGGTTAAGTCTGTTAAAAATAATTAACCGCCAATAAAAACCCTGATGTAGGGTATTACACTCAAATTTTTTTTTTTTACCTCTATATGACAGCGGAATTTGTGGCCTAAATTTCACAGTAACGTATGCACGTCTAATCCCAGATGTGCAGTATATCAGAGGGTTTTTTCACCCCAGTAAGCACAAAGCCGTATTTCTGGTCTAAATGTGACAGTCACTTATGCACGTCTAATCCCAGATGTGCAGTATATTAGAGGGTTTTTTCACCCCAGTAACCAAAAAGCCGTATTTCTGGCCTAAATGTGACAGTCACTTATGCACGTCTAATCCAGATATGCAGTATATTAGAGGGTTTTTTCACCCCAGTAAGCACAAAGCCGTATTTCTGGCCTAAATATGACAGTCACTTATGCACGTCTAATCCCAGATGTGCAGTATATCAGAAGGTTTTTTCACCCCAGTAACCAAAAAGCCGTATTTCTGGCCTAAATGTGACAGTCACTTATGCACGTCTAATCCCAGATGTGCAGTATATCAGAGGGTTTTTTCACCCCAGTAAGCACAAAGCCGTATTTCTGGTCTAAATGTGACAGTCACTTATGCACGTCTAATCCCAGATGTGCAGTATATTAGAGGGTTTTTTCACCCCAGTAACCAAAAAGCCGTATTTCTGGCCTAAATGTGACAGTCACTTATGCACGTCTAATCCAGATATGCAGTATATTAGAGGGTTTTTTCACCCCAGTAAGCACAAAGCCGTATTTCTGGCCTAAATGTGACAGTCACTTATGCACGTCTAATCCCAGATGTGCAGTATATCAGAAGGTTTTTTCACCCCAGTAACCAAAAAGCCGTATTTCTGGCCTAAATGTGACAGTCACTTATGCACGTCTAATCCCAGATGTGCAGTATATCAGAGGGTTCTTTCACCCCAGTAAGCACAAAGCCGTATTTCTGGCCTGAATGTGACACTCACTTATTCACGTCTAATCCTAGATGTGCACTATATGAAACAGATGTATTTTTTTCACCCCAGTAATCACAAAGCCGTATTTCTGGCCTAAATGTGACACTCACTTATGCACGTCTAATACCAGACGTGCACTATATGAAACAGATGTATTCTTTTCACCCCAGTAAGCAAAAAGCTGTATTTCTGGCCTAAATGTGACAATCACTTATGCAAGTTTAATCCCAGATGTGCACTATATGAAGCAGATGTATTTTTTTCACCCCAGTAAGCAAAAAGCTGTATTTCTGGCCTAAATGTGACACTCACTTATGCACGTTTAATCCCAGATGTGCAGTATATGAAACAGATGTATTTTTTTCACCCTAGTAAGCAAAAAGCTGTATTTCTGGCCTAAATGTGACACTCACTTTTGCACGTCTAATCCTAGATGTGCACTATATGAAAGAGATGTATTTTTTTCACCCCAGTAAGCACAAAGCCGTATTTCTGGCCTAAATGTGACACTCACTTTTGCACGTCTAATCCTAGATGTGCACTATATGAAAGAGATGTATTTTTTTCACCCCAGTAAGCACAAAGCCGTATTTCTGGCCTAAATGTGACAATCACTTATGCACGTTTAATCCCAGATGTGCAGTATATGAAACAGATGTATTTTTTTCACCCTAGTAAGCAAAAAGCTGTATTTCTGGCCTAAATGTGACACTCACTTATGCACATCTAATCCCAGATGTGCACTATATGAAACAGATGTATTTTTTTCACCCCACTAAACAAAAAGCTGTATTTCTGGCCTAAATGTGACAATCACTTATGCACATCTAATCCCAGATGTGCACTATATGAAACAGATGTATTCTTTTCACCCCAGTAAGCAAAAAGCTGTATTTCTGGCCTAAATGTGACAATCACTTATGCAAGTCTAATCCCAGATGTGCACTATATGAAGCAGATGTATTTTTTTCACCCCAGTAAGCAAAAAGCTGTATTTCTGGCCTAAATGTGACACTCACTTATGCACGTCTAATCCTAGATGTGCACTATATGAAAGAGATGTATTTTTTTCACCCCAGTAAGCACAAAGCCGTATTTCTGGCCTAAATGTGACACTCACTTATGCACGTCTAATACCAGACGTGCACTATATGAAACAGATGTATTCTTTTCACCCCAGTAAGCAAAAAGCTGTATTTCTGGCCTAAATGTGACAATCACTTATGCAAGTCTAATCCCAGATGTGCACTATATGAAGCAGATGTATTTTTTTCACCCCAGTAAGCAAAAAGCTGTATTTCTGGCCTAAATGTGACACTCACTTACGCACGTCTAATCCTAGATGTGCACTATATGAAAGAGATGTATTTTTTTCACCCCAGTAAGCACAAAGCCGTATTTCTGGCCTAAATGTGACACTCACTTATGCACGTCTAATCCCAGATGTGCAGTATATCAGAGGGTTTTTTCACCCCAGTAAGCACAAAGCCGTATTTCTGGCCTAAATGTGACAATCACTTATGCACGTTTAATCCCAGATGTGCAGTATATGAAACAGATGTATTTTTTTCACCCCAGTAAGCACAAAGCCGTATTTCTGGCCTAAATGTGACAATCACTTATGCACGTCTAATCCCAGATGAGCAGTGTATGAAACAGATGTATTTTTTTCACCCCAGTGAGCACAAAGCCGTATTTCTGGCCTAAATGTGACACTCACTTATGCACATCTAATCCCAGATGTGCAGTATATCAGAGGGTTTTTTTCACCCCAGTAAGCACAAAGCCGTATTTGTGGCCTTAATGTGACACTCACTTATGCACGTCTAATCCCAGATGTGCACTATATGAAACAGATGTATTTTTTTCACCCTACTAAACAAAAAGCTGTATTTCTGGCCTAAATGTGACAATCACTTATGCACATCTAATCCCAGATGTGCACTATATGAAACAGATGTATTTTTTTCACCCCACTAAACAAAAAGCTGTATTTCTGGCCAAAATGTGACAATCACTTCTGCACTTCTAATCCTAGATGTGCACTATATGAAACATGTGTATTTTTTTCATCCCAGTAAGCAAAAAGCTGTATTTCTGGACTTGCAGACATGCAGATAGCCTGTGCTGGTGCACTATCGTTGCATAAAATGGCTGCCGATTATGTATTGATATTGACTAACTGAAGGAAAAAAAGTTTGTTTTCAGTAGTAGTTGGCTCAGGGCAGGCATAAAAAAATTGTGCACTGCACCCACAAAACACATTTGCTGTAGATCACTGAGTAAAGAAGCAGTTCTGAATCTTCATAAGATTTCTCCCTGATCTCTCCCTCACAGCAGCTGCAGCCTCTCCCTACACTAATCCGAGCAGAGTGACGGGCGGCGCTCTGTGACTCCAGCTTATATAGAGGCTGGGTCACATGCTACAGTTGGCCAATCACAGCCATGCCAATAGTAGGCATGGCTTTGATGGCCTTTTGGGGCAAGTAGTATGACGCTTGTTGATTGGCTGCGTAAATGTTCGGGTTCGGGTCCGGGTGCCGAAAACCCTAAGTTCGGTACAAACCCGAACTTTACAGTTCGGGTTCGCTCAACTCTAGTCACAAGCATGGAGATAATAGACAGGGTTTCAGCTATAGGAGGAGCAGGGGTAGCAGTAACTACCAGGCCCAGAACCCTGATGGGGCCCAAAGACCCCTCTGCCACATGAGAGGACACCAGTATTATAGAAAGCACCTGGTAAGTGAGGGCCCCTGTTACAAAATTTGCACTGGTACCCATAATCTTCAGGTAAAAGGATATTTAAAGGGGCTGTTCGCTTTTTCAATTCTCTTCCACTAGAAAGATCACCCACAAATAAGGTATTGACAGTTTTGCCTATTACTGGAATCTTCAGCCTTTCATTTTCGAAAGGAGTAGTCAAAAATGAAAGGTGGAATCTGATTGGTTGCAATGGGCAACTAAGCCGGTTCTACTTTACACCAGTTTGATAAATAACCCAAGTGTCCAATTAGTCTGCAGCTCCACCACAGGGATAATGAAGAATTACATTGTCCTCTTAGAAATGAATGGGTTTTATAAATTGACATGATGAGTCCTCCAATGAGGAAGCCACTCTTTAATGTCCACTCCCTGCTCAGGCTGACTGATGCATGTCTCAGATGATGGATCTTTTTTAATAAAGGGGTTATCCCATGATTATTGTAAAAAATGAAAATCAGACATCATATACTACAATACAATCTCATTCTAACAAAGATAGAAACAGCCCTGTACCTCACATGGATCCAGAAATCTCCCCATTCATTGCTCTGCAAGATTTATATCTAGCTGACAGCTCAAGGGGAGTATCTTTTCTGCTGTAGCTAAGGGGGTGTGTCTCGTGTCTCAGCTCTCCCTATCACAGCTCAGGGGGCGTGTCTCAGCTCTCCCTATCACAGCTCAGGAGGCAGTTGAAGGATAAAACTGAGCATGTACGGCCATCTCAGTGAGCAGGACAAAGAAATAAGACAGAAAAAAAACAACAGGTGGCGCTATACAGATACATTATATTGAATAGCTCAGTGACTATACAACATTTAAAATTACATGTAATTACAAAAGTATTCAGACCTACGTGCGGGTTTGAAAACTTTTGGATATTTTTCATGGGACAATCCCTTTAAATCACAACGCCATGATATGGTATTTTAAAAACAGATTTTATAAACCAGACAACTCCTTTAAGTCAATGAAGTTACAGCACGGGTATCATGCACACAGTGAAGTCACAGAAAAGGGATAATGCGCGGTAAAGTCACAATATAGAGATCATTTGCAGTGAAGTCACAGTACGAGGATAATCTATAGTACTAAGTGCAGTTACAGCACAGCAATCATTCACACATTAATGTCACAGTACAAGATTTCTACAAACTGGATGTCTCAGTTCAGGAATAAGGCACATGATGATGTTATATCCATATTCCAGAGGAATAACACATACAACAGCTATTACCTGGCTGGCACGTGGTGACAATGCAGGGCAGGAAAAACGCATACAGTACAATGATGTCAACATACAGGTATAATGCACATGACTATTGTAGCAATATGTTATATGCTGTGTATGGCCTCTAGGGGTCTCACTACTTAGATATTGGTACAACTGTGCTATTGCAACTCGTTGGTTGTAGTACAGGAAGCAGCCTCATGTGTAATGGCAGCTAAGATGTACACCTAAAAAAATGTCTCCTACTAACTACTGTACAGTATGTGAGCATCTGGAGCAGGACCAACTAATAGATTAATTATGTCATAGCACAGGAGTATAACTGTGACATCAGACGGACACTGATGGTAAGGCCTGACTCAGAGAGAGATACCTTAGAGAAGATATTCTCCCCGCTAGAGAGAGCCCAAGGGGGGCGTGCCAAAATGGTACAGTTACGGAGTCAATTCTTTAACCGACCCCAGCGAGAGGGCGAGACCCTGATGCAATATTCCAATGCTCTACAGGAGACGCTGAATGAGATACAACAACGAGACCCTGAAGCCATGGGCGCCTTCCGGGAGGTGGATCGGCTACGACGAGATCTGTTCATAGTGGGGCTCTCCAATAAATTCTTACAAGACAAATTACAAGAGATGACCTTAACAACATAACATTCTACAGTGTCTACTTAGCCGAGAGAGAGGAAGAACCCATACCTGCGGCGGCTAGAGTAGTGAATAGCACGCATGTTACAAGGGACCAGCCGGGGACTGAAGAATCTGAGTCTTTAAAGGATGTGGTCCAGGCCCCGCGGACGGAATTGAAAGAGCTTCGGCTGGAAGTGTCCCAGATGAAGGCAGAGCAGTCTTGGCCCCCTGAAATGGTCCCCGCACCTCGTACCACTCCATCCAGAACAACCCAGGTGAGGGAGCCAGCCAGACAAGGGCCCCTCTGTTGGGCTTGTCGAAAGTACGGCCATATGGCCAAAGAGTGCCCAGAACAGGAAGCGTCTGAGCCAATGTTAAACTTCCGACTACTGCAGTAGCTGGGCGTCCTGTGGCGGTGCACCTGAAGTTAAGCCCTCTGTGTGAAGAACATGATCTGTATGCCAGCACTCCCATATTAGAAGCTGAGTTGGAAGGCCGGAATGTCTGCTGCCTAGTTGATACAGGAAGTTGTGGCGATAAAATTAGAGAAAGGCGCTCATAGGGTGAGTATGTTCAATAAAAGATAAAATCTATTATAGGAGGTAGTTTGCTCACCTATTGGGGTTGCACCAATTTGGGCGCAACCACAAGGAAGGCAGAAAACAGAGAGTTGCAACGGTTGGTGCAGCCTGGATTCGTCCGGTCGCCTTGGGCAGGAGCCACCCTGCCACTCGGGTAACGGTAGAAGAAACGAGACGCTGAATTTTACGTCCAACGTGTGGACCTTGGGAGGCGCACTGACACAACCGGTCATAGACAGTATTTAGGTTTCAGCTTTTTTCATTTTATTCATAGACAACGCGTTTCGGGGTACTGGGGACCCCTTTATCAAGTCTGGATCGGATCAGCAGAGCGGTTGCTGCTGCTGAATCCGAATGACACGAGGAGAACGCTGACCTCCTCGTGTCATTCGGATTCAGCAGCAGCAACCGCTCTGCTGATCCGATCCAGACTTGATAAAGGGGTCCCCAGTACCCCGAAACGCGTTGTCTATGAATAAAATGAAAATAGCTGAAACCTAAATACTGTCTATGACCGGTTGTGTCAGTGCGCCTCCCAAGGTCCACACGTTGGACGTAAAATTCAGCGTCTCATTTCTTCTAGTTGATACAGGGTCAGAGTGCACCCTTATGCCTCTGGAGTTCTTCGAGAGGCACTTCAAGCATATGATGGAGCCCGAAGACGGGAGCGTCATCAGGCTGGTGACTGATGATAACAGAGAGATGGATGTTCGAGGGATAGTCTGTATGCGGATCCGACTGTTTGGGCAAGAAATCGGCAAAAAGGGGGTCGTGCTGGTGGACCATTCGTCCCAGAAAGGAATGGACGTGTGTCACGGCCTATGGTCGTGACTCTTTGTGTCGCATGCAGTTGCCAGCGGTCTGCTTGTTGTCTATCGCAGGTGAGGACAGTTTGTATGTTTGTCTCACGTGTGGTTGCCGCCGGCAACATAATTAGGTTTGGCAGTGTAGCAGCCTGAGCTGGTTGCTAGGCGGCTCGCTGTCAAGGCATGCGGTTGCATCTGGCAACATATGTATATATGTGTTCACTTTCTATGTGTGGTGTGCACGGGATTTATGTTATGTGTGCATTTCCCATTTAAGTGACACTTAACTTGTCTGGTGTTAGAAGGGTTAACTCCTTTCCTAGTTTGTGGGTGTGGGTGTGGCTACTTGGGCTATTTAGCCTCTGCTGCATCCCTGCAGCTGAGGGGTACTCCAGCCATGCCTTATGCTGGAGTCATCCTCCTGGTCTTATACCATCTGTCCAGTGAGGGCCACCCTTGTGGTCATAAAACATGTACTGATGTTAAGTTTATGTTTGTGTGGTGTTTTACCTTATTGCAGCTATGGATCTGGTTCCTGTGTGTTTAATGTGTGTGTGCTGTCTCCATTTGTGTTTGGTGTGGACTTCAACACTTGAGCACGGGTTCCAGTCTGTGTGTCTGTGGCAAGTAGGTGTGGAAGTGGTTTCACTCACCTGCCATATCCATATGTTGTATCTGTTTCCCTTTCCTTGCAGCTTGGCCAGTTTAGACTCCTGTTCGTCCGTGTCTAGGAGGAACAGGTCGTCTTACCCTGCTCCTAGTCCAGGGATATCCTGAGGGCTAGCAGGGACCCGAGGTTCCTGAGTATGAGCCCTCCTACCATCTGGTTTGGCTCATACGGTTAGGAGTCAGGGTCAGAGTTAGGGATGCTTTAGGAGGTGACTCTCTGATTCTGTTGTTCTGGCATAGCAGCTTCCCATTATCCCTTTAACATCGCACGGCGGGGGGTTTCCCCCACTCTCCGCCGTGACAACGTGACCCTTGGCATGAATGTACTGAGAAACCTAGACCATCAACTCTATGCCAAGGAAGGGCCGCAGTACTGGCAATGGGCCACCACACAGCGTCCTACCCAGAAGGTCTTACAACAAATGGTGAGGAGCTGTAGCCTGCTAAAGAGTAACCTGTCCGGTCGGGCCATTGGAGATGTGAGGATGCTACGGAGGACCCCATTGAAGATCCCACCTCGACAAGAGCAAATATTGATGCTGCAGGTGGGGGCTGGACGACGACTGAATAGACTGGAGGTCCTGATCGAGCCCGCTTATCAAGAAGAAACGCAGATTCGCCCACTGGTAGCCCGGGCCCTCGCCATTGTGAAGGACGGATGTGTGCCTATACGCTGCTGTAATGTTGAGGACTGCAAGTTAACCATACCCGGAAACACCCTGATGGCCAAAGTCTATGTGTCCGAAGGGGGTATTGCTCGACGAAGGGGCTTTATGCTACAGCTGGATAGGAGATCAGCCTGGACCTATGCTGTGGAGACCCATTTAAGGGAAACCCCGAAAGCGGAGTGGAACGGTCGGGTGATCATGGCCCATATGGAGGTGGACTGCAGAACCCTGACCCCGGGGGAACAAAAGCTGCTGGAAGACACCCTTTGGGAATTTCAGGAGGCCTTCTCGAGACATGATGAGGACTTTGGGTGTGCTACTGCCTTCGAACACGAAATCCCAACCGGCGATGCTGCGCCGATCAGGGAACGCTACCGGCAGATCCCACCTAAGATGTATCAGGAGGTGAAAGATATGGTGGCCAGCATGTTGGAGAATGGGTGATCCAGGAGAGTCAAAGTCCATGGGATGCTCCGGTAGTCTTGGTGCAGAAGAAAGATGGGAGTCTCCAGTTCTGTGTGGATTATCGGAAAGTGAATGCTCAGACCGTCCGGGATGTCTACCCCCTTCCGGGGATTGAGGAGTCATTGTCAGCCCTGAGCCAGGCAAAGTTCTTCTCGACTCTTGACCTGCCTATTGGGTACTGGCAGGTTCCGGTGGCCAAGAAGGACAAAGCCAAGATGGCCTTCATTCTACCTATGGGACTACGAGTTCAACCGGATGCCCTTCGGCCTCTCCAATGCTCCGGGGACATTCCAGTGGTTGATGGAACACTGTCTGGGGGACCTCAACTTCGAATCAGTATTGATATACCTGGAGAACATAGTAGTGTTTGGGGCCTCCTTTGAAGATCACCTCCAGAAGCTGCGACAAGTCTTGGGACGGCTACGAGACCATGGGCTCAAGATCAAACCCAAAAAGTGCCAGCTGTTCCGACAGCAGATAGAGTACTTAGGACTTGTGGTCACCTAGGAGGTGGTAAAACCGTCCACTAGCAAGAATTGCCCCTGGCCAAGTACACTACGGGAGGTACGGGCATTCGTGGGACTGGCCGGCTACTACAGGAGGTTTATACCCAAATTTGCTCATCTGGTGGACCCGTTAAAGTAGTTAGATAGTTATTGTTATATGCTTTGCTAGGCCATACAGAACTGTTCTGCGGCGTAGTATTTGACTTGCAGGCTCTGCTGCGTCTTCCACCAGCTAGGTGTGTCCTCAGCACGACTTGCAGGCTCTGCTGTGTGTGCCACCGGGCTAGGCCTGTCCCTCGGACAGGGACAGTGACTGGGAGCCTGAGCATAGCTTAGTCTGTGTATATTTAAATTGCTGTGTTATTACTATTGTTAAAGTAAAGTTTCTGTTCTTGCATATAAAGCTGGTGTCAGTGTCGCTTTTCACGTCTGTGGCTACGCTGTATCCTGGGAAGCCCACCCCGGTACACGGCTTACAGATCCTCTATCCCAATATAGAGCAAGCGAAAAGCTGGTGCGTTAGGAATAGGGAGCCTTTTCTCAAATCTCCCATTAGAGCCATAAAGGGAACCTGTCATCAACTTTATGCTGACCTCACAGAGGGCAGCATAAAATAGTGACAGAGATGCTAATTTCAGCGGTGTGTCACTCATTAGCTAAAAGTAAGTGGTTGCTGAGAACCAGCATCATAATCATTGAGAACAGGCCTTGAAAAGAGTCAAATCTACTTGAGAACAGTCATGGTTACTCATAAGCTCCTGCACTCCCTGCCCACCTTCTGATGATTGGCAGTTCTCTCCTAGACAGAAAGGGAGAAAATACGGTAGGTAGAAGACTCAATCATCAGCAGGTGGGCAGGGAAAGCAGGAATTTATGAATAACCATGACTCTTCTCAGGTGGCCATGACTTTTTTCCAGGCCCAGTCTGCAATGATTGTGATGTTGGTTCTTGGCAACCACTTACTTTTAAGTTTTCTCCTCCTTCATGCCCCTGCACTGGGTGCTGACAGGGTTGTAACAGCAGCACATAAGATTCTCCATCCCCCTCTGGTTACTGCCTGTGGCTTTGAAACCCTGCTTCTCCTCTCTAGTAGTGTGCTGGAGAGCTTTACAGTATATGCCTTGGAGGGAGGGATGCACCATAGAAGAGGCACTATTGACCTTTTGTTGGGCACCTATACTGGCAAGCGAGAGGGCAGAGTGCCCAGAATGAGATACTAGTGCCGAGGAGGAGTGTGGTGGCATCGCTGCCCTTGAGAGAGCAGCTGCTGCTGATTCACTAGGGTCCCCCGTGCATTGCCGCCACCATCTTGAGGAGCTATCACCACCGGATATAACTTGGTAAGTTTAGAAGACACCATCTTCTTTCTTGTTGTAGACATCGCAGCTGGAGTCAGGGAACAGGTCCAAAGCAATTTAGGAGGTCTGGACCGCTGGAGATTGCTGTGAGCCGCTTGTTCAAGCTGATAGCACCTGAGCTCAGCAAAACAATAGTCTACTCCATGCACTACCGACCATACCCCTTTTGCTTGTTTATTTTAAAGATACAAGAAGAAGCTGGCATAACAAGAAACCTTTAATTATTTCTCTCAGATCCATTATGTTCTTTTCTGAAAAAAATAAAATAAAAAATACATAATGGAGCAAATCAATATCCAGTATCTGTAACAGTACTGGAAGCAATACACCTCGCTCTTCAATGAGAGCGGTGGGTGAGATATGTGAATCACCTGTATACTGACCTTAGCGAAAGATCTGTTTTGCTGTGTGCACCAACTTGTGACTTGTTCTCTGCCTGGACTGTGACTCTGGATTGTACCTTGATTTTGTACTTAAAACCCTTTTGGAACTAAGAAACCTATGCTGAGGATAGGTCAATAGAGCAAAAGTGGGCAACCCTTTTAATTCTAACAAGCCCAAATCTTTTGCAATGTGTTTCAGACAAATATGAGACATATGAAAAGCATTAGTAATCCAGCTTTCTTTCCAAAAGGATTTAAAAGTGTTTTACAACCACAACATATCCTTACAGTATTTTAAACATGCTTATGTAGCAAAACTAGGAAATTTTCCAGCAATTGGAAAAACCTCTATGTTTAAAAAAAAACTGAAAAAAGGATTTATAAGTGCAGGGAAAGGATAGGGAGTGTGAGGGATAAGACTCCATCTTTGTGTCTGCAGCGGCCATTTTACATTGTATGACCTTTTTGAAGTTAATAGATCAGGAACTTTTTTGCATGTCAAAAATTCTGCAGGGAGTAACTTAGCCCCCACCTTTGCTATTCTCGATAAATGGAAACTGCTAGTGTCACGGATGATGTTGCAGATAGCTGGAAGTTATGAATAAACGTCCGACTGGCTTGATCCCAAACTAAGGAGCATATAGGTGACGCCTATAAAACCCTAAGAGCTCACCCTGACTACTAAGCACATACAAGGGTCTCAGAGGTAGACGATTGTATGCCCACGTACCTAAGACTGTGTGACACCTGAAAACCCTATAATAGTGAGGGGACACGACCACCGGCTCCCTGCACTTCATACGGAGGGAGTCAGGGTCACCAAGAATCAAGCCAACAAGGAAACACAATACATGAAAGGACTTATCTGAACAAGCAGCAGCAGAAGCCTCCAGCAGTGAACACTTCAATCCAGGAAGTAGTATAAACCGCAAAGTGAGGCAGTATGGGAGGGAATATAAAGGAAAGAGGATTAGTCTAAATAGGTGACACCTGGGAGAAGGAAATGAGATGAGAAAGTGAAACCAAAACAAAACATCATGCAAGAGGTAGAGAAGGACGTCTGTCAGACCTTCTCACAGAACTAAGAGAAGATACAAGCGGCACTTCTGCTTTCAGCGGTGCGGTGCGCGCGTCCCGGGAGGAAGATCCACAGATAATGGTATAGTAAGGACCAGCACTCGCTTCAGTAATGATTTCAAATAGATTTAATGGTCACATACAAATGATAAGTGACGCGTGCGTTTCGGGCTACTGTGAGCCGAAACAAAGGCTCACAGTAGCCGAAACGCACGCGTCACTTATCATTTGTATGTGACCATTAAATCTATTTGAAATCATTACTGAAGCGAGTGCTGGTCCTTACTATACCCTTCTCACAGAACTAGCGGTGACAGTACCCCTCCCTCTACGGGTGGACTCCGGACACTCAGAACCCACCTTCTCAGGATGAGACCTATGGAATGCCTTGATGAGACGAGTGGCCTTAATGTCCGCCACTAGGACCCACATCCTCTCCTCAGGACCATAACCCTCCCAATGAACAAGGTATTGGAGAGAACCGCGGATAATGCGAGAATCCACAATCCTAGAGACCTGGAATTCAAGATTACTATCAACAAAAATCGGAGGAGGAGGCAAAGAGGAGGGTACAGTGGGTTGGACATAAGGTTTTAATAGGGACCTGTGAAAAACATTATGGATCTTCCAAGTCTGAGGAAGATCAAGACGGAAGGCAATGGGATTGATGACGGACAATATCTTGTAAGGCCCAATAAACTTAGGACCCAACTTCCAGGAGGGAACCTTCAGTTTGATATTCTTTGTAGACAACCACATCAGATCACCCACATTCAGGTCCGGACCAGACACACGTTTCTTATCCGCCACACGCTTATATCTCTCACTCATCCTCTTCAGATTACCCTGAATCTTTTGCCAAATAAATGACAAAGATGAGAAAAATCTCTCCTCATCAGGTAAACCAGAAGACCCCTCTCCAGAGAATGTCCCAAACTGTGGATGAAACCCATATGCACCAAACAATTGTGAGTTATCAGAGGACTCCTGGTGACGGTTATTTAAAGCAAACTCAGCAAGGGACAAAAAAGAATACCAATCCTCCTGATTCTCCGCCACAAAACAGCGCAGATATGTCTCCAGATTCTGATTGACGCGTTCGGTCTGACCATTCGACTGCGGGTGAAAAGCAGAAGAAAATGACAACTGAATCCCCAAGCGAGAACAGAAGGCCATCCAGAATCTGGAAACAAATTGTGTGCCCCTATCAGAAACAATGTCTGAAGGAATGCGATGCAATTTAACAATGTGATCAACAAACGCTTGCGCCAACGTCTTAGCATTGGGTAACCCAGGAAAGGGAATGAAATGCGCCATTTTGCTAAAACGATCCACTACCACCAGAATCACAGTCTTCCCCGAGGAATGAGGCAGGTCCTTAATGAAGTCCATGGACAGATGCGTCCAAGGACGGGAAGGAATGGGTAACGGGAGGAGAGAACCCGATGGCCGTGAATGAGGGACGTTGGCATGAGCGCAGGTCTCGCAGGCTGCCACAAAACCCTCAACCGTCTTACGAAGAGCCGGCCACCAGAATCTCCGAGCAATGAGATCTACTGTGGCTCTACTCCCTGGGTGCCCAGCAAGTACAGTATCGTGGTGCTCCTTAAAAACCTTGTGTCGTAAAGCGAGAGGCACAAACAACCTCCCAGGAGGACAAAGATCAGGAGCAGGAACAACAAAATTAAACCTAGAAAAGAACAAAGACCATCTGGCCTGTCTCGGGTTCAGACGCTTGGCTGATTCCAAGTAGGCCAGATTCTTATGGTCGGTAAACACGGTAATAGGGTGTCTGGCTCCCTCTAGCCAATGGCGCCATTCCTCAAAAGCTAATTTGATGGCCAACAACTCCCTATCTCCCACATCGTAATTTCTCTCTACAGAGGAGAGTTTCCTTGAGAAAAAGGCACACGGTCGCCATTTGGCAGGAGAGGGACCCTGAGATAAGACCGCACCCACACCCACCTCAGAAGTCAACAATAAAAGGTAGAGAGACATCAGGTTGTACCAAAATGGGAGCGGAAGCAAAACTCTCTTTGATACTAGAAAAGGCCTTAAGCGCATCTGCCGACCAGGAGGAAAAATCTACCCCCTTTTTAGTCATATCAGTGAGTGGCTTAACAACAGAGGAATAATTCAAAATGAACTTTCTGTAATAATTGGCAAAACCCAAAAACCGCATCAGCGCCTTCTGATTCTCAGGAAGCTCCCAATCAAGCACAGCGCGGACCTTCTCAGGGTCCATGCGAAAACCAGAAGCGGTGAGAAGAAAACGAAGAAATTGAATCTCCGGAACCGCAAACACACATTTTTCCAGTTTAGCGTACAATTTATTCTCTTGCAGAATGAGCAAGACCTGACGTAGGTGGTCCCTATGAGTTTTGAAATCAGGAGAAAAAATCAAAATGTCATCTAGATACACCAGTACAAATTTCCCCATTAAATGATAAAAAATGCTGTTCACAAAATGTTGGAAGACGGCCAGAGCATTCATCAAACAAATGTGCATAACCAAATTCTCGAAATGACCCACAGGGGTATTGAAGGCCGTCTTCCATTCGTCCCCTTCCCTGACCCTGACTAGGTTGTATGCCCCTCTTAAATCCAACTTAGAAAAAACCCACTTTTTAAGGACCAGTTAAGTTCTGAAGTCACTTTGTGAGGCTTACATAATAGAAACCACCAAAAAATGACCCCATTCTAGAAACTACCCCCCTCAAGGTATTCAAAACAGATTTTACAAACTTTGTTAACCCTTTAGGTGTTCCACAAGAGTTAATGGCAAATGGAGATAAAATTTCAGATTTTAAATTTTTGGGCAAATTTTCCATTTAAATCAATTTTTTACAGTAACAAAGCAAGGGTTAACAGCCAAACAAAACTCAATATTTATTGCCCTGATTCTGTAGTTTGCAGAAACACCCCATATGTGGTCATAAACTGTTAGGCCCCTTTCACACGGGCAAGTATTCCACGCGGATGCGATGCGTGAGTTGAACGCATTGCACCCGCACTGAATACCGACCCATTCATTTCTATGGGGCTGTTCACATGAGCGGTGATTTTCACGCATCACTTGTGCATTGCGTGAAAATCGCAGCATGCTCTATATTTTCACGCAACGCAGGACCCATAGAAGTGAATGGGGTTGCGTGAAAATCGCAAGCATCCGCAAGCAAGTGCGGATGCGGTGCGATTTTCACGCACGGTTGCTAGGAGACGATCGGGATGGAGACCCGATCATTATTATTTTCCCTTATAACATGGTTATAAGGGAAAATAATAGCATTCTGAATACAGAATGCATGGTTAAATAGCGCTGGAGGGGTTAAAAAAAAAAAAAAAGTAACTCACCTTAATCCACTTGCTCGCGCAGCCCGGCATCTCCTTCTGTCTGCTTTGCTGAACAGGTCCTATGGTGACGTCACTCCGGTCATCAAATGATCCATCACATGATCTTTTACCATGGTGATGGATCATGTGATGGATCATGTGATGACCAGAGTGACATCACCACAGGTCCTGTTCAGCAAAGGAGACAGAAGGAGATGCCGGGCTCCGCGATCAAGTGGACTAAGGTGAGTTAAATTATATATATTTTTTTTTAACCCCTCCAGCGCTATTTAACTATGCATTCTGTATTCAGAATGATATTATTTTCCTTTATAACCATGTTATAAGGGAAAATAATACAATCTACAGAACACCGATCCCAAGCCCGAACTTCTGTGAAGAAGTTCGGGTTTGGGTACCAAACATGCGTGATTTTTCTCACGCGAGTGCAAAACGCATTACAATGTTTTGCACTCGCGCGGAAAAATCGCGGGTGTTCCCGTAACGCACCCTCACATTTTCCCGCAACGCCCGTCTGAAAGAGGCCTTATACGGACACACGGCAGGGCACAGAAGGAAGGGAACGCCATATGGTTTTTGGAAGGCAGATTTTGCTGGACTGGTTTATTTACACCATGTCCCATTTGAAGCCTCCTGATGCACCCCTACAGAAGAAACTTCTGAGGGGTTAGGTCATGTGATATTTTTATAGAACAAGATCTTACAGATGCGGCGATACCTAATATGTAGGTATTTTAGAAAAAAAATCATGTTTTAGTGTCTCCATAGTCTGAGAACCATTTTTATTACTTTTTGGACGATTGTCTCATGTAGGCGCTAATTTTTGCGGGATGAGGTACCGATTTGATTGGTACCATTTTGGCCTACATACGACTTTTTTGATCACTTTTATTACCTTTTTTGGGAAGTAAGGTGTGCAAAATTTCAATTTCATCATAGTTTTCATTTTTTTATTTTTATGGCGTTCACCGTGCGGGAAAAGTAACATGACCGTTTCATAGATCAGGTCATTATGGATGCGGTGATATCAAACATGTGTAGTGCATTTTATTTTTGTAATTTTTAATCAGTGATAAATGTTATTTTATTTTATTTTTTTATTTGACCCAGACCCACTTGGTTCTTGAAGATCCAGTGGCTATGATGTCTGTATAATACAATACAGTACACTATATAGTGTACTGTACTGTATTTTCACTTTACGCTTAGTCTGATCAGACTTCTGCCTTTAGTGAAGGCGTCCGGTTGCCATGGTAACCATCCCCCGCTGCAACAACAGAGGTTAACCTGGGTTCTAGCTTTACACCTGGAGCCGGACCAAACATCCTGTGTGGTACAATTGAAGCAGGACCTGCAGCCAGTCCCCGACAAATTGTGGGCAAAGGGTAAAACTGATATTGGCAGATTGGCAAATTGAATGTCACTCCTTTCATGGTACATTTAAAGCCAGGATGTACACCACCCCGAGTCCGTCAGTATCCCTTGAGTCATGCACAAGAACAATCTGTGGTCACTCAAATTGACCAGTATGTTCAAATGGGGGTCCTGGTGGAGACTAATTCTCCCGCAAACAACCCCCTGTTTCGGGTCAAAAAGAAAGCGGTAAAAGGCCACCCTGTGACTTATAGGATGGTGCATGACTTACGGGAAGTTAATAAGGTTACTGTCCTGCAGACTCCAATTGTCCGGAAGCCACACTGTTGTCACAGGTCCCTCCGAGGGCATCGTGTTATACTGTGATTGACCTTGCAAATACATTTTTCAGTGTCCCGATCCACGTGGCATGTCAATATCTTTTTTGCATTTACATTTAAGGCTAAACAGTATACATGGATGCACCGCAGGGTGCTCAAAACTCACCCACCATGTATACTCAAGCCCTCTGATCAGTCCTGACAAGTTGGCAGGTTCCTGTTCAGGTTGTTTTGTTACAATATGTTGATGAGTTTCCTTCTGCAGTTATTTGTGTTGAAAGAGTATAGGGGCGTATTACAGTAAAAAGAGAAAAATATATACGCACTGCACTGTTGCAATTTTTCTTAGTGAATTTCTGCAAATAATTCTGGTGAAAGCGTATAGTGGCCTATTTCAATCCAACAAGAAAAATATATGCTCAGTTCACTTCTGCAGTTATATGTGGTGAAAGCATATAGGGGCGTATTTCAGTCCAATAAGAAAAATATATATGCATTTCACTTCTGCAGTTATTTCTGTTGAAAGAGTATAGGAGCGTACTTCATTAAAACAAGAAAAATATATACACACTGCACTGTTGCAGTTATTTCTGTTTAAAGAGTATAGGGGCGTATTACAGTAAAAAAAAGGAAAATATACAGTACAGACCAAAAGTTTGGACACACCTTCTCATTCAAAGAGTTTTCTTTATTTTCATGACTATGAAAATTGTAGATTCACACTGAAGGCATCAAAACTATGAATTAACACGTGGAATTATATACATAATAAACAAGTGTGAAACAACTGAAAATATTTCATATTCTAGGTTCTTCAAAGTAGCCACCTTTTGCTTTGATTACTGCTTTGCACACTCCTAGCATTCTCTTGATGAGCTTCAAGAGGTAGTCCCCTGAAATGGTTTTCACTTCACAGGTGTGCCCTGTCAGGTTTAATAAGTGGGATTTCTTGCCTTATAACTGGGGTTGAGACCATCAGTTGCGTTGAGGAGAAGTCAGGTGGATACACAGCTGATAGTCCTACTGAATAGACTGTTAGAATTTGTATTATGGCAAGAAAAAAGCAGCTAAGTAAAGAAAAACGAGTGGCCATCATTACTTTAAGAAATGAAGGTCAGTCAGTCAGCCGAATAATTGGGAAAACTTTGAAAGTAAGGGCTATTTGACCATGAAGGAGAGTGATGGGGTGCTGCGCCAGATGACCTGGCCTCCACAGTCACTGGACCTGAACCCAATCGAGATGGTTTGGGGTGAGCTGGACCGCAGAGTGAAGGCAAAAGGGCCAACAAGTGCTAAGCATCTCTGGGAACTCCTTCAAGACTGTTGGAAGACCATTTCAGGGGACTACCTCTTGAAGCTCATCAAGAGAATGCCAAGAGTGTGCAAAGCAGTAATCAAAGCAAAAGGTGGCAACTTCGAAGAACCTAGAATATGACATATTTTCAGTTGTTTCACACTTGTTTGTCATGTATATAATTCCACATGTGTTAATTCATAGTTTTGATCCCTTCATAGTCATGAAAATAAAGAAAACTCTTTGAATGAGAAGGTGTGTCCAAACTTTTGGTCTGTACTGTATATGCACTGCACTGTTGCAGTTATTTCTGGTGAAAGCGTATAGGGGCGTATTTCAGTACTACAAGAAATATATATTCTCAGTGCATTTCTGCAGTTAATTCTGGTGAAAGCGTATAGTGGCCTATTTCAATCCAACAAGAAAAATATGTGCGCAGTTCGCTTCTGCAGTTATATGTGTTGAAAGCGTATAGGGGCGTATTACAGTAAAAAAAGAAAAATATATACGCTTTTCACTGGCGCACTTATTTGTGGCAATAGCGTGCAGTGGCCTATTTTAGTAGAGAAAGAAAAATATATGCACACTTCACTGGTGCATTTATTTCTGCTGAAAGCATTTACTGGCCTATTACAGTACAAAAAGAAAAACATATTCTCAGTTCACGTAGGTGGTTACATGTGTTGAAAGCATGGCTGGGAGTCAGCAAGGTGGCAGCAGTGAGAGGTCGGGAGCCAAACGTGCCTAGGGTAGAGCATCTGCTTCGCAGCAGCCTACCTACCCAGGAAGTAGTGGTGCAGGGGTTCACAGAAGTAGCGGTGGTAGCAGTCAGTCAGTGCAGCAGTTATATGTGTTATTTTGTATTTCAGTACAAAAAGAAATATACATTCTCAGTTCACGTCGGCGGCGGTTATATGTGTTGAAAACGTTTAGTGGCCTATTTCAGTACAAAAAGAAAAATGCATTCTCAGTTCACGTCAGTGGTGGTTATATGTGTTCAAAACGTTTAGTGGCCTACTTCAGTACAAAGAGAAAAATGCATTCTCAGTTCACGTCAGCAGCGGTTATATGTGTTGAAAGCGTTTAGTGGCCTATTTCAGTACATAAAGAAAAATACATTTTCAGTTCACGTCAGCGGTGGTTATATGTGTTGAAAGCGTTAAGTGGCCTATTTCAGTACAAACAGAAAATACATTCTCAGTTCACACTGGCGGTTATATGTGTTGAAAGCATGGCTGGGATTCAGCAGAGTGGAAGCAGTGGGAGGTTGGAAGCCAAACATGCCCGGGGTAGAGCACCTGCTTTGCAGCAGCCTACCTCTCTGGGAAGTAGTGGTGCAGGGGTTCACGGAAGTAGCGGCGGTAGCAGTCAGTCAATGCAGCGGTTATATGTGGTAAAATCTTTATTTAAGTATTTCGGTCAAAAAACTAAATTTATTCAGCGGTCAGTGCTGCGGTTATATGCTGTCGGTCTAGGCATTACCTGATGCTGGATACGGAGGACAGCTGTCGATGGAGGCGCTGTTGGATTGGTATCCGCAACTGTTTCTCTGTGAGTGGAAATTCCTCTGCCAGCGCCTGCAAAAGCAGGATGCAGTATTTCTCGAAGCAAGGCCTGGAAGTGCTGCATTCTGACAGCCCTCTGTGATGGTGGTAACATTTCCACCATTTTTGGTTTGTACCGGGGGTCTAAGTACGTTGCCACCCAGTACTGGTCCTTGTCCTTTATGCTTTTTATACGGGGGTCCCTCTTCAAACACTGGAGCATCAATGCCCCCATTTGCACTAAACTGGAAGCGGTGTAGTGGCCTGGCTCCTGCTCATCATCCAGGATAATGTCATCCTCATTCTCCTCCCCCCATCCATGGACAACACCAGGGATCCCAGAAAGGTTTAAAGCATGCTCTTCTCGCTCCTCCTCATCCGCCCCGGCACCATCCTCCTCTGACTCCTCTTCAGACTCCTGTTGTTGACTTGTCTCAGATGGAGTAACCCCCCCTGGGAATTCATCCAGCATTAATATGTAAGAAACAGTCATGTAATGTCTCTAAGTTTCATTATCCTGGTAAACTGTGTTAAAATTTAATATAAAATGCCTGCAGTATTTGTTTGGCCAGTAGATGGCAGCATAGGACCAATTTGCATTGGAGTTTACCATAGAGAAAGTGTATTACTGTGACACTGGTTCTTTAAGGCAGCAGCTAAGTGTTGAAGTGACACGCCCCTTATGATGTTACCCTGCCTCAGTGTGAGCAGGAAGAAGAAGGAAGAGAGACTGGAACTGCAGCTGCCGCCATATTGGCAAGATAGAAAACAAGTTCTGTGTTGTGTAAGACGTGTGTGGAGATACTAAAGGACTTCCCTGTGCGGCCAAGCTGTGTGAACTTCGGTCTAGAGACGGATGGAGTACAAAGAAACCGTGCATTTAGTGAAGCCAAGTTAAAAAGGACTGTGTGCAGCAACTAACCTGTGGAGCCGACATTGGGCTGAGTGGATTGCCCCAAACAGTAAAGAGACTCACAGTGCTGTCGAGGTACCGGACAGTAGCTGTAAAATTCTGGATTATATTCAACTGGTTTTCCGGCCTGCTGAGGAGGACTTCTTTGTTGCGGATCCTGCGCTGGTTAAAGGAAAAGGACGACATCAGGCCCCACCGTGCACTTCCACAAACTGTAAGCGGTCCACCTGGACCATTGGGATAAGGGGGGTGTGCACCCGCTTGAAAGTTAGGGTCAGTTAGGGACAGTTTCTGGGACTATTATTTCTTAGTGTCCGCACTGCGAATACGGACACAGCAAAGGTGAAAATTGTTGCAGTGATTAACTTGTATTGTTTATACTGTTTTGAATATTTTGCTTGTCTTTACCTCTGTAATTTCACTGTTAACCTGCTTTTATCAATTTATAGTAAATGCAATTTTCTTTATCTTGACTTCTGCGTACGCACTCTTTTCTGGTGGAGTCAAATCACCTGCCTTGCTCTCGGTTCACAGCTACTTCCTCAACTTCCTGCTCCTCAACTGCTTAATCAATGACACGGCGCAATGCACGCTCCAGAAAGAAGGCATAAGGTATGATGTCACTGATGGCGCCCTGGCTGCGACTGACCAGTTTGGTGATCTCATCAAATGGCCACAGAAGTCTACATGCGTCGCGCATGAGCAGCCACTGGCGAGGTGAAAAAAGACCAAGCTCCCCAGAACCTGTACTGCCGCAGAGTCTGTACAGGTGGTTGTTAACTGCACGTTTCTGCCGGAGCAGCTTATCAAGCATATACAAGGTTGAGTTCCATCGCGTCGGGCAGTCACAAATAAGACGTCTGACAGGCAGGTTGTGTCGTCGCTGAATGTCAGCAAGGCGAGCCATGGCCGTGTAAGATCTTCTGAAATGGCCAGAGATTTTCATGGCCTGCTGCAAGACGTCCTGGACCCCAGGGTATTTGACAACTAATCGCTGCACGACCAAGTTCAGGACGTGTGCCATGCACGGCACGTGTGTCATTTTGCCCTGTTTCAGCGCGCTCAGCAGATTGGCACCGTTGTCGCACACCACTTTACCAACTGTCAAATTGAGCGGGGTTAGCCACTGATCTGCCTGTGAACGCAAAGCTGAAAGGAGTGCAGGACCCGTGTGGCTCTTGGCTTCCAGGCACAACAGACGCAGCACAGCATGGCAACGTCTCACCTGGCATGTCGAATAGGTTCTGGGGATCTTGGGGGGGCGCAGCGGAAGAGACGGTAGCAGCGGAAAAGGAGGAGTCAGCCAAGGAGGAGAGGGAGGATGGAGTAGGAGGAGAAGAAGAAGATGCAGGCCTGCATGCAATCCGTGGCGGTAAAACCAAATCTACACAGGTGCCACGGGTTACATGCTTGACGGTCATCAGAAGGTTCACCCAGTGGGCTGGAAAAGTTATGTACCTTCCCTGCCCGTGTTTGCTAGACCAAGTGTCTGTGGTCAGATGTATCTTGGAATATCTAGTATGTGTGATCGAATTTTTAGGATATTAAAACTTAACTTTTAATTGTAGCTTATTTAGAAAAATAGCCCCTTACATAAATAGATAAAGATAGAATCTCAAACAATTAGATGTGTAGCGTGTAGAGTATAGGTGACTCCAAACGAAATTAAAGCTCACACATCATGGACTTAGATAGAACAAAAAGAGAAATGGAGTAGTGCACGGCGGCACCCGTATAGTAATAACCAGTTTGTCCTACCGCGTAGTTGGGCAACTCCAATTGTGCCGCAGTTACCTCTCGGATTAATGATAGGTCCTTGGTATTAATGGTGCTGCACACGAGAAGGGGGTCCGGCCTATAGGTCCCTAGTGTTGCCATAATGGGGTCCTACACTAGCCCTAAAGTTAACTACGGTACACCCACTAGAACAAGGGTGTCCCGTCCGGAACCTAACCCTGGAATTGGAGACCCTTAATAGCCCTCTCCTGGAAGATCCCTACATGCATGCTTCACTTACGGGTGAGCGTAAGACTCATCAGGGGAAACAGCAGGGAGCTGGGCGGTAAAAAATGGAAGGATTCACAGATGATGTGTCATGTGCTTCCTTATTACACAGGTTGCAGGCTTAGAGGACTGATAATGCTCAAAAAGAAAAGACTGACTACCTGCTGCACATGGTGGAAAAATAGATAATATCCACCCTGCTCTGGGCCCGATGTGCCTGTTCGAGTTTAAATCTAGTACCTGCCCCCAAACCAAGGCTTGGCTTCCGGATATACCTCGATTGTGCGGTGCTTAATTCGACCGCGCATGCGCACAGGGGATCTCCGGAGCCAGCCTTAAGAACGAGGCCTGGCTCTAAAGCCACGCCTCCGGAGCGCAGCGCTGGGCGTACTCGCGCATGCACAGTGGATGGCCGGTTTGTTAACTTGGAACGCACGGACGTAGGATGACGTCAGTGCGCTGCATCTCGCAGATAGATGCGAGATGCTAATCAGACCTGGTTGCCGGGCGACGGGGACGCATCCCGGCTCGAATCGGATGCGCATCTTCGGATATGAAGTAGCGTATATTTAATGTGACATTTATAGCATAGATTCCACACAGGGAAAGGATTGCTTGAATATGGTGCCCCCAATATACATACAGAGCACATGCCTGGGAAGGAGCTTAAACGGGCACCAGAATGCTAAGGGCTCTTTCACACTTGCGTTCTTTTCTTCCGGCATAGAGTTCCGTCGTCGGGGCTCTATGCCGTAAGAATCCTGATCAGTTTTATCCTAATGCATTCTGAATGGAGAGAAATCCGTTCAGGATGCATCAGGATGTCTTCAGTTCCGGACCGGAACGTTTTTTGGCCGGAGAAAATACCGCAGCATGCTGCGCTTTTTGCTCCGGCCAACAATCCTGAACACTTGCCGCATCGACGGATCCAGAATTAATGCCCATTGAAAGGCATTAATCCGGATCCGGCCTTAAGCTAAACGTCGTTTCGGCGCATTGCCGGATCCGACGTTTAGCTTTTTCCGAATGGTTACCATGGCTGCCAAGACGCTAAAGTCCTGGCAGCCATGGTAAAGTGTTGTGGGGAGCGGGTGAGCAGTATACTTACCGTCCGTGCGGCTCCCCGGGCGCTCCAGAGTGACGTCAGGGCGTCCCACACACATGGATGACGTGATCGCATGGACACGTCATCCATGTGCATGGGGCGCTCTGACGTCATTCTGGAGCGCCCCGGGAGCCGCACGGACTGTAAGTATACTGCTCCCCCGCTCTCCACTACTACTATGGCAGCCAGGACTTTAATAGCGTCCTGACTGCCATAGTAACACTGAACACATTTTGAAGACGGATCCGTCTTCAAATGCTTTCAGTTCACTTGCGTTTTTCCGGATCCGGCGTGTAATTCCGGCAAATGGAGTACACGCCGGATCCGGACAACACAAGTGTGAAAGGGCCCTAAGTCTGCTCATTGATAATTGGTGATCTTAAAATCAAGACTTTTAAGCAATAACAAAAACAAAAACAAACACAAACAGTGGGGGGGAAGTAACAGCAAGTATATTGTGGCAGGGTTTTACATTGATTCAAAGGTCCCTTACTATTCAGGGGCCAGATATGGTACTGTGGAGATGTTAAATAAAACAACTAAAATTGAGCTGTTCGTTAAGGCCCAGAGGTGAGACCGTTCGCAATATAAATGCCCAGCGCGCTTCACGCTGCAGCAACACTCTATCCCAGTCTCTCCCTCTTGTTGGGGCCCTCACATGTTCAATGCCCATGGCCTTAATACATCTAGGATCACCCCCGTGACATTCTTGAACATGCCTCGACACAGCCCTGTCCCTTTTATTGTGATGTCACCGAGGTGTTCCCCCAGGCGTCTACGCAATTCCCGTTTTGTCTTCCCAATATACTCCTTGCCGCATTCGCAGGTGATTTTGTAAATCACCCCCTTTGTGCGGCAATTGATGAAGTCTTTAATTGGGAATGCACGTTGTAGGTTGTTGCTAAAGAAAGACTTCCCTGGTTGGATGATGTTACAGGCTACACAGCCACTACATTTGAAGCTGCCAATAGGTCTGCGATCCAACCATGTTCCTGGTTGGGCAGGTGGTACGTAGTGGCTGTGTACCAAAAGATCCCTGAGGCTACTGCCCCTCCTAAAAGTGATCTGTGGATAATCATGTATTACCTCACTGATATCTGGGTCCATGAGTAAGATGGGCCAGTGTTTCTCAAGGATCTTTCTCGTACGGTCAACAGTACCATCAAATGTTGCAATTAGGCGGATTTTACGGTCTTCCACTTTTTTCTCCCTAGGCACCAGTAGTTCTGTACGTACAGTTGAGATAGCCCTACGATACGCCTTCCTCAGGACTTCGTCAGGATAACCTCTCTCCGAGAACCTGATCCTGAGAATGTCTGCTTGTTTTTTAAACTCGGCTGCATCTGAGCAGTTACATCGAAGGCGCAGATATTGGCCACCCGGGATCCCTTTTTTAAGGGGTACAGGGTGGCTGCTGCTCCAATGCAGAACCGAGTTTGTCGAGGTCGGTTTCCTAAAGATGGTAGTGTAAGGGGCTATTTTTCTAAATAAGCTACAATTAAAAGTTACGTTTTAATATCCTAAAAATTCGATCACACATACTAGATATTCCTAATAATACAGGTGGTCCCAAAAATATATCATATATATTATCTATACATTCTTTTGTCAGATGTATCTTGGCACCGACACTGTGTGCCAGAGCTACATTTACTTGCCGCTGAAAGTGGCCATATACTGTAGCTCTCGGATGCCGATCTGGGAGAAATATTTCCTTCCTGGGACCTTTCATTGCGGTGTTCCAATGGCCACAAATTTTCTAAAGGCATCAGAGTCCACCAGTTTATATGGCAGTAGTTGGCAGGCTATCATTTCCGACAAGCCAGCGGTCAACCGTTGGGCAAGAGGGTTATCCGGCGTCATCATTTTTTTTACGCTCGAACATTTGGGCCACGGAAGCCTGTCTTCTGCCAGATGAACGTGAGAACGGCATGATGGAAGGTGGAGTGGAGGACAAATGGGAGGAGAGAGGAGAAGAGGGTTGGACGATGAGCTCCTGGAGTATGGCTTTGTGGGTTTTGACGGCGTTGCTCCCACTGGGCTCGGTGATGGGAGGCCAGGTGCCTTCTTAATGTGGTCCTCCCTAGTTGAGTGTTGGACTTACCGTGACTTATGCGTTGAACACTATTGTCAGCAGCGGACATTTAAAAAAAAAAGAAGCCCACACTGCGGAGCCATGTGCTAGCGTCCTGGGAGCGCCAGATGTGACCGTACATGGTGGATGACTCACTCCAGATACATTAGCAAACTGTTTATTCCCTCCTGTGCAATGTAAGTTCGACCTGCTTCTCCTTCCTATCTGCTGGTCCATCTCTCCCTCTGAACTCCCCTCCTCTTCCTCTCTTGTGGGCACCCACGTGACGTCCATAGACACGTCATCATTGACGTCACCTTCCCCACCACTAACATTAGAGATCTGTAATGGATCGGAAAATAATTCCTGTAACTCAAGCGGAGGGTATATGGTGGTGTTGGCGGTGGTGTCTTTAGGAGTGCACACAGCAGAGAGTGAAGAGGGTGCAGATACAGAGGAAGAGGAGGGTGCAGAAGCGGAAGGCTAAGTGAGCCACTCAACCAAGTCTGGTGCGTCCTTTGACGTAATAGAAAGCACCTTCTGCAACTTCCCACTTTGGCTCTGGCCTGGTGCTCCTGCCCTACCCCTACCACCCCTGCGGAAGGGCCTGCTTCTTGCTCTGCCTGTCATTTTTTAAATGACCCTGTGACAAGAGTCTCTAGAGAAGCGCAGTGTATGTGGAAGAAGGTATATAACACCCCGCTTCAATCTTTCGTTTTGGGGGGCCACTGGTATATCACACCAGTTATAATACTTTTTTTCCAGTACCGTTTTTCACTGTGTGTAGCAGAGGGAATGCAGCAAAACAGAAAAAATAATTCTGCAGTACCCAAATACACTATTATGAAAGTATATTGTTATTAAACACCACGCTTCAATCTGTCGTTTTGGGGGGCCACTGGTATATCACACCAGTTATAATAATGTTTTCTAATTGCCTTTGTCACTCTTTGTAGTTGTAGTATTGCTGCAGAACCGCTCACCAGTCACAATGCTGCACAATACAAATCCACTATAATATGCTTTCGATGTTAGAAAGTATATTATAAGTGTATTACACCCCTATATACTGCACACCTATCAATAGTACACCTATACCAGTCCTTAAAAGGACTTTTGTGGCCCTATTAGCTAGCAATTTGTGTCCCTAACAGTCTGTCCCTGCTCCACACAGCAACCTCTCATTACACTGACAAAAGACTGAATATAAAATGGCGGCCAGAACGGGTTTAGGTAGGGGGTATGTCCATGTGCTGAAATGTCTCAATTGGTTGTCCTGTACCACCTGATGGATGTGTCATGGGTCAAAGTTCTTCATAATGTAAAAGAATATGGCGGGCACGAATATCGCCATATGTTCGCATGTTCGGCGAACCGCGAACGAGCCGCAGGGCGAACCACAAGGCCATCTCTATCTATAATACCATCTATGGTACATCTAAATTTCTCTGTAGCAAAACCATGTCTACTAGTCTGTTGCCATATTGCAGTATACTGTAGGTATTTTAAAGGAAACCTCACACCTAAATAACACCTCCCGAACCACCAGCATTACCTTAAAGTAGCCAGCAGTATGTTCCTAAAGATCCTTTTCTTCCTCCGGCCAGATGCACCAAAATTTAGAAAAATGAACTTTAATCCCCTGCACGCAGAATGTAACAGCAGAGTTTGATGTCAAGGGGGCAGCGGCCTCCTCGCTTCAAGTCAAGATAACCACGCCCCCTCTCCCTGCCCCTTCACCTCTGATTGACAGCCGCGCACGTGAACGTCTGACGCACACTCACACTCGGCCGTTGCTGAACAGCCGAAAGCTATCGGCTGTCAATCAAAAGTGAAGGGGCATGGAAAGGGGGCGCGGTTATCTTGACTTAAAGCGAGGAGGTCGCTGCCCCCTTGACTGCAAACTCGGCTGTTACATAGCACGTGCTATTTTTTCAAGATTTTGGTGCTTCTGGCCAGAGGAAGAAAAGTATCTTTAGGAACATACTGCTGGCTACTTTAAGGTAATGCTGGTGGTTTGGGAGGCGTTTTTTAGGTGACAGGTTCCCTTTAATATTCTAATGAAACACTGGTACAATGGCATAAACAAAGGAAATCCAATTCAGTAAATCACATAAGCTTATTTTTGCACATAGCAAATATGATAGAGGGGTTGTGCAGGCCATATATATTGATGATTAAAGAATATAGCGGCTCACTTTCCTGGTATCAAAGGACGGGTGCTCTTGCTTAATATTGATGGAAGGAAGAGGAAGAGGTTTGAACCTCGAAACGAGTCTAGCAGACATTCCGAAATACCCACATAAATATTGCGAAAAAGCGATCAAAATCTTTCGGACATTATTGGCAAGCGATTAAAAGCTTTCGAACATTTCTGGCGAAAGCGATTATAAATCAAATTTTCGCGATCAACGAACATTACAGCAGCTCTTTGAATCTCGCGGGACTTCGAAACGGGAACCACAATCATCACGTGAGACGCCGAGTCACGGCAGAAACAAGCACAAGCGCACAGGTGGATACCAAACAGAAGCGACAACTTAGGCACCGTGATCAAGGGGGGTGAGTATATTGTACATGGAGTGGGACGCCACTGCAACTCTACGAAACAAGGAAAACTGTGAGTATTAAACACACAAATACTCCTCACCAATGTACCCGACATGGATGCTTTTTTAAAACAAATTCCTGGCAAATATCAGGAGTTGAATTAAACAGACTGAACTCTATGCTATTGAACTATGCTAAAATAGATGCTGCTATAAAATCATTGTGACCACCATATACCACAGCTACTATAAGCACCAGCATCCATACCCTTAAATTGTGGGTGGCAGGGATAACTGTATCCTGAGACTGGTGGAAACCATTATTAACCATTTATGGATCACTATTGATGTTGCTGTTGACAACCACTGTCGCTGAGAATTATCGATATTAACAACATTCGCTGCAATTAACAACTACTGCTCCAACATTGCTGTTGCTCTTAACAACTGCTACTATTGTCACTGATGATTACGGCTATTAATGACATTTGCTGCTACTAACAACTGTCGCTAAAGATTGCCGCTGTCTACGACATCTGTTGCTATCAGCAACCACTGCTTCAATACTGCTGCTATTAATAATTGCCACTATAAACATTGATGCTATAAACCATTATTCTATATTTTATTCTATATTATTTGTAATTTTTTTTGTTTAAATTGCTGTTTTTAAACCATTGTTGTCGAAAATTATTGTCAAATTATTTTAGAACATTGTGATAATAAATTATATAATATCAATATCTATATCAACCCTTGATTACCCAATATAACCAGATGAGGAGTGCCTGCTATATTTGAAAACATATATATTGATGTCCTACCATCAGTATGGGTCATCAATATTTGATCGTTGGGGGTACAACACCTGGCACCCTGATGATCAGCTGTTTGAAGAGGAGGTGGCCTTCCATGCGAGTGCTGCTTCCTGTTCATTACACTATGCGTTGTCGTTGTGGAGCTGTGACATAGTATAAGTACTCACTCCATTCAAGTGAAGTGAAACTTCCAAGACGACAAGCAGTATAATGAACAGGAAGCAGCGCTCGAATGGAAGTCCACCTCCTCTTCAAACAGCTGATCGGCGTGGGTGCCGGGTGTCGGACCCCCACCAATCAAATATTGATGGCCTATCTTGACGACAGGTCATCAACGTATATGGGCTGCACAACCCCTTCAACATTTGACATTCAAATGAAAAACACAGAAGAACCTAAGGAAATTCATAATAAAGCAGCATATAGAGTATGTACGATACCTAGGTATAAAAACCGTAATCATATGAAGCATATGAAGACTATATTCCTTAAGGCAGATCTTTCTTGAATGATATTTCACAAATGATTTTTTTTTCCTCCTACAAGTGCTTCAACTTGGACACCTTGAATTATCACATGATATTTATATACCATCAAGAGTATAGTATGAGGATGTATTCACAGTTATCCTTTCTCCCACAGATTAACTTAATCTCTGAGGCCTTATTCACACGTCAGTGTTTGGTCAGTGATTTCCATGAGTGATTTTGATCCGAACAGGAGCAGATCTTTCCCTTATATCTTATGTCTGTGCAGGCTCTAATCCTAGTTTTGGCTGACAATCACTGATGGAAATCAGTGACCGAACACTGACGTGTGAATGAGCCTTAAAGCTGTATTTCAGTACACATGCTAACCCCTCTTTCAGAGAATTCAAGTTTATTTTAACAGGCAGGTGGAGACAAGCAAAACAAAGGACCTGGCATGACAAAATCCAAAATCTCCAAATGGCATTCACCCACCCTTAATGAGGCACACTGCACGCAAGCTGCCTCAGCATCAGGACGCAGGGCACACGTCATAGCCTGCCCCCTCTTATATACCTGTCTTGTGACCTGCATAAGCCCCGTGAAGAGGGGAGGAGTGGGAGACAATGAAGAGGAGGCGGGGCAGGAGGAAGACCACCATGTTTGAACGGCTGGGACCAAGCCAGTGAGCGAGTATATGCAGCCAGAAAGAGCTTTTACAGACAGTGACAAGGTACTGTAATGTTATCATGTCTGTGTCAGGCTTCTGAGTGCTGCATCAGTCCCTTTCCCGACCCAGTCCATGCCATGCCCCCATGTCTTCCTCTCCACTCCCAATGGCGAGGACGGCACAAAAACGCCCATATGACCAAAATATTGTCGCACGGGCATTAAAAAAGTAAATTTTATTTGTCACCTTTTTTTATGCCTATAACAGATGTAGCACACCCCCAATAAGTGCTATGCAGTAAATAGAGTCTACCTGGAGATCCTGGTGATCACCAGGTGTCCCGGGAGCTAAGCAGAGCTGCTGGGTCTTAGAAGACCCTAATCAGTTCTACCTGTGTAAAAGGGGGCATGGTTAGGGGGACGCAATACTTGGCTTGCCCCGGGTGCTGGCAACCCATGCTACACCACTATCTCCATCGCCCCAAGCATTTGCATGGTCAGGTCATTTGGGAAGTCCACAGACATATTTAGCCACTAGGTTGGTGACTGAAAGTGGTGGCCTTCTTTGGCTAATCCCTACCCGTTAGAAGGGCTGCTTAGACCATGAAATTATGTAACATTCTTTTGCAGAATAAATAACTTTTATTTGCTGAAACTATTAATAGAACTATATAAAATATTCAAGGCAATGCGTATTCTCATATATAAGGAAGAGCTGACTTTATTGCTAAGTCAAGAAAAGATTTATTTATTTATTAAACTACTGAACTATCTTCTTGTCTTCTTTTTAGCAATTGATTCAACAATTTCACTTGTTCTTAATGACGAAAATTGGAGATTATGTTGATAACTTAGGTTTTTGCACTATATTATACAAATTACCAGCATATGGCCCTGTAGTAAGAAATGATTTCTTACAGCACTGGGTCTATGGGTTAAACAGAAAAAGGTTGTGCTTGCACTAATGTCATAGCTCCTGTTATTACCAAAGTCATGACAATTATGATGGATCTAATAGATCCCATTGAGATAATATGGACCCATCAAGTTTTGAATGACTGATGAGACAGCCCCCTAATGTTGAAGTGAACAGAGGTGAAGTTCTTTCCTGTTCCCATAAATTTTTCTTTAGAATTTTTCTGAATTTACCCATGTCCACAGAACATGCTAAGTTTAATTAAAGTTTAGCTAATTTAACAGGCAGTGAGCCAACAGAATGTGTCTAAAATTGAGCCTAGGCATACATGGAACTATTTTCTTCTGTTGAGATGGACTATTTGGACAATTTCCAAATGATCTCAGAATGTTTGATATTGCCAAACCATACCCTTTCCACACAACCGGCTGCTAATTCTTTGGGATTTTAAGTACAGGTTTTAGTTTTCATCTACGCTTTTATTGTGTATCCACTTGAGCATTGAAAGAATCACTTGAGCAGCTTGACTGATTGATATTGACGTGTATTATTTTCGTCATGTAGACTTTGAAACAATAAAATTCTCCCAACGTTCAGATCAAAAAATGTTTTTGACCATTACAACAACTTTTTCATTATTTATTCATCATCCTTGCTGGAATATTGACTCTGCTTATAAAGTAAGAAGAATAGAGAGTCTTTTTATCTGAGGTTCTAGAAAAATTGTATCAGTTTTTTCGCATATATGGGGGTCCCTATTCTAATCTTTGGTGACTTTAAAGTGGTTTTGCAGCAGGTAAATATTGTTGACTCGGCCCGGCCTGTCCAACTCTCGGCACTTGTGCCGATCAGCAGTTTGAAGAGGAGACAGCGCTCGTGCAAATCATTTCCCGTTTTTTTCTCACTTGATATCACAGCAGCTCACATGAGCACAACCTCCTCTTTAAACAGCTGATTGGCAGGAATGTAGGAGCCGGACCCCTACTGATCCTGAGGATAGGTCATCAATTTACCCACTGCACAATTCCTTTAAGTATGTCATTAATGAAAAAATGGATCACTGGTGGGGGTCTAGGAGTACACAGTGTAGTACACTCCAGCATTGTTGGATTTCCGCCAGTCCCCAATATAGTGAATGGGGGGCCGGATGGAGCCTTAAAAGCCTCCGCCAATGCCAGAGTGCGCAGAGGTCTGGCATGCTTTTCCCTGCCAGAACAGCCTGCTGCATCTCTGACGCTAGTCTGCAATTAGCCTAAAACAAAACTTGGTGATCTAAGGATTTAAATTTTTAGATATCTGCATTTATGTATATCCAGAAAAATGAGAATATATGTGTTTTAGTGCTATGCATAACATGCTTTGATGGATAGACTTTGGGGGGAAACCACGCACTCTAGAATTCTGGCTTCAAATAGTCATAAAATAGGGATTTGCACCATTTTGGCCTCATTTGGGAAAATAAAAATTGCTACATTTTTGAAATGTGTGTGGGAAAGTTGGTAAGGTTGGTTTGTCAAGTTAATTTAAAGGGGATCTGTCATCAGATTTGTACCTAGGAAACTGGCTGCTCTGTTACATGTGCGCTTGCTAGCTGAAGGCATCTGTGTTGGTCCCATGTTCATATGTGCCTGCATTGCTGAGAAAAACAATGGTTTAATATATGCAAATGAGCCTCTAGGAGAAAAGGGGGCGTTGCTGTTACACCTAGAGGCTCTGTTCTCTCTGCAACTGCCACATTCTCTGCACTTTGATCAACAGGACCAAGCAGTTTAAATGTCATAAAAAGCCTGGCCCTGTCAATCAAAGAGGAGAGAGTGCGGCAGTTGCAGAGAGAACAGAGCCTCTAGGTGTAACAGCAACACCCCCCTGCATAAAATGAAACTTTATTTTTCTCAGCAATGCGGGCACATATGAACATGGGACCAACGCAGATGCCTTCAGCTGCCAAGTGCACATATAACAGGTCAGCCGGTTTCATAGGTACAAATCTGCTGAGAGATGCGCTTTAAGCCAAATTTAGGAACTGAGACTTTCTAAAAAGTTGCAAAAACGGTCACACTCTTACTCCAGCAAGAAGGTGGAGTAACATTTCAAGACAGAAGTGTTTGACATTTGCTGTTCCAGGGTTACAACAAATTTTAGTTGAGAAAAGTGTTTCTGATCATGTGCCAAGGTTGGTGAATCTGGCTATGGATGGTGTTAAGGAAATTATCCAGCTTTTCTGAAAGTGGATATAAAATTCATAAGATGTTTTCATTTTCTCTGTATACGTGATACATTGTGGTGACATTTGGAAAAGAACAAGCATAAGCTAAAAAAACCAATAGAAGTGAACTGTGTGTGTTAAGATAAGATAAGATTTGTACGTACTACTAACCAAAAATATGCATCTCTTGTTAAAAAATCTAAACTCATTAGTTAACACATTTTTGTAAAAGTTGAAACTTGAAATGTCTGTAAACCAATCATGTTTTACTTTGAGGGGTTACACCCTTTTGAACTGTGTATAAATAAAGGATGCAGGACACATAATGTTAGGATCCTGACAAGGTTTTGAACTAAACTCAGACTTCTGTCATTTTCCTCCGTCGACGTTATTCACCTGAACATGAGGCAACGATCATCACGTGGCTGACCCTTGGCCTGCCACAACATTTTCTGGTGGAGAATGCGGGCACTACAACAGCGCTCCTAGCTGCAGATCGCGATACGGAGACCAGGACCCAGGAAGACCGCGGTAAGTAACCCATTGTGTTACTACCTGTCTCCTGAGCTCTGCTCGCTGTTCTGCAGTGTGGTGTGTGAACGTGGTGCCTGTACCGTGTTCTGGTGAATGAATTATTTCCTCTATATGTGAAAAACTGTCTTTAGGCGTATGAATGCACGAATGTGTGAGTGGCTGAGATAAGCTGAATCTTGCAGGGGTCTGACCCTGCTCCTCCTGAGCCAAGCTGAAAGTCTAGAGCTCGCTGACTGGCTTGTCCGGTCCCTGACTCTGGAGGCCTCTGGTTCTGGTGGAGAAAGGGTTGACAGACCTATCCTGGAGGAGGCTGTGAGAAGTGGCAGTGTATAAAAGCTGTCCAGTAGGATTGGATAGGGGCCCTGCAGTTCCTTGTTGGTACCTGAAAAGGCGCCTGAGGTCAGGGGTTGTTTCAATGTTATGTCATACTGTGTGGTTTCACATGTACTGAGTGCCTGCTGATATTGTGTGAGGAAGAATTACTGCATTGTTGCCAATTCCTGTGCTGTACAGTGTATACATGCGTGGGTATTATGATACCAGTTTGGATTGGGTGGTTGCAGTTATAATCATTTGGATTGCAGTATTTGTTTGCTTCCTGTGCCATAGAAAGAACGTAGAAGGGTTTAAGGGGTTTCCAGCGAGTAACCCCAGAGAGGACGTGTGAATTACTCTGTGTGAGGGCAAGACTATATTGTAGTATTGCCAGACCAGTGGATCAGTGCTGCCTCGGAAGTGTGCCCACAGCACCACTGGTAGTAGAAAAAGTGGTGCCGCCTCGGAAGTGTGTCCACGGCACCACTAGTAGTGCCGCCTCGGAAGTGTGTCCACGGCACTACTGATAGTGCTGCCTCGGAAGTGTGTCCACAGCACTGTTGTAATTCACCAGGTGTGCGCGTACCTGGATAGTGAATTACAAGGAGCCACCCACGGGATGGGGGCTACACAGAGTAAGCGTTCCTCTGAGAAGGGAGCAGAGAAATGGGTCTCTGCAATTAATATTATGCAATACGCAAAGGGCACTGAAGCAACCAAAGACTGTAGACAAATGCTAAAGAAATTGGGAGCAGGTGTGAATGGAACATTGGATGAACCAGTATGGCAGACATTTCTGACTAATTTTAAGGGGTGGTTGGAAGACCATAACAAATATGACCAGGCCACAATGTGGTATGATGTAGCCCAGGGAATGACTTTGACTGCCCATAAGGCAAAAGACACTGACAAAGGGACTATGTATGAAATATGGGATGAAATTAAATTGCCAACAAAAGAATTAAACATCCCTTCTGAAGTACGGTGTATTATCCCCCATAAACCACAAAAATCTCTCACTCCAACAGCACCACCTCCATATAATGGCCAGGAGGGGTGGACTTGTCCTAATTGTGGACAACAGAACCCAGACTCAAGAGAGAGATGCTCAGCCTGTGGGAGGCCCAAGCCACACTCTCGTGTAGGCTTATACCCATTAGTCAATAAAACCCTCCCCACAGTAAAAGCTGGGCAACTGGAAACACATGATTATGAGGTTTATAGGCCATGGACTCCTAGTGAGTTGCTGGCTATGTGTAACACTTTGCCAGACCCCCGTACTGTCCCCAGTACTTTCCTTCGTAAATTGGAAAGTATCCAGACCGCATATAAAGCCACTTGGGCGGATCTGGAGAGTCTTTTAGAGACTAAAGGAGGGGAAGTACTTAAGAATCAAATGATGGCAAAGGCCCCTGGTACTGTCCCTGTGGATAAGGCCACAGACCAGTCAGGCCAGGAATTTATCATGGCCCTTAAACCCTGGGTAAAAGAGCAACAGGACAATCAGACTGACACTTTTATGATGCAAACACAAGACGCTAAGCAGACTGTAGCTGACTATGCCACAGCTTTAGAACAGCTCTGGCTTGACTATGGGTATGAGACAGGAGACAGTAAGGACATGAGACTACTAAAACATACATTTATGTCTGGATTAAAAGCACCTATACAGGATGCTGTAAAGAAGGCTCCCCTGATTGGCGGACCTGCCAGTTCCCTGACCTAGTGGCCATAGCAAAAGGAACTGAGCTAGACTTACAAAATAAAAAGAAGCCAATAATGGCTAACCAACCCTTTAAACCTAAGGGCAGGTTTCAGGAAAGGGTACCAGGTGGGGATCAGTCTCCACGTAACTGGGACCAAGTAACATACTGGAATTGTGGGAAAAAGAGGCATTACTCAGTCAAATGTCCCCTGAGAGGTCAGGTTACTGCCCGGACCTCTCAATGAAGTGACGGCAATCCTGTGAGTTCCCTCAACGTTAACTACCCCCTTGACGCAACCCCAGGTCCACAACTAATCATCACATCCACATGTGAGGACACAGGGAATTCAATAGAATTTTTGGTAGACACAGGAGCAGCCCATACCAAAATACAAGAAAAATATGTGCCTGAGGAGCTTATCTCCTCAGATTACATTTATTGTCAAGGGGTTGAGGGAACAACTGTTAAACTCCCACTAACAAAGCCTGTTAAACTTAACATTCATGATGCCTTATCTATTGTCACATGTGTGTTGGTAAGCTCAGATATATTTTCTCTACTGCCCTACATTCTGTGTTGCAGTCCTGGCAGCCGGCCTATCCGGACACTGTTCTTTTACAATATATTGATGATCTGTTGCTTTGTTGCCACAGTTCTGAACAGTGTAATGAAGAAACTTTATCTTTGCTTATTTTCCTTGCTGAAAATGGTTGTAAAGCCTCCAAGGAGAAGCCTCAACTTTGTAAATCTACTGTGATTTTCCTAGGTCACTGTATTTCTCCAGGTACCAAACACCTTACATCTGAGATGGTTACTGCTATACAGCAGCACCCCCTGCCAAGTACTCCAAGGGCTCTGCGTGCCTTTATTGGACTTGTCAGTTACTGTCGCCCCTGGATTAAGGATTGCTCTCAGATGATGCAGCCACTATATGACTGCCTCAAAGTAGAGACCTTTGAACTAACATCAGAAGCTGTGAGTGCATTTCATGCATTAAAACTCACTCTCACCACAACACCAGCATTGGGCATCCCCAATTAAAAAACAAACTTTCACATTGTATTGTCACGAGCAAGGGGGATTTGCCTCAGGTGTACTGACGCAGAAACACGGGGACCGTATGCGGCCCATTGCATACTATTCTACCAGTTTGGATTGTATTGACACACCACCAAACTGAAACATTTGTCCAGAATCACAAAATATGAGATGACACTACTCAGTCCCCACATTACCTTGCAGCGATGTACTGTTCTAAATCCAGCTACTTTGATGCCGGTGGATTTAGAAGAGGAGGGGGGAGAAGGAGGAGTAGAAATGTCTGATCCAGTTGCAAATCATAACTGTCATGAATTGATGATTGCAGAAACAAAAGAGTTATCAAATGTTACTGAAACACCATTAACTAATCCTGATGCTGAGTATTTGAGTATTTTGTAGATGGCTCCAGATGGTGGAATGACGAACAAGGACACTTTGTCACCGGGTATGCGGTAATCCAGGATGGTAAGGTAATCATACAAAAGCCACTCCCATCTTGTGCGTCTGCACAGGAGGCGGAGTTGAAGGCACTCACTGACGCATGTACAATGGGTAAGGGACTGAGAATAAATTGTTACACTGATCCCAGGTATGCTTTCGGAGTAGCACATGACTTTGGTGTTATCTGGAAAACTAGGGGATTTCTGACTTCATCGGGCAAACCAATCAAAAATTCAGAAGCAGTACAGAGCCTCATAGAGGCCCTAGGGCTGCCCACAGAGGTAGCCATTGTTAAAGTGCCAGCCCATGTGAAGCAAGATGATCCGCTAGCTGTGGGAAATGCTCAAGCAGACCAAGCAGCCAAACAAGCAGCTGGTCTGCCGCTCCTGACATTATTTTTTCCAACTATGCCAGATTTGTCGCTCTTGCAGGAATTACAGGCCCAGATAACGCCTCAAGACAAAAAGGTATGGATGGAGGCGGGGGCCACGAAGACAGGAGAGCTCTGGCAGGTAAATGGCAGAACATGTTTGCCTCGGAGTTTGTATCCAATGATGGCCAATTTAGCACATGGCCCTACTCATTTGTCGAAAGGAGCTATGAGCGCACTAGTGTTAGAACATTGGTTTGCACCTGAAATTCAGACACTCTTTGAAAAGTTTGTTTAGGGTTGTCTTACATGTGCCAGACATAACCCTGGGAGGTTTGTAAAGACCCCCAAGAAACACACTCCCAAACCCTTGTACCCGTTTCAAAGAGAACAGGTGGATTACATACAGCTACCCAAGGTGAGCACATATGAGTATGTCCTTCTAGCCATTGATGTATTCTCAGGCTGGCCAGAAGCTGGCCAGTAACTACGGCTACAGCCAAAAATACTGCTAAGAAAATATTGTCAGAGGTAGTCTGCAGATATGGGATTCCAGAAGTGATAGAATCAGACAGAGGTACACACTTCACTGGGGAGATAAATGGGACACATACTGAAGACCCTAGGGATCACACAAGCTCTACATTCTCAACAGTATGGAGTCACTATAGTGGTGGTCCCAGATGGAATCACTTATGTTGTACGGTTACTGCGTTTATTACTTTCTGTTCTGTATTAAGTAGCTCTAGGTCCTAAGTGGAAGTTCGGATGGAGACGCATCTTTGGCAGGAAGGAAGTGTCCATCCCAGGTTTCCCATCACTGAAGTGTCCATAACGTTGACTAGAGGAGGATGGAGGTGGACTTTCAAGGCGGTTCGAGGCCTACTCCACGTAGCTACACTTCCAGGTCACCATATTGGTCAAGGGATATGCCAAGATTGACAGCACTGTCCAACCAAGAGACAACAACGCCCAAGATGATGTTCATCTTCCTGATTCTACAACAAAGGACCACAGCTACACAGAAACTTTTAGGCTTACTGCTGATGCTCCTAGCAGGTATAGCTGATCGACCAGCTCCTAGAGATTCCAACACAGGAGCAGAAGAAGGTGTATCCAGAACTATGGACAATGATGCATGGAACAACAATGCTGCACCTACATCCACTTAGTGTGTTTGTGTGTCGTATGTGGTTTTAATAAAATGTATGTATGCTTAATCGAATGACAACTACTAGACAGACTGGAATCGATGCTTGCATCGCATGGTCTATGCAGCTTATCTGTATACTCTGTGAAGTACGGGCTGTCTAAGGGGTCATTTGTTTGTCCAGGCAGGTTAGTAGTTAACACACACACATGATACAATGAAGCCTTCAGAGCAAAACATCTACCACGTGAACAGAAAAATTGAAAAAAAAGGAGGGAAATGTTAAGGAAATTATCCAGCTTTTCTGAAAGTGGATATAAAATTCATAAGATGTTTTCATTTTCTCTGTATACGTGATACATTGTGGTGACATTTGGAAAAGAACAAGCATAAGCTAAAAAAACCAATAGAAGTGAACTGTGTGTGTTAAGATAAGATAAGATTTGTACGTACTACTAACCAAAAATATGCATCTCTTGTTAAAAAATCTAAACTCATTAGTTAACACATTTTTGTAAAAGTTGAAACTTGAAATGTCTGTAAACCAATCATGTTTTACTTTGAGGGGTTACACCCTTTTGAACTGTGTATAAATAAAGGATGCAGGACACATAATGTTAGGATCCTGACAAGGTTTTGAACTAAACTCAGACTTCTGTCATTTTCCTCCGTCGACGTTATTCACCTGAACATGAGGCAACGATCATCACGTGGCTGACCCTTGGCCTGCCACAACAATGGTGTAATGTTTCACAGAGAATTTAGGTGTAACCCACATTGATTGACACAGATGAATGTCGAACGTCAATGTGTAACATGAAATCATCAGGAGAAAGGCTAAAACGCCTAGACGATTCTGTAAAAGTGGATACAACCAGTAAGGCCCCTTTTACAAGGGGCGGGGATCAGGCAAATTATTGAGAAGGAATATAATGCTTATTGTCAATAATTGTACGTGTAAATGTGTTGCCAATCACCATCATTTTTCATGCTATACCAAAAATCCTCTTTTGTTGGCAGTACATCAGTCTGTGTAAACAAATGCTATATTCACTATATTACTGAATATGAGGTACAATAGAAATATATTTTGATCTAAATTATTTGTGCCCATTCACCACAGCAAGGTCACCTCTTTTAGAAGGGACTCTACTATATAATGACTCCTTTCCTTGTGCCAGCTGGCCTCAAATTAATTCAGGGAAAGAAGACTCCAGCTATATACTGCACCACAAAACCAAACACAAAGCAACAGCACTCTGCAAACATTGAATATATAGAATTATATAAACAGGACGCTGCACCACCACTAGAAAATAGACAGTGTGCATGAAAACATTGAAGAAGACACAGTACTCACACGAGTGCCGCAGCCCCTTCAAAGAGCTGACTGGTGGGGATCAATGTCAGACTGGAGTGCCTAGGGCCCACTAATAAAGTTTATTCTGGGGACCCACTGTGCAGCTATATGCAAAAATTATCTGCTCATACAGTGGCAGGCAGCGGAAAGATGATTGATTATAGGGGTCTCTGCAGCAACTTTGAGAAGGCAGGTCCCTGATTTAAGAGGATGCTCGCTGGCCTGCCTCTACCTAGAAGTCATCTCAGCCACCTGATGCATCTATAATAATAAGCTGAGTAGTTTGTTAACTAACTGGTTTAGATGCTATATGCTGCCTATATGTATAGCAGGCTGGATTCCCAGCCTGCATTTGTGGGAGGGGCATAGGGTATTTAGCCGGCTCACGCCCTCCCTCTGGTGTCGGCATCGCCAGTGCATCTCGTGTTACGGCGACGTCATACGAGTGCGACTTCCGGTTCCGGCTAGACTGACGAGGCAGACGCTGCGGCGGTACGTTCCTCCCGGCCGGCGCTCCTTCTGGGTAAGTTACTCCGGGCCTCGCCGCCGCACTCCATCTCCGGCCGCCCACCTCCGCTTCCCCCACCGACGCGTCTCCTCTGCTGCGCCATCTAAACTCCGTGCGGCCGCGGCCGTCGCGCCCGGTCTGGTGGGAGCGCGCATCCCTGGCGTGGCCGGCGGGGGAGCGGTGCAGCAGGAGACGGGACACTTGGTGCGGTCCGCTCAGGCAGCGCTGGGGCAAGATTCAGCTGGGGCGCTCCGGAGCTGGCTGCTTCAGGTTCCCCGCTTCCAGTCTCCTCCACAACAAGCCATGGCTCCAACCGTCGCACCGCGGGGGGTCCCGCGCGTCTCCCCTTCCCCCCGGGCTGATTCCTCCTCCTTGTCCAGGCCTTGGGGGGGCGGCAGACGGGGACGCCACTCCACGACTTCCCCGATGCGTTCCACGGTGGAACGCATCGGCATCCCGCCCATCTCCCGGAGCTCCATCACTTCCCCGATGCGTTCCACGGTGGAACGCATCGGCATCCCGCCCAGCTCCCGGAGCTCCATCACTTCCCTGGTGCGTTCCACGGTGGAACGCATCGGCATCCCGCCCATCTCCCGGAGCTCCATCACTTCCCCGGTGCGTTCCACGGTGGAACGCATCGGCATTCCGCACGTCGCTTCAGTCATCAGGAAGGCCCCCATATTCCCAACCTCCCTGCGCTCCACCGTGGGGCACCCAGGGGGAACCCCTAATCCTGGGCTCCAATATGGAAGGCATACCACGCCCACTCCTGGTGCCCGGACCACTTGTTTCCCCACATGTGTTTTTCAATAAATGAAAGCCCAGAATACGCTGGGCGGACATGTTGCGGGGATGCCATGGCCGGGCGGCTCGGTCTTGCGGTGCGGCCGGGCGTTCCGGGAGCAGCCGCGTGGGCCGGTTGCTAGGCACGCAGCGGTTTCGCCCCTGGAGAAAGAAAAAAAAAAAAAAAAAAAGGGTTGTGCAGATATGTTCCGTTTTCTCTCACCTGTTTTCTATTGTACCTGGTCGCCATGGTTTTCCTCCTAGGATGTCCAGGTGGTCTTCTCTTCCTGTCTTGTTCTAATATGGTTCTCTCCGTATCCTGTAGCCTGATACCGTCAGGTTCCTTTTCAGGGTCTCGCCCGACACGTTCAGGCTCACTGCCTGTCCAATCAATTGATACTCTCAGGTCCGGTTGCCTCATACGTCCGGGGTTTTTTCTTTCATCATGTACTCCCTCCTGATCCGTTCTAGTGTTTTTTCTGATATGTCCAGGATTGGCTCCACGTCTTCCTGCCTGATACGTTCTGGAGGTTTCTCTGTGTCTTCGGCCTGATACGTTCAGGTTTCTTTCTTGCGTGTCTATTTGCCTGATACGTCCAGGTTCCGTTTTCATGTCCGTCTACCTGATACGTTCAGGTTTCCATCTTCGGCACTGTCTGCCTGATACGTTCAAGCTTCTTTTTCGTGTCTGTTTGCCTGGTACGTCCAGGTTTCTGTTTTCATGTCCGTCTACCTGATACGTTCAGGTCTCTTTTGTTGTGTCTGTTTTGCCTGGTACGTCCAGGTTTCCGTTTTCATGTCCGTCTACCTGATACGTTCAGGTTTCCATCTTCGTCACTGTCTGCCTGATACGTTCTGGTTTTCCGTTTTTTTTTTTTTTTTTTTTTTTTTCTCATGTCTGTCTGCCTGATACGTTCGGGTTTTCTGCTTCTGGTTTCTGCCTGTCACGTTCAGGCCCTCGTCATGTCCTCTTGCTGGTCAAGCCTTCATCATGTCCTCCCTCCTGTTACGTTTGGTTGATGTCCCGTCCGGTCGGTCCTGTTGGTGTCTTTTTATCTTTTTCAGGGTCGTTTCTTGGGCTCACCTTCTCACTCCACGTCTTTCTTTCCCTCTTACTGTCCTGTCGCATCCTTCTTCTTCTTCCCCAGGTGTACCTATCACGGTCAGTTCAGGTTTCTTTATCTGTCACGCTTGGGGCCCGTTGCTCGCCATTTGCCAGCACGCACGGGTCATGTCTCCTCACTGCTTGCCACACTGGTCAACTCCATGCTGGCAGCCAGTTGGGGCCTCGTTTCCAGTCGCGTCTCGGCTCTCGGTTTGTTCAGGGCCCGGCGTGTTCGTTCACTTGTTCACGTCAGGTCCTTTTCCTCACCACCTGACACGCTCAGGCCGCTCGGTTTTTCGTGTTTTCTTTCAGGTTGTCCTCCCATCGCCTGATTTCGTTCAGGATTTCTTGCGTTTTCGGCCTGACACCTCCAGGGTTCGTTTTTTCCTGTTTCATCATCACGTAAGTTTCGTCTTGTCAGCAGATGTTGGGGTACATCTCCCCGCAGGTTCCAGTAAAAATTTTTTATTTTTTCCTCACTTACCAATCCCAGATTCGCAGGGTGAGAAGTTCACTCTCTCCGCGGGCTTCCGAGTTTTGTTCGATTCCAGGTTTCCTAACTTTTTTTTCCATCCTAAACTTTCTAAGGCTCCAGGTAAGAAAAAAAAAAAAATAGTTTTGGGGTTGCACGAGGGGTTGTCAATTCACGTCAGATCCTTCCACAGGGTCCGGTCTTCTTCGGGCAACATGTCGCATGTCTCGGATATTGAGGACTCACTGTCCATCCCGGAGTCAGCGGTCTCGGAAGCAGCCAGCCGCGCATCTTACAGGCATTGGACCATCCCCAGGATGCTCGCGGAACTGAAGAAAAAAGGGATCCGCCATTCGGCATCGGCACGGAAGGCAGAGCTGTATCATCTGCTCTTCCCTGAATCCCCCAGGGCTTCTGAACCACCCGGAGCCTCCGAAGATCTGGTCTCCATGTCGACCATCCAGCTCTCCCTGACCCAACTCCATGCGACCATCAACAACATGGCATCTTCGATGTCACACATCGACTCCAGGCTCCAGGCCGTCGAGAGCAAGATGGCTACGCCTCCTCCTCCGCCAGAGGCTGAAGCCGTGCCTTCTACTTCCCAGGCCAACGTCCCAGGTACAGGTCTGGCCTCTCCCGACATCGCCCCAGCGTTCTTCGTTCCAGAAAACATCAGGCGGGATATCCTGGCAGGGAAGGATATCAATTTGGCCGCCATCCTAATCTCCACCCATGATACGGTCGAAAACCGGACAATCGCCTGCGGTGATGTGTCGGTGGTGCTGAGGTCTAGAGACGTCCGCCTCAACAAGAAGCTATCCATCCCCGAGTTCATGCTGACCTTCAGCCTGTACCGGGACATAGTGTGCTCCATTCATCCCCACCGCAGGGTAGAATTGGACACATACATGTACAAGGTCACCGAGCTGGGTTACAGATATGGCGGTACCGCCTTCTACGAATACCACCGGTCTTTCTCTGCCAAAGCGGCAGCGGCTTTCCTCCAGCACCAGCATGTCACCAACTGGGCGGTGTTGGACATGGAGATTTTTTGCAGGCACTTCGCCGGGCAAAAATCCCCAGCCTGTGCCGGTTGCCAATCAGTCCTCCATGCTTCTGATTGGTGCCCCCATGTCACCAATCCATCTCCTGCCAGGCCAACGTCCAGCTCAGGGGCGCAGAAACCCAACCCCACCACGGACAAACTCGGCCGTCCCATCACCTTCTTAGGGAAGAATCAGCTATGCAACAACTTCAACTTGGGTTCTTGCAGTTATGATAAATGCAAGGCTTTGCACATCTGCACCATCTGTTTCAGGGCCCATCCTCAGTCCTCCTGTTCCCAACGCACGGCTAAACGCTCATGACTAGGCGGGGTCAACGTTGACCTGTTACTCTCCCTTCTCCAACTACATCATGACCCCAGTTTTGTCCAGTTTCTCTCACAGGGGTTCTCGGAGGGTTTCCATACCGGGCTAGTCACCCTTCCGCAGGTCACTCATGAGTGCCCCAACCTCCTCTCCTCTCTGGCGGATCCCGGGGCGGTGGACGCTCTGCTGGAGGCGGAGTTACAGAAGGGCTTCATGATCGGTCCTTTTGCAGAATCCCCTTTCCCTCTGTACCGGGTCAGCCCCATAGGTCTGGTGTCCAAAAAATCGTCCAATAAAAAAAGATTAATTTATGACTTGTCTGCTCCTCATGCATCCAGCACCCCCAGCCTGAATTCCCTGGTCCCGTCGGACGAGTTCTCTATGCAGTACTCGTCCCTGGACGAGGCCGTGGAGCTCATTTTACAGGTCGGGGCAGGAGCTTGGTTGTCAAAAGCGGACATTGCTGATGCCTTCAAGTTGCTGCCCATCCTGCCTCATCTGTGGAAGTTCTACGGCCTCAAATGGAGGGCAAAATATTACTTTGCCACCCGCTTGACGTTCGGGTCAAAGAGCAGTCCCTGGCTCTTTGACCAGTTCGCCCAAGCACTGCATTGGCTCTTGGTCAATCATGCCCACTGTCCGAGGGTCATCCATTATCTGGATGACTTCTTGCTCATCGAGCAGGCCGAACATGCCCCGGACAGGTTGGACAGCCTCCTCAGCCTGTTCAGCCGCCTCAATGTTCCGGTGGCTTCAGCTAAGGTCGAGGGCCCCTCCAGGGTAATCACCTTTCTGGGCATCACCCTGGACACTATCAGAATGGAGGCCAGCCTCCCCCTGGACAAATTAAACAGGTTAAAGGACTCCGTGGCCAGGCTCGTGGGCACCCGCACGGTGTCAAAGTTGGAACTCCAGTCTTTATTGGGGTCTTTCAACTTTGCCGCCAGGATCATGCCCCAGGGCAGGTCTTTCACCGCCGGCCTACTCAGACTCCTCCCAGCAGCCTCAGATCAGCATGCCCTCATCCACCTCGGGCGTGACGCGCTGGCGGACCTGGCCATGTGGTCCTTGTTTTTGTCCAGCTGGAATGGCATCTCCCTCTTCGTTCCTCAGTGGAATGAGGCCTCTCCCTTGGTATTCTCCGATGCTGCTGCTTCCCTCGGTTTCGGGGCCATCTGCGGGGATCAATGGTTTGCAGGTCCTTGGCCCACGCAGGTCTCCTCAGACCAGGAGGCCGCCAGGTCTTCCCCCCTGCTCGAGGTCTACCCCATCGTCGCAGCCGCTCTCGTCTGGGGTCAGTCATGGAGTAACAGGCCTGTGTGCTTCATGACTGACAACCAGGCGGTTGTTGACATCCTCGCCAGGGGTAGGTCCAGCTCCCCCAAGGTCATGCGTCTGGTTCGCAGGCTCACCTGGCTGTCCCTGCAAAACAACTTCCGCATCATTTGCAGGCACATAGAGGGCAGGAAAAATACCGCAGCTGATGCTCTGTCCCGTTTAAACTTTAATTTGTTTTTCCAGGTCATGCCAGGAGCTCGGAGAGTCGGGATCAACCCTCCGGGGTTCGAAGCCCTGATCATGGACTAGAGGAGTACGTTTCCGCAGCCCACGGTCTCATCCGCGAGTCTCTCTCGGCTAATTCTGCCCGGAACTACTTAACAGGGTGGAACACCTTCAGGCGGTTTGCCCACCTTCACCCCAGGGGGGACAGGGACAGAGTCTCCTTCGTCCTGGCTTTCCTGGCATACTGCCACAAGGAGCTCCATCTGTCCCACAATACCATCAGACTTTATTTAGCGGGCATCCAGCACCACCACATGATCAGTCACCCTAGTCATTCCTCCTTCTTTTCCTCCCAGGCGGTCAAAGCGGTTTTGAGAGGCATTCAGAAGCTCTCTTCCCCTGCCCTTCCCTCCAGACAACCAGTCACAGGGGAATTATTCCAAAAAATTTCTGCCGCCCTAGATGGTAATCCCTTTGGCCCTTTCAGAAGTTCGATCCTCAAAGCCGCTCTCTACCTCAGCTTCTATGGGTTTCTCAGACCGGGGGAATTCTGCTGCACCTCAGGCCGGAATCCAGGGCCGGTTATCAGCCAGCTCCTCCATAGTTTAGACCACTTCACCTTCTCTCTTCCTTCCTCCAAAACCTCCCAAGTCGGTCCACCGGTACAGATCGAATACTTTAAGTCATTCAATCCTTGGTGCCCAGTGTCCGTGTTCAATCAGCTGCTCTCCACTCTCCATGACAGAACTCCCGATAGCCCCCTACTGCCTTTTCCCGTGCGGTCATTGACGTCCGCGCAGTTCATCAGGCACATTCGTTCCATAGCTTCAGGTCTGGGGTTCCACGCTGCTTCCATTTCCGGACACTCCTTCAGGATCGGGGCCGCATCGGCAGCCTCCAAACATGGCGTCCCCGCTCACGTCATACGGAAGATGGGACGATGGCAGTCTTCCTGTTTTTCCCGTTACATCCCTCATCCACGGGTCGAGATTGCCAAAGCCTTTTCCAGTCTGGTTTTGTAAGCTACAAATAATAAACTGCCTAAAATGCATGTTTTGCCCCCTTTTTTGGCTACCCGCGTCACGTGGCTAAAGGCACACCACTAGCCAAGGTTAGGTTCTACTGTGTCCAGTGCACACCCTCTTCCCAACACTTCCCCCGGAGCCTTGACCACAAGTATAGCAGGCTGGATTCCCAGCCTGCATTTGTGGGAGGGGCATAGGGTATTTAGCCGGCTCACGCCCTCCCTCTGGTGTCGGCATCGCCAGTGCCCCACCCGACCCTCCCTCTTTTCCAGCTTCACTCAGCTCAGACTCCCTGGGTTAGCCCCCTTTTTTGGCTACCCGCGTCACGTGGCTAAAGGCACACCACTAGCCAAGGTTAGGTTCTACTGTGTCCAGTGCACACCCTCTTCCCAACACTTCCCCCGGAGCCTTGACCACAAATATATATACACTCACCTAAAGAATTATTAGGAACACCTGTTCTATTTCTCATTAATGCAATTATCTAGTCAACCAATCACATGGCAGTTGCTTCAATGCATTTAGGGGTGTGGTCCTGGTCAAGACAATCTCCTGAACTCCAAACTGAATGTCAGAATGGGAAAGAAAGGTGATTTAAGCAATTTTGAGCGTGGCATGGTTGTTGGTGCCAGACGGGCCGGTCTGAGTATTTCACAATCTGCTCAGTTACTGGGATTTCCACGCACAACCATTTCTAGGGTTTACAAAGAATGGTGTGAAAAGGAAAAAACATCCAGTATGCGGCAGTCCTGTGGGCGAAAATGCCTTGTGGATGCTAGAGGTCAGAGGAGAATGGGCCGACTGATTCAAGCTGATAGAAGAGCAACGTTGATTGAAATAACCATTCGTTACAACTGAGGTATGCAGCAAAGCATTTGTGAAGCCACAACACGCACAACCTTGAGGTGGATGGGCTACAACAGCAGAAGACCCCACCGGGTACCACTCATCTCCACTACAAATAGGAAAAAGAGGCTACAATTTGCACGAGCTCACCAAAATTGGACTGTTGAAGACTGGAAAAATGTTGCCTGGTCTGATGAGTCTCGATTTCTGTTGAGACATTCAAATGGTAGAGTCCGAATTTGGCGTAAACAGAATGAGAACATGTACCCATCCTCTGATGGCTACTTCCAGCAGGATAATGCACCATGTCACAAAGCTCGAATCATTTCAAATTGGTTTCTTGAACATAACAATGAGTTCACTGTACTAAAATGGCCCCCACAGTCACCAGATCTCAACCCAATAGAGCATCTTTGGGATGTGGTGGAACGGGAGCTTCGTGCCCTGGATGTGCATCCCTCAAATCTCCATCAACTGCAAGATGCTATCCTATCAATATGGGCCAACATTTCTAAAGAATGCTACCAGCACCTTGTTGAATCAATGCCACGTAGAATTAAGGCAGTTCTGAAGGCAAAAGGGGGTCCAACACCGTATTAGTATGGTGTTCCTAATAATTCTTTAGGCTAGTGTATATATATATATATATACACTCACCTCATTGCTTTTACTGTGGAGATCCTGACCATGGGATCAACCAGTGTCCTAAGAAGGTCCTCTCTGTCAAGTCTCCTAAGGCAAGGCAACCTAAAGACCAGGTACACCCTGATTTTTCTAAATGTAAGCTTTTTGTACCCATTACGATTTCTCTGGGGGTAGATAAATGGCCGGGTAAGGCCTTTATTGATTCTGGCTCAGCGGCCAGCTTTATTGACTCTGAGTACGCTGTAAGATTGGGTATTCCAATGTTTGCTTTACCAACTCCTATCCATGTCATGGCTATTGATGCTATTCCTCTTATTGGTGGTACGGTGAGCTCATGTACCTCAGAGATTTCTCTAACCGTGGGTGTGTGCCACTCAGAGAGATGTTCCCTTTTAGTCCTGGAGAACCTACCGGCTGAGGTGGTACTAGAGTTGCCTTGGCTTCGACTACATAACCCCACTATAGATTGGTCCAAGGGGGAGTTGGTGAGATGGGGGCCTAAATGTGACTCGTGCTTGTCCGTGGTACAGGCTGGGGTCTCAGTAAAGTCTGATACTTTACCCACTGTTGTTAGGGAATATTCTAATGTATTCTCATCACCAACCCCGGCGGTTCCACCCCCCCATAGACCTTATGATTGTACTATAGAGCTAGTAGAGGGGGCCAAGTTTCCTAAGGGGCTAATTTATAATCTTTCTAAGCCCGAACGTAAGGCCATGGAAGATTATATTAAGGAGAGCCTTGGTAAAAGGCATATTAGAGGTGTTGAGGGAGAATCAGCTAACCGCTAAGCAAGAGAAATGTGTCTTTAGTGTACAGGAGATTCTGTTTCTAGGGCATGTTCTGACTCCTCACGCCTTCAAGATGGATCCTGGTAAGGTACTAGCAATTAAAGAATGGGTAAGACCTTCATCCTTAAAGGCCTTACAACGGTTCTTAGGTTTCGCCAATTACTATCGTAAATTTATTATGAATTTTTCCGTAATTGCTAAACCATTGACCGACCTTACTAAGAAAGGGGTGGATTTGGAGAATTGGTCTACTGAGGCCATTTCTTTATTTGAAAAATTAAAAAAGGCATTCAGTAGCGCTCCCATTCTGATCCAGCCTGATCAGGAGAGACCTTTTATTGTGGAGGTGGATGCGTCCGAGGACGGCGCAGGAGCAGTCCTTTCACAAGGTCCTGCTAGCCTCACTAACCTGAGACCATGTGCCTTCTTCTCCAGGAAATTCTCTCCCACGGAGAGAAACTACGACATAGGGAATAGGGAGCTGCTGGTCATTAAATGGGCATTTGAGGAGTGGAGGCATTTTCTGGAGGGGGCAAGGCATTGTGTAACTGTTGTCACTGACCATAAAAACCTTATGTTTCTCGAGTCTGCTAATAGGTTGAATCCCCGTCAAGCCAGATGGGCTCTGTTTTTTACACGTTTTGATTTTTCCATTACGTTCAGGCCGGGAAGTAAAAATGTGAAGGCGGATGCATTATCTCCTGACCTTTCTTTGCTTATCCCTCTGTACTGCGTTGTCCTCTTGGTTTTGACCCGGTCCGTTCACTAGCCGTTATTTGTCTTGTCTGTCCTTCCCGCACGTATCCTAAGTTAGGGACTGCCGTCCAGTTGTCCCCTGTCATCAGGACTTGTGAGGCAAGTAGGCAGAGCCAGGGGTGAGGGTGGAGCGCAGTGGTCACTATCCTCCCCCCTGTGTGTGTGTGTACGTGACCGTTACAGCAATCTACTGTGTCATGTGCAACTTGAGCAGGGGATGGGGGACTAGGGCCCCACCTTGCTCGGGGGCCCAACCAGGGATTTATCTGTTCCTCTGTGGGCTAGTATGAGCCTGGTGGGGGTGTCGGGAGTTGGCCCCCTGCCAATTTAATATTGATAACCTGTCCTGAGGATAGGTCATCAATATCATTACACTGCACAATCCCTTTAAGAAAACTGAAAGACTTATAAATGAACTTATTTGGAAAAAAAAAAAGTTTTTGTTTTTTTCACATTACCAAATAACCAGAGCAGTTTGGCTATGCTACAATTAGTTAATTATTTCTTGGCAGAACATTTGTCAATAAAAACAAGTGTGAAAAAAAGTAAGAGGTAGTTGAAAATATTTATATTTTTTATTTTTTTAGAACTGATGCCTTATGAAAATGAAAATGAAAACTCTGGTGCTAATGGCTGGGATATGGAAGGAGGTAAGGAAGTTGAGGGCAGTAACTGACTCTTTTTATTTCACTTCCTATTTTTCTGCTAATAATTATTTCCACTAAAGTATCACAGTTCTTTACAGGTGGTGTGCTTGAAGGGATTTTTGTAACTCCAAACCAGTGGTACCTGTCCTGGGCTCTTTTCACTGGACTTCTGGTCCCCATCTGCCAACTGATTGATGGAGTCACATGCACTGCTGCAGCCAATGACAATGAGCATAAAGCCATTGAAGGAAGCCCAGGAGCCTCCAACCAGAACAAAGCGGCATCTATCATAACAATATAAAATAAAGATAAATAATTTAGTTAGGAAATCTTGATTTTAGCCATTCATGCAAATATATAAAAAAATATATACTCAATTTTTACTGCATTGGTTAAGTCATTGAGGGGGCCACTGACCATCCTGCTTCATAAGGGAACAGCAGTGTTTTATTCCCTGTACTATGACATCAGGATATTAAGAAATGTATTGCAATAAGGATATATATCGCAATAAACACCCATTTAAAAGAAAAAACACTTGGGACCACAAGGAGACATTATACTCTATGGGCCAACAGGCCACAGGAGACATTATACTGTATGGGGGCAACAATGAGACATTACTGTATGGGGGCTACAACTTTATTATAATGTCTCCTAGTTGCAACCATACAATATAAAGAAATGTATACAGTAGAAGGGCCACAAGGAGACATTGCTGTATACTGTCTGGGGCCACAAGAAGAAATTGTACAGTATGAGGTCACAAGGAGACAGTACACAGAAATGTCTCCTTGTGGTCCCATTGTCCCACATCATGTAATGAGGCCTGGGCACACGGATTTAGAAATAAATGGGTCTGCATTCGATCCACAAAAAATTCTGATGTGGATTGGATACAGACCAAAATACGATTATGTGCATGTGGTCTTGAAGACACATTTGGATGGACATTACATACAGTGCTAAAGAACATACAGTAGAATATAGCACCATATACCTCTTACATCCAGTGATGTCTTCTCTGATGTAGACATTCTCTTTCCTCATGTTCTCAATTCAGAAATCAGAGAGCAGAGATTGGCACCACACAGACATATTGGATTCCTCACTTATCTATCATACGTAGAGTTGAGCAGACACCTGGATGTTCGGGTTCGGCTGAACTTGAAAAAAAAGTTTGGGTTCGGGACCCGAACTTGACCCCGAACCCCATTGAAGTCAATGGGGACCGGAACTTTTGGCCACTAAAATGGCTCTAAAATAGTCCTGGAAAGGGCGAGAGGGCTGCAAAAGGCATCAAAATGTGCTTAAGAGCATGGCAAATGTTCTGCAAACAAATGTGGATAGGGAAATGACTTAAAATAACACAAAATGCAGAAAAATTAAAAATACAAATCTGGATCTAGGAGTAGGAGGTTGAGGAGGCGGTGGATGTGGCGGTGTAGGTGGTAGCGGCGGTTAAGGAGGAATAGGTAGCCAACACTGATTTGTGTATTTTTTTATTTTTAAATTGGGGTATCCCCCAAAATATTGGGACATATAACAAAATAAAACAAAGAATAAGTGCACTTGAGTACAAGAATGGATGGTTGAGGCTGGTATAAATGTCTATTCTGCAAAAGGTATGGACAAGTCCTGTGGGATCCATGCCTGGTTCATTTTAATAAACGTAAGCTTGTCCACATTGGCTGCGGCCTGTGATAATGCTCTCTGCCGTGCTAAACACACGTTCACACTATACACTGGCTGCAGGGCAGGTCAGCACCTCCAAGGCTGACAAAGCTTTTCCATATTTTGGCCATGCTAACCCTGCCTTCTCAGGTGCTGGCGGTGCCCCAGCTGCGTTGGCGACCTCTTCCTTCTCCTCTGCCTTCACCTTGTGATTCCACTGTGCCCCCGCTGTCAGGTGGGAATGCCATCAGCAGCGTGCGCTTGTAGTCGCGCATCTTCCGATCAGTAACAAATGTTTTCACTAAATTTAGGCCCCTGTCAGCAATGCAGAGCAGGGGTTCATTCACGGCAAAAGGGGGTTCATGTCACCCAGCAATAGAACAGAGGATTTTGAGAGATTTAGGCCCCTGTCAACCAGGCATAGCAGGGGCTCATTCACGGCAAAAGGGGGTTCATGTCACCCAGCAATAGAACAGAGGATTGTGAGAGAACGAGGCCCCTGTCACCCAGTTACAGCAGGGGTTCATTCACGGCAAAAGGGGGTTCATGTCACCCAGCAATAGAACAGAGGATTTTGATAGATTTAGGCCCCTGTCAGCAATGCAGAGCAGGGGTTCATTTACGGCAAAAGGGGGTTCATGTCACCCAGCAATAGAACATACGATTTTGAGAGATTTAGGCCCCAGTCACCCAGGCACAGCGGGGGTTCATTCATGGCAAAAGGGGGTTCATGTCACCCACCAATAGAACAGACGATCTTGAGAGATTTAGGCCCCAGTCACCCAGGCACAGCGGGGGTTCATTCACGGCAAAAGGGGGTTCATGTCACCCAGCAATAGAACAGACGATTTTGAGAGATTTAGGCCCCTGTCACCCAGGCACAGCAAGGGTTTATTCACGGCAAAAGGGGGTTCATGTCACCCACCAATAGAACAGACGATCTTGAGAGATTTAGCCCCAGTCACCCAGGCACAGCAGGGGTTCATTCACGGCAAAAGGGGGTTCATGTCACCCAGCAATAGAACAGATGATTTTGAGAGATTTAGGCCCCTGTCAACCAGGCACAGCAGGGGTTCATTCACGGCAAAAGGGGGTTCATGTCACCCAGCAATAGAACAGAGGATTTTGAGAGAACGAGGCCCATGTCACCCAGTTACAGCAGGGGTTCATTCACGACAAAAGGGGGTTCATGTCACCCAGCAATAGAACAGACGATTTTGATAGATTTAGGCCCATGTCAACCAGGCACAGCAGAGGTTCATTCACGGCAAAAGGGGGTTCATGTCACCCAGCAATATAACAGATGATTTTGAGAGATTTAGGCCCCTGTCACCCAGGCACAGCAGGGGTTCATTCATGGCAAAAGGGGGTTCATGTCACCCAGCAATAGAACAGACGATTTTGAGAGATTTAGGCCCATGTCAACCAGGCACAGCAGAGGTTCATTCATGGCAAAAGGGGGTTCATGTCACCCAGCAATAGAACAGATGATTTTGAAAGATTTAGGCCCCTGTCACCCAGGCACAGCAAGGGTTCATTCACGGCAAAAGGGGGTTCATGTCACCCACCAATAGAACAGACGATCTTGAGAGATTTAGGCCCCAGTCACCCAGGCACAGCAGGGGTTCATTCACGGCAAAAGGGGGTTCATGTCACCCAGCAATAGAACAGATGATTTTGAGAGATTTAGGCCCCTGTCAACCAGGCACAGCAGGGGTTCATTCACGGCAAAAGGGGGTTCATGTCACCCAGCAATAGAACAGAGGATTTTGAGAGAACGAGGCCCATGTCACCCAGTTACAGCAGGGGTTCATTCACGACAAAAGGGGGTTCATGTCACCCACCAATAGAACAGACGATCTTGAGAGATTTAGGCCCCAGTCACCCAGGCACAGCAGGGGTTCATTCACGGCAAAAGGGGGTTCATGTCCCCCAGCAATAGACCAGACGATTTTGAGAGATTTAGGCCCCTGTCAACCAGGCACAGCAGAGGTTTATTCACGACAAAAGGGGGTTCATGTCACCCACCCATTGAACAGACGATCTTGAGAGATTTAGGCCCCAGTCACCCAGGCACAGCAGGGGTTCATTCACGGCAAAAGGGGTTCATGTCACCCAGCAATAGAACAGATGATTTTGAGAGATTTAGACCCCTGTCACCCAGGCACAGCAGGGGTTCATTCATGGCAAAAGGGGGTTCATGTCACCCAGCAATAGAACAGACGATTTTGATAGATTTAGGCCCATGTCAACCAGGCACAGCAGGGGTTCATTCACGGCAAAAAGGGGTTCATGTCACCCAGCAATAGAACAGATGATTTTGAGAGATTTAGGCCCCTGTCACCCAGGCACAGCAGGGGTTCATTCACGGCAAAAGGGGGTTCATGTCACCCAGCAATAGAACAGACGATTTTGATAGATTTAGGCCCATGTCAACCAGGCACAGCAGAGGTTCATTCACGGCAAAAAGGGGTTCATGTCACCCAGCAATAGAACAGATGATTTTGAGAGATTTAGGCCCCTGTCACCCAGGCACAGCAGGGGTTCATTCACGGCAAAAGGGGGTTCATGTCACCCACCAATAGAACAGAGGATTTTGAGAGATTTTGGCCCCTGTCACCCAGGCACAGCAGGGGTTCATTCATGGCAAAAGGGGGTTCATGTCACCCAGCAATAGAACAGATGATTTTGAGAGATTTAGGCCCCTGTCAACCAGGCACAGCAGGGGTTCATTCACGGAAAAAAGGGGTTCATGTCACCCAGCAATAGAACAGATGATTTTGAGAGATTTAGGCCCCTGTCACCCAGGCACAGCAGGGGTTCATTCACGGCAAAAGGGGGTTCATGTCACCCAGCAATAGAACAGACGATTTTGAGAGATTTAGGCCCCTGTCAACCAGGCACAGCAGAGGTTCATTCATGGCAAAAGGGGGTTCATGTCACCCAGCAATAGAACAGATGATTTTGAAAGATTTAGGCCCCTGTCACCCAGGCATTGCAGGGGTTCATTCACAGCAAAAGGGGGTTCATGTCACCCAGCAATAGAACAGACGATTTTGAGAGATTTAGGCCCATGTCAACCAGGCACAGCAAGGGTTCATTCACGGCAAAAGGGGGTTCATGTCACCCACCAATAGAACAGACGATCTTGAGAGATTTAGGCCCCAGTCACCCAGGCACAGCAAGGGTTCATTCACGGCAAAAGGGGGTTCATGTCACCCAGCAATAGAACAGATGATTTTGAGAGATTTAGGCCCCTGTCAACCAGGCACAGCAGGGGTTCATTCACGGCAAAAGGGGGTTCATGTCACCCAGCAATAGAACAGAGGATTTTGAGAGAACGAGGCCCATGTCACCCAGTTACAGCAGGGGTTCATTCACGACAAAAGGGGGTTCATGTCACCCAGCAATAGAACAGACGATTTTGATAGATTTAGGCCCATGTCAACCAGGCACAGCAGGGGTTCGTTCACGGCAAAGGGGGGTTCATGTCACCCAGCAATATAACAGATGATTTTGAGAGATTTAGGCCCCTGTCACCCAGGCACAGCAGGGGTTCATTCACGGCAAAAGGGGGTTCATGTCACCCAGCAATAGAACAGACGATTTTGAGAGATTTAGGCCCCTGTCAACCAGGCACAGCAGAGGGTCATTCAGGGCAAAAGGGGGTTCATGTTACCCAGCAATAGAACAGATGATTTTGAGAGATTTAGGCCCATGACCAGAGGCTCCACCAACACCACCACCACGACCATGACCGCGTCCCTTATTAGATGTTTGCCTCATAGTTAGCTTTCAGAAAGCAAAGTAAAAATTGGTTAAGTATGTTAAAAATAATTAACCGCCAATATAAACCCTGATGTAGGGTATTGCACTCAAATTTTTTTTTTTTAACTCTATATGACAGCGGTATTTGTGGCCTAAATGTGACAGTCACCGATGCACGTGTAATCAAAGATGACCAGTATATGAACAAACGTTTTTTTTTAACCGCAGTAACCTAATGGCCGTATTTGTGGCCTAAATGTGACTGTAATCAATGTACGTTTAATCAAAGATGACCAGTATATGAACAAACGTTTTTTTTTTTAACCGCAGTAACCTAATGGCCGTATTTGTGGCCTAAATGTGACTGTCACCTATGCACGTGTAATCAAAGATGACCAGTATATGAAAAAAAGTTTTTTTAAGCACAGTCAGCAAAAAAGCAGTATTTCTGGACTAGCAGACATGCAAATAGATAGTGCTGGTGCACTATCGTTGCATAAAATGGCTGCCGATTAGGTATTGATAGTGACAAACTGAAGTAAAAAAAAGTTTGTTTTCAGCAGAAGTTGGCTCAGTGCAGGCTTAAAAAAATTGTGCACTGCACCCACAAAACACATTGGATTTAGATCGCTGAGTAAAAAGGCAGTTCTTCTTAATATTTCTCCCTGATCTCGCCCTAACGTCGCAGCTGCAGCCTCTCCCTACACTAATCAGAGCAGAGTGACGGGCGGCGCTACGTGACTCCAGCTTAAATAGAGGCTGGGTTACATGCTGCAGTTGGCCAATCACAGCCATGCCAATAGTAGGCATGGCTGTGATGGCTTCTAAGGGCACACAGTTAAACGCTTGTTGATTGGCTGCTGTGCAGCCTTTCAAAAAGCGCCAAGAAAGTGCCGAACACCGAACCCGAACTTTTATGTAAATGTTCGGGTCTGGGTCCCGAAAAAGCTAAAGTTCGGTACGAACCCGAACTTTACAGTTCGGGTTCGCTCAACTCTAATCATACGTCATCCTGCTGCTATTCCCAATTCTGTACCCTCTGTGCTCCCCAATGCCCACAAACACTAAACTGCAGAAATAATTGTGCTAAACAGATAGCCCCCCCCAATAACTCACAGACTGCCGTCAATAGTAATAGTGTCCCCTACAGTACCGCAAATAGCAACCCCATTAATAGCGCCCTCCATATTGTGCCTAATAAAATTGCCCCCACAGTACACCCAATATTATTAATGCCCCATACGGAATTAAGGCCCCCTGTAGTGCCCCCATTTATATAATGCTCTCACCCTTTAGTATAATGACCCATATATAATGCTCTACCCCCTGTATTATATTGACCTCATATATATGTCTCTCCCCCATAGTATAATGCTCTCCCCCTATAATATAAAGGCCCATATATAATGCTCTCCCCTCTAGTATAATGCCTTCATATATAATGTTCTCCCTCCACGTAGTATAATGCCCTCCATATATAATGCTCTTCCACAAAGTATAATGCCCCCTGTAGTATAATGGCCCCATGTATAATGCTCTCTACCAAAGTATAATGCCCCCATATATAATGCTATCCCTCCCTGTAGTATAATGCCCCCATATATAATGCTCTCACCCTGTAGTGTAATGGCCCCATGTATAATGCTCTCCCCCAAAGTATAATGTCCCCATATATAATTCTCTCCCCCTGTAGTATAATGGCCCCATGTATAATGCTCCCCCCCTGTAGTATAATTCCCCAATATATAATGCTCTCCCCTGACCACACACACCCAGTATTTTATCGTTAGTGCCATGCATAGATGTATTTAAAAACAAACAAACATTATACTCACCTGTGTCCATCTGCAATGCAGGCCACTTTGCATCATTGCGACCGCCTGTGCTGTTCTACTGCCTCATAGTCTTCAGGCCTAGGAGCCTGAGGCCTGTGGGGCAGAGCGTTGGGGACAGGAGACCCCTCCTCCCCCCCCCCCCCCCCGCCTCATGTGTGACATCACTAAAATACTGTAGTGATTAAGAAACAGTGATACAGTTGCAAGAAAAAGTATGTGAACCCTTTGGAATGATATGGATTTCTGCACAAATTGGTCAGAGAATGTGATCTGATCTTCATCTAAGTCACAACAATAGACAATCACAGTCTGCTTAAACTAATAACACACAAAGAATTAAATGTTACTATGTTTTTATTGAACACACCATGTAGACATTCACAGTGCAGGTGGAAAAAGTATGTGAACCCTTGGATTTAATAACTGGTTGAACCTCCTTTGGCAGCAATAACTTCAACCAAACATTTCCTGTAGTTGCAGATCAGACGTGCACAACGGTCAGGAGTTATTCTTGGGATGTCTTCAGCTGGTGGATAGATGGCCTTAAGTTCTCCTGCAAAATGTCTTGATAAACTTAGGGATTCATTTTTCCTTTGATGATAGCAATCCATCCAGGCCCTGATGCAGCAAAGCAGCTCCAAACCATGATGCCCCCACCACCATACTTCACAGTTGGGATGAGGTTTTGATGTTGGTGTGCTGTGCCTCTTTTTCTCCACACATAGTGTTGTGTGTTTCTTCCAAACAACTCAACTTTGGTTTCATCTGTCCACATAATACTGATGTGGAACATCCAGGTGCTCTTGTGCAAACTGTAAACGTGCAGTAATGTGTTTTTTTTTTTACAGCAGTGGCTTCCTCTGTGGTATCCTCCCATGAAATCCATTCTTGTTTAGTGTTTTACGTATCGTAGTTTTGCTAACAGGGATGTTAGCATATGCCAGAGACTTTTGTAAGTCTTTAGATGACACTCTAGGATTTTACTTCACCTCATTGAGCAGTCTGCGCTGTGCTCTTGCAGTCATCTTTACAGGACGGCCACTCCTAGGGAGAGTAGCAGCAGTGCTGAACGTTCTCCATTTATAGACAATTTGTCTTACCGTGGACTGATGAACAGCAAGGCTTTTGGAAATACTTTTATAACCCTATCCAGCTTTATGCAAGTCAACAATTCTTAATCGTAGGTCTTTTGAGAGCTCTTTTGTGCGAGGCATCATTCACATCAGGCAATGCTTCTTGTGAAAAGCAAACCTAGAACTGGTGTGCGTTTTTTATAGGGCAGGGCAGCTGTAACCAACACCTCCAATCTCATCTCATTGATTGGACTCCAGTTGGCTGACACCTCACTCCAATTAGCTCTTGGAGATGTCATTAGTCTAGGGGTTTACATACTTTTTCCACCTGCACTGTGAATGTTTACATGGTGTGTTCAATAAAAACATGGTAACATTTAATTCTTTGTGTGTTATTAGTTTAAGCAGACTGTGATTGTCTATTGTTGTGACTTAGATGAAGATCAGATCACATTTTATGACCAATTTGTGCAGAAATCCATCTCATTCCAAAGGGTTCACATACTTTTTCTTGCAACTGTATATCACCATATTGCCATTTCTTAATACTGCGTTATATTGTGCATACTGGTTACTCGGCAAACACTAGTTTGAGATCCCTGTACTGTGGCATACACATATACTTTGTGTGTTATTTTAGCATCATGTGTTTGTTGTGACTAGGGATGAGCGAACCCGAACTGTATAGTTCGGGTTCGTACCGAATTTTGGGGTGTCCGTGACACGGACCCGAGCCCGAACATTTTCGTAAAAGTCCGGGTTCGGGTGCAAAGCAGCCAATCAACAAGCGTCATACTACTTGCCCCAAGAGGCCATCACAGCCTTGCCTACTGGCATGGCTGTGATTGGCCAGTGCAGCATGTGACCCAGCCTCTATATAAGCTTGGGTCACGTTGCGCTGCACGTCACTCTGCTGATTCAAGCATAGGGAGAGGTTGCAGCTGCGACGTTAGGGCGAGATTAGGCAGATTAACTCCTCCAAAAGACTTCATTCTGTGATCGATCTGCAGCTGTGGATCATTGTAGTGCTAATATTGACTTGCTCACTTTTTTGAGGCTGCCCAGAGCGTTTTTAGATCACTTTTTTTCTGGGGTGATCGGCGGCCATTTTGTGAGTTGTGGTGCGCCAGCACAAGCTATCACCAAGTGTATTTAACCATCAATAGTAAGGTTATTTTGTGCTATATCCTACATCAGCTGCAGGCTGAGCCTGTGTCACCGAAGTGCATTTAACCATCAACATTCTGGTTATTTTTTGGCCATATACTACATCAGCTGCAGGCTGAGCCAGTGTCACCGAAGTGCATTTAACCATCAACAGTCTGGTTATTTTTTGGCCATATACTACATCTGGTGCAGGCTGAGCCTGTGTCACCCAAGTGCATTTAACCATCAACAGTGTGGTTATTTTTTGGCCATATACTACATCAGGGGCAAGTTGAGCCTGTCACCCAGCGCCTAAAAAATAGACCTGACATTTCTATTCAACCAAATCTGTACTGTTTTAGCTGGTCAAGTTATTTGTAGTGACCGTAAAAGCACATTTTTTTTTCTGGGTTGAAAAACTATTCCCAAATTTGCCATTCTCAAAAAACCTAGTTTCTGGTATTTGAGGCCTACTTGAAATCTATCCCAAAAAGGATATATTACATTTAAGGTGCTGATAGTGTCATTCAGAAAAACCTAAGACACACGCTACCGTGCAGATAGAAGTCTGATTCTGTGATTAAACCTATACCTGTCACACAGCGCAAAAAAAAACAGGCCTCACATTTCTATTCAACCAAATCTGTACTGTTTTAGCTGGTCAAGTTATTAGTAGTGACCGTAAAAGCACTTTTTTTTTCTGGGTTAAAAAACTATTCCCAAATTTGCCATTCTCAAAATAACTAGTTTCTGGTATTTGAGGCCTACTTGAAATCTATCCCAAAAAGGATATCTTACATTGAAAATGCTGATAGTGTCATTCAGAAAAACCTAAGACACACGCTACCGTGCAGATAGAAGTCTGATTCTGTGATTAAACCTATACCTGTCACACAGCGCAAAAAAAAACAGGCCTCACATTTCTATTCAACCAAATCTGTACTGTTTTAGCTGGTCAAGTTATTTGTAGTGACCGTAAAAGCACATTTTTTTTTCTGGGTTGAAAAACTATTCCCAAATTTGCCATTCTCAAAATAACTAGTTTCTGGTATTTGAGGCCTACTTGAAATCTATCCCAAAAAGGATATCTTACATTAAAGTTGCTGATAGTGTCATTCAGAAAAACCTAAGACACACGCTACCGTGCAGATAGAAGTCTGATTCTGTGATTAAACCTATACCTGTCACACAGCGCAAAAAAAAACAGGCCTCACATTTCTATTCAACCAAATCTGTACTGTTGTAGCTGGTCAAGTTATTTGTAGTGACCGTAAAAGCACATTTTTTTTTCTGGGTTGAAAAACTATTCCCAAATTTGCCATTCTCAAAATAACTAGTTTCTGGTATTTGAGGCCTACTTGAAATCTATCCCTAAAAGGATATCTTACATTGAAGGTGCTGATAGTGTCATTCAGAAAAACCTAAGACACACGCTACCGTGCAGATAGAAGTCTGATTCTGTGATTAAACCTATACCTGTCACACAGCGCAAAAAAAAACAGGCCTCACATTTCTATTCAACCAAATCTGTACTGTTTCAGCTGGTCAAGTTATTTGTAGTGACCGTAAAAGCACTTTTTTTTTTCTGGGTTGAAAAACTATTCCCAAATTTGCCATTCTCAAAATAACTAGTTTCTGGTATTTGAGGCCTACTTGAAATCTATCCCTAAAAGGATATCTTACATTGAAGGTGCTGATAGTGTCATTCAGAAAAACCTAAGACACACGCTACCGTGCAGATAGAAGTCTGATTCTGTGATTAAACCTATACCTGTCACACAGCGCAAAAAAAAAACAGGCCTCACATTTCTATTCAACCAAATCTGTACTGTTTTAGCTGGTCAAGTTATTTGTAGTGACCGTAAAAGCACTTTTTTTTTTTCTGGGTTGAAAAACTATTCCCAAATTTGCCATTCTCAAAATAACTAGTTTCTGGTATTTGAGGCCTACTTGAAATCTATCCCAAAAAGGATATCTTACATTGAAGGTGCTGATAGTGTCATTCAGAAAAACCTAAGACACACGCTACCGTGCAGATAGAAGTCTGATTCTGTGATTAAACCTATACCTCTCACACAGCGCAAAAAAAAACAGGCCTCACATTTCTATTCAACCAAATCTGTACTGTTTTAGCTGGTCAAGTTATTTGTAGTGACCGTAAAAGCACATTTTTTTTTTCTGGGTTGAAAAACTATTCCCAAATTTGCCATTCTCAAAATAACTAGTTTCTGGTATTTGAGGCCTACTTGAAATCTATCCCTAAAAGGATATCTTACATTGAAGGTGCTGATAGTGTCATTCAGAAAAACCTAAGACACACGCTACCGTGCAGATAGAAGTCTGATTCTGTGATTAAACCTATACCTGTCACACAGCGCAAAAAAAAACAGGCCTCACATTTCTATTCAACCAAATCTGTAATGTTTCAGCTGGTCAAGTTATTTGTAGTGACCGTAAAAGCAATTTTTTTTTTCTGGGTTGAAAAACTATTCCCAAATTTGCCATTCTCAAAATAACTAGTTTCTGGTATTTGAGGCCTACTTGAAATCTATCCCTAAAAGGATATCTTACATTGAAGGTGCTGATAGTGTCATTCAGAAAAACCTAAGACACACGCTACCGTGCAGATAGAAGTCTGATTCTGTGATTAAACCTATACCTGTCACACAGCGCAAAAAAAAACAGGCCTCACATTTCTATTCAACCAAATCTGTACTGTTTTAGCTGGTCAAGTTATTTGTAGTGACCGTAAAAGCACTTTTTTTTTTCTGGGTTAAAAAACTATTACCAAATTTGCCATTCTCAAAATAACTAGTTTCTGGTATTTGAGGCCTACTTGAAATCTATCCCTAAAAGGATATCTTACATTGAAGGTGCTGATAGTGTCATTCAGAAAAACCTAAGACACACGCTACCGTGCAGATAGAAGTCTGATTCTGTGATTAAACCTATACCTGTCACACAGCACAAAAAAAAACAGGCCTCGCATTTCTATTCAACCAAATCTGTACTGTTTTAGCTGGTCAATTTATTTGTAGTGACCGTAAAAGCACATTTTTTTTTCTGGGTTGAAAACTATTCCCAAATTTGCCATTCTCAAAATAACTAGTTTCTGGTATTTGAGGCCTACTTAAAATCTATCCCAAAAAGGATATCTTACATGGAAGGTGCTGATAGTGTCATTCAGAAAAACCTAAGTCACGCGCTACCGTGCAGATAGAAGTCTGATTCTGTGATTAAACCTATACCTGTCACACAGCGCAAAAAAAAACAGGCCTCACATTTCTATTCAACCAAATCTGTACTGTTTTAGCTGGTCAAGTTATTTGTAGTGACCGTAAAAGCACATTTTTTTTTCTGGGTTGAAAAACTATTCCCAAATTTGCCATTCTCAAAATAACTAGTTTCTGGTATTTGAGGCCTACTTGAAATCTATCCCAAAAAGGATATCTTACATTGAAGGTGCTGATAGTGTCATTCAGAAAAACCTAAGACACACGCTACCGTGCAAATAGAAGTCTAATTCTGTGATTAAACCTATACCTGTCACACAGCGCAAAAAAAAAACAGGCCTCACATTTCTATTCAACCAAATCTTTACTGTTTTAGCTGGTCAAGTTATTTGTAGTGACCGTAAAAGCACACTTTTTGTTCTGGGTTGAAAACTATTCCCAAATTTGCCATTCTCAAAATAACTAGTTTCTGGTATTTGAGGCCTACTTAAAATCTATCCCAAAAAGGATATCTTACATGGAAGGTGCTGATAGTGTCATTCAGAAAAACCTAAGTCACGCGCTACCGTGCAGATAGAAGTCTGATTCTGTGATTAAACCTATACCTGTCACACAGCGCAAAAAAAAACAGGCCTCACATTTCTATTCAACCAAATCTGTACTGTTTTAGCTGGTCAAGTTATTTGTAGTGACCGTAAAAGCACATTTTTTTTTCTGGGTTGAAAAACTATTCCCAAATTTGCCATTCTCAAAATAACTAGTTTCTGGTATTTGAGGCCTACTTGAAATCTATCCCAAAAAGGATATCTTACATTGAAGGTGCTGATAGTGTCATTCAGAAAAACCTAAGACACACGCTACCGTGCAAATAGAAGTCTAATTCTGTGATTAAACCTATACCTGTCACACAGCGCAAAAAAAAAACAGGCCTCACATTTCTATTCAACCAAATCTGTACTGTTTTAGCTGGTCAAGTTATTTGTAGTGACCGTAAAAGCACACTTTTTGTTCTGGGTTGAAAAACTATTCCCAAATTTGCCATTCTCAAAATTGTGGTGAACGGGAACAATGAGGAAAACATCTAATAAGGGACGCGGACGCGGACGTGGACATGGTCGTGGTGGTGTTAGTGGACCCTCTGGTGCTGGGAGAGGACGTGGCCGTTCTGCCACAGCCACACGTCCTAGTGAACCAACTACCTCAGGTCCCAGTAGCCAGCAGAATTTACAGCGATATTTGGTGGGGCCCAATGCCGTTCTAAGGATGGTAACGCCTGAGCAGGTACAGGCATTAGTCAATTGCGTGGCCGACAGTGGATCCAGCACGTTCACATTATCTCCCACCCAGTCTTCTGCAGAAAGCGCACAGATGGCGCATGAAAACCAAGCCCATCGGTCTGTCACATCACCCCCATGCATATCAGGGAAACTGTCTGAGCCTCAAGTTATGCAGCAGTCTCTTATGCTGTTTGAAGACTCTGCTGCCAGGGTTTCCCAAGGGCATCCACCTAGCCCTTCCCCAGGGGTGGAAGAGATAGAATGCACTAACGCACAACCACTTATTTTTCCTGATGATGAGGACATGGGAATACCACCTCAGCACGTCTCTGATGATGACGAAACACAGGTGCCAACTGCTGCGTCTTTCTGCAGTGTGCAGACTGAACAGGAGGTCAGGGATCAAGACTGGGTGGAAGACGATGCAGGGGACGATGAGGTCCTAGACCCCACATGGAATGAAGGTCGTGCCACTGACTTTCACAGTTCGGAGGAAGAGGCAGTGGTGAGACCGAGCCAACAGCCTAGCAAAAGAGGGAGCAGTGGGCAAAATCCGAACACTTGCCGCCAAGAGACTCCGCCTGCTACTGACCGCCGCCATCTGGGACCGAGCACCCCAAAGGCAGCTTCAAGGAGTTCCCTGGCATGGCACTTCTTCAAACAATGTGCTGACGACAAGACCCGAGTGGTTTGCACGCTGTGCCATCAGAGCCTGAAGCAAGGCATTAACGTTCTGAACCTTAGCACAACCTGCATGACCAGGCACCTGCATGCAAAGCATGAACTGCAGTGGAGTAAACACTTTAAAAACAAGGAAGTCACTCAGGCTCCCCCTGCTACCTCTTCTGCTGGTGCCGCCTCGGCCTCTTCTGCTGCTGCCGTCGCCTCGGCCTTTTCTGCTGCTGCTGCCGCCGCCTCGGCCTCTTCCTCTGCCTCTGGAGGAACGTTGGCACCTGCCGCCCAGCAAACATGGGATGTACCACCAACACCACCACCTGCGTCACCAAGCATCTCAACCATGTCACACGGCAGCGTTCAGCTCTCCATCTCACAAACATTTGAGAGAAAGCGTAAATTCCCACCTAGCCAAACCTCTATCCCTGGCCCTGAATGCCAGCATTTCTAAACTACTGGCCTATGAAATGCTGTCATTTAGGCTGGTGGACACACACAGCTTCAAACAGCTCATGTCACTTGCTGTCCCACAGTATGTTGTTCCCAGCCGGCACTACTTCTCCAAGAGAGCCGTGTCTTCCCTGCACAAACAAGTGTCCGATAAAATCAAGTGTGCACTGCGCAACGCCATCTGTGGCAAGGTCCACCTAACCACAGATACGTGGACCAGTAAGCATGGCCAGGGACGCTATATCTCCCTAACTGCACACTGGGTAAATGTAGTGGCGGCTGGGCCCCAGGCGGAGAGCTGTTTGGCGCACGTCCTTCCGCCGCCAAGGATCGCAGGGCAACATTCTTTGCCTCCTGTCTCCTCCTCCTCCTACTCAGCTTCCTCCTCCTCTTCTTCCACCTGCTTATCCAGTCAGCCACACACCTTCACCACCAACTTCAGCACAGCCCGGGGTAAACGTCAGCAGGCCATTCTGAAACTCATATGTTTGGGGGACAGGCCCCACACCGCACAGGAGTTGTGGCGGGGTATAGAACAACAGACCGACGAGTGGTTGCTGCCGGTGAGCCTCAAGCCCGGCCTGGTGGTGTGCGATAATTGGCGAAATCTCGTTGCAGCTCTGGGGCATGTGCTGAATTTGGTGGTGCAGAAGTTCATTCGCAACTATCCCGACATGTCAGAGCTGCTGCATAAAGTGCGGGCCGTCTGTTCGCGCTTCCGGCGTTCACACCCTGCCGCTGCTCGCCTGTCTGCGCTACAGCGTAACTTCGGCCTTCCCGCTCACCGCCTCATATGCAACGTGCCCACCAGGTGGAACTCCACCTTGCATATGCTGGACAGACTGTGCGAGCAGCAGCAGGCCATAGTGGAGTTTCAGCTGCAGCACGCACGGGTCAGTCGCACTGCGGATCAGACACACTTCACCACCAATGACTGGGCCTCCATGCGAGACCTGTGTGCCCTGTTGCGTTGTTTCGAGTACTCCACCAACATGGCCAGTGGCGATGACGCCGTTATCAGCGTTACAATACCACTTCTATGTCTCCTTGAGAAAACACTTAATGCGATGATGGAAGAGGAGGTGGCCCAGGAGGAAGAGGAGGAAGAGGGGTCATTTTTAGCACTTTCAGGCCAGTCTCTTCGAAGTGACTCAGAGGGAGGTTTTTTGCAACACCAGAGGCCAGGTACAAATGTGGCCAGACAGGGCCCACTACTGGAGGACGAGGAGGACGAGGATGAGGAGGAGGTGGAGGAGGATGAGGATGAAGCATGTTCACAGCGGGGTGGCACCCAAAGCAGCTCGGGCCCATCACTGGTGCGTGGCTGGGGGGAAACTCAGGACGATGACGATACGCCTCCCACAGAGGACAGCTTGTCCTTACCTCTGGGCAGCCTGGCACACATGAGCGACTACATGCTGCAGTGCCTGCGCAACGACAGCAGAGTTGCCCACATTTTAACGTGTGCGGACTACTGGGTTGCCACCCTGCTGGATCCCCGGTACAAAGACAATGTGCCCACCTTACTTCCTACACTGGAGCGTGATAGGAAGATGCGCGAGTACAAGCGAACGTTGGTAGACGCGCTACTGAGAGCATTCCCAAATGTCACAGGGGAACCAGTGGAAGCCCAAGGCGAAGGCAGAGGAGGAGCAAGAGGTCGCCAACGCAGCTGTGTCACGGCCAGCTCCTCTGAGGGCAGGGTTAGCATGGCAGAGATGTGGAAAAGTTTTGTCAACACGCCACAGCTAACTGCACCACCACCTGATACGAAACGTGTTAGCAGGAGGCAACATTTCACTAACATGGTGGAACAGTACCTGTGCACACCCCTCCACGTACTGACTGATGGTTCGGCCCCATTCAACTTCTGGGTCTCCAAATTGTCCACGTGGCCAGATCTAGCCTTTTATGCCTTGGAGGTGCTGGCCAGCGTTTTGTCTGAACGTGTATTCAGCACGGCAGGGGGCGTCATTACAGACAAACGCAGCCGCCTGTCTACAGCCAATGTGGACAAGCTGACGTTCATAAAAATGAACCAGGCATGGATCCCACAGGACCTGTCCATCCCTTGTGCAGATTAGATATTAACTACCTCCCCTTAACAATATATTATTCTACTCCAGGGCACTTCCTCATTCAATACTATTTTTAATTTCATTTTACCATTATATTGCGGGGCAACCCAAAGTTGAATGAACCTCTCCTCTGTCTGGGTGCCGGGGCCTAAATGTGTGACAGTGGCCTGTTCCAGTGGTGGGTGACGTGAAGCCTGATTCTCTGCTATGACATGAAGACAGATTCTGCGCTGACATAAGGCCAGATTCTCTGTTACGGGACCTCTCTCCTCTGCCTGGGTGCCTGGGCCTAAATGTGTGACAGTGGCCTGTTCCAGTGGTGGGTGACGTGTAGCCTGATTCTCTGCTATGACATGAAGACAGATTCTGCGCTGACATAAGGCCAGATTCTCTGTTACGGGACCTCTCTCCTCTGCCTGGGTGCCTGGGCCTAAATGTGTGACAGTGGCCTGTTCCAGTGGTGGGTGACGTGAAGCCTGATTCTCTGCTATGACATGAAGACAGATTCTGCGCTGACATAAAGCCAGATTCTCTGTTACGGGACCTCTCTCCTCTGCCTGGGTGCCTGAGCCTAAATATGTGACAGTGGCCTGTTCCAGTGGTGGGTGACTTGAAGCCTGATTCTCTGCTATGACATGAAGACAGATTCTGCGTTGACATAAGGCCAGATTCTCTGTTACGGGACCTCTCTCCTCTGCCTGGGTGCCTGGGCCTAAATGTGTGACAGTGGCCTGTTCCAGTGGTGGGTGACGTGAAGCCTGATTCACGGCTATGACATGAAGACAGATTCTGCGCTGACATAAGGCCAGATTCTCTGTTACGGGACCTCTCTCCTCTGCCTGGGTGCCTGGGCCTAAATGTGTGACAGTGGCCTGTTCCAGTGGTGGGTGACGTGAAGCCTGATTCTCTGCTATGACATGAAGACAGATTCTGCGCTGACATAAGGCCAGATTCTCTGTTACGGGACCTCTCTCCTCTGCCTGGGTGCCTGGGCCTAAATGTGTGACAGTGACCTGTTCCAGTGGTGGGTGACGTGAAGCCTGATTCTCTGCTATGACATGAAGACAGATTCTGCGCTGACATAAGGCCAGATTCTCTGTTACGGGACCTCTCTCCTCTGCCTGGGTGCCTGGGCCTAAATATGTGACAGTGGCCTGTTCCAGTGGTGGGTGACGTGAAGCCTGATTCTCTGCTATGACATGAAGACAGATTCTGCGCTGACGTAAGGCCATATTCTCTGTTACGGGACCTCTCTCCTCTGCCTGGGTGCCTGGGCCTAAATGTGTGACAGTGGCCTGTTCCAGTGGTGGGTGACGTGAAGCCTGATTCTCTGCTATGACATGAAGACAGATTCTGCGCTGACATAAGGCCAGATTCTCTGTTACGGGACCTCTCTCCTCTGCCTGGGTGCCTGGGCCTAAATGTGTGACAGTGGCCTGTTCCAGTGGTGGGTGACGTGAAGCCTGATTCTCTGCTATGACATGAAGACAGATTCTGCTCTGACATAAGGCCAGATTCTCTGTTACGGGACCTCTCTCCTCTGCCTGGGTGCCTAGGCCTAAATGTGTGACAGTGGCCTGTTCCAGTGGTGGGTGACGTGAAGCCTGATTCTCTGCTATGACATGAAGACAGATTCTGCGCTGACATAAGGCCAGATTCTCTGTTACGGGACCTCTCTCCTCTGCCTGGGTGCCTGGGCCTAAATGTGTGACAGTGGCCTGTTCCAGTGGTGGGTGACGTGAAGCCTGATTCTCTGCTATGACATGAAGACAGATTCTGCGCTGACATAAGGCCAGATTCTCTGTTACGGGACCTCTCTCCTCTGCCTGGGTGCCTGGGCCTAAATGTGTGACAGTGGCCTGTTCCAGTGGTGGGTGACGTGAAGCCTGATTCTCTGCTATGACATGAAGACAGATTCTGCGCTGACATAAGGCCAGATTCTCTGTTACGGCACCTCTCTCCTCTGCCTGGGCCTAAATGTGTGACAGTGGCCTGTTCCAGTGGTGGGTGACGTGAAGCCTGATTCTCTGCTATGACATGAAGACAGATTCTGCGCTGACATAAGGCCATATTCTCTGTTACGGGACCTCTCTCCTCTGCCTGGGTGCCTGGGCCTAAATATGTGACAGTGGCCTGTTCTAGTGGTGGGTGACGTGAAGCCTGATTCTCTGCTATGACATGAAGACAGATTCTGCGCTGACATAAGGCCAGATTCTCTGTTACGGGACCTCTCTCCTCTGCCTGGGTGCCTGGGCCTAAATGTGTGACAGTGGCCTGTTCCAGTGGTGGGTGACGTGTAGCCTGATTCTCTGCTATGACATGAAGACAGATTCTGCGCTGACATAAGGCCAGATTCTCTGTTACGGGACCTCTCTCCTCTGCCTGGGTGCCTGGGCCTAAATGTGTGACAGTGGCCTGTTCCAGTGGTGGGTGACGTGAAGCCTGATTCTCTGCTATGACATGAAGACAGATTCTGCGCTGACATAAAGCCAGATTCTCTGTTACGGGACCTCTCTCCTCTGCCTGGGTGCCTGGGCCTAAATATGTGACAGTGGCCTGTTCCAGTGGTGGGTGACTTGAAGCCTGATTCTCTGCTATGACATGAAGACAGATTCTGCGCTGACATAAGGCCAGATTCTCTGTTACGGGACCTCTCTCCTCTGCCTGGGTGCCTGGGCCTAAATGTGTGACAGTGGCCTGTTCCAGTGGTGGTTGACGTGAAGCCTGATTCACTGCTATGACATGAAGACAGATTCTGCGCTGACATAAGGCCAGATTCTCTGTTACGGGACCTCTCTCCTCTGCCTGGGTGCCTGGGCCTAAATATGTGACAGTGGCCTGTTCCAGTGGTGGGTGACGTGAAGCCTGATTCTCTGCTATGACATGAAGACAGATTCTGCACTGACATAAGGCCAGATTCTCTGTTACGGGACCTCTCTCCTCTGCCTGGGTGCCTGGGCCTAAATATGTGACAGTGGCCTGTTCTAGTGGTGGGTGACAGTGAAGCCTGATTCTCTGCTATGACATGAAGACAGATTCTGCGCTGACATAAGGCCAGATTCTCTGTTACGGGACCTCTCTCCTCTGCCTGGGTGCCTGGGCCTAAATGTGTGACAGTGGCCTGTTCCAGTGGTGGGTGACGTGTAGCCTGATTCTCTGCTATGACATGAAGACAGATTCTGCGCTGACATAAGGCCAGATTCTCTGTTACGGGACCTCTCTCCTCTGCCTGGGTGCCTGGGCCTAAATGTGTGACAGTGGCCTGTTCCAGTGGTGGGTGACGTGAAGCCTGATTCTCTGCTATGACATGAAGACAGATTCTGCGCTGACATAAGGCCAGATTCTCTGTTACGGGACCTCTCTCCTCTGCCTGGGTGCCTGGGCCTAAATATGTGACAGTGGCCTGTTCCAGTGGTGGGTGACTTGAAGCCTGATTCTCTGCTATGACATGAAGACAGATTCTGCGCTGACATAAGGCCAGATTCTCTGTTACGGGACCTCTCTCCTCTGCCTGGGTGCCTGGGCCTAAATGTGTGACAGTGGCCTGTTCCAGTGGTGGGTGACGTGAAGCCTGATTCACTGCTATGACATAAAGACAGATTCTGCGCTGACATAAGGCCAGATTCTCTGTTACGGGACCTCTCTCCTCTGCCTGGGTGCCTGGGCCTAAATATGTGACAGTGGCCTGTTCCAGTGGTGGGTGACGTGAAGCCTGATTCTCTGCTATGACATGAAGACAGATTCTCCGCTGACATAAGGCCAGATTCTCTGTTACGGGACCTCTCTCCTCTGCCTGGGTGCCTGGGCCTAAATGTGTGACAGTGGCCTGTTCCAGTGGTGGGTGACGTGAAGCCTGATTCTCTGCTATGACATGAAGACAGATTCTGCGCTGACATAAGGCCAGATTCTCTGTTACGGGACCTCTCTCCTCTGCCTGGGTGCCTAGGCCTAAATGTGTGACAGTGGCCTGTTCCAGTGGTGGGTGACGTGAAGCCTGATTCTCTGCTATGACATGAAGACAGATTCTGCGCTGACATAAGGCCAGATTCTCTGTTACGGGACCTCTCTCCTCTGCCTGGGTGCCTGGGCCTAAATGTGTGACAGTGGCCTGTTCCAGTGGTGGGTGACGTGAAGCCTGATTCTCTGCTATGACATGAAGACAGATTCTGCGCTGACATAAGGCCAGATTCTCTGTTACGGGACCTCTCTCCTCTGCCTGGGTGCCTGGGCCTAAATGTGTGACAGTGGCCTGTTCCAGTGGTGGGTGACGTGAAGCCTGATTCTCTGCTATGACATGAAGACAGATTCTGCGCTGACATAAGGCCAGATTCTCTGTTACGGGACCTCTCTCCTCTGCCTGGGTGCCTGGGCCTAAATGTGTGACAGTGGCCTGTTCCAGTGGTGGGTGACGTGAAGCCTGATTCTCTGCTATGACATGAAGACAGATTCTGCGCTGACATAAGGCCAGATTCTCTGTTACGGCACCTCTCTCCTCTGCCTGGGCCTAAATGTGTGACAGTGGCCTGTTCCAGTGGTGGGTGACGTGAAGCCTGATTCTCTGCTATGACATGAAGACAGATTCTGCCCTGACATAAGGCCAGATTCTCTGTTACGGGACCTCTCTCCTCTGCCTGGGTGCCTGGGCCTAAATGTGTGACAGTGGCCTGTTCCAGTGGTGGGTGACGTGAAGCCTGATTCTCTGCTATGACATGAAGACAGATTCTGCGCTGACATAAAGCCAGATTCTCTGTTACGGGACCTCTCTCCTCTGCCTGGGTGCCTGGGCCTAAATATGTGACAGTGGCCTGTTCCAGTGGTGGGTGACTTGAAGCCTGATTCTCTGCTATGACATGAAGACAGATTCTGCGCTGACATAAGGCCAGATTCTCTGTTACGGGACCTCTCTCCTCTGCCTGGGTGCCTGGGCCTAAATGTGTGACAGTGGCCTGTTCCAGTGGTGGTTGACGTGAAGCCTGATTCACTGCTATGACATGAAGACAGATTCTGCGCTGACATAAGGCCAGATTCTCTGTTACGGGACCTCTCTCCTCTGCCTGGGTGCCTGGGCCTAAATATGTGACAGTGGCCTGTTCCAGTGGTGGGTGACGTGAAGCCTGATTCTCTGCTATGACATGAAGACAGATTCTGCCCTGACATAAGGCCAGATTCTCTGTTACGGGACCTCTCTCCTCTGCCTGGGTGCCTGGGCCTAAATGTGTGACAGTGGCCTGTTCCAGTGGTGGGTGACGTGTAGCCTGATTCTCTGCTATGACATGAAGACAGATTCTGCGCTGACATAAGGCCAGATTCTCTGTTACGGGACCTCTCTCCTCTGCCTGGGTGCCTGGGCCTAAATGTGTGACAGTGGCCTGTTCCAGTGGTGGGTGACTTGAAGCCTGATTCTCTGCTATGACATGAAGACAGATTCTGCGCTGACATAAGGCCAGATTCTCTGTTACGGGACCTCTCTCCTCTGCCTGGGTGCCTGGGCCTAAATGTGTGACAGTGGCCTGTTCCAGTGGTGGGTGACGTGAAGCCTGATTCACTGCTATGACATAAAGACAGATTCTGCGCTGACATAAGGCCAGATTCTCTGTTACGGGACCTCTCTCCTCTGCCTGGGTGCCTGGGCCTAAATATGTGACAGTGGCCTGTTCCAGTGGTGGGTGACGTGAAGCCTGATTCTCTGCTATGACATGAAGACAGATTCTCCGCTGACATAAGGCCAGATTCTCTGTTACGGGACCTCTCTCCTCTGCCTGGGTGCCTGGGCCTAAATGTGTGACAGTGGCCTGTTCCAGTGGTGGGTGACGTGAAGCCTGATTCTCTGCTATGACATGAAGACAGATTCTGCGCTGACATAAGGCCAGATTCTCTGTTACGGGACCTCTCTCCTCTGCCTGGGTGCCTAGGCCTAAATGTGTGACAGTGGCCTGTTCCAGTGGTGGGTGACGTGAAGCCTGATTCTCTGCTATGACATGAAGACAGATTCTGCGCTGACATAAGGCCAGATTCTCTGTTACGGGACCTCTCTCCTCTGCCTGGGTGCCTGGGCCTAAATGTGTGACAGTGGCCTGTTCCAGTGGTGGGTGACGTGAAGCCTGATTCTCTGCTATGACATGAAGACAGATTCTGCGCTGACATAAGGCCAGATTCTCTGTTACGGCACCTCTCTCCTCTGCCTGGGTGCCTGGGCCTAAATGTGTGACAGTGGCCTGTTCCAGTGGTGGGTGACGTGAAGCCTGATTCTCTGCTATGACATGAAGACAGATTCTGCGCTGACATAAGGCCAGATTCTCTGTTACGGGACCTCTCTCCTCTGCCTGGGTGCCTGGGCCTAAATGTGTGACAGTGGCCTGTTCCAGTGGTGGGTGACGTGAAGCCTGATTCTCTGCTATGACATGAAGACAGATTCTGCGCTGACATAAGGCCAGATTCTCTGTTACGGGACCTCTCTCCTCTGCCTGGGTGCCTGGGCCTAAATGTGTGACAGTGGCCTGTTCCAGTGGTGGGTGACGTGAAGCCTGATTCTCTGCTATGACATGAAGACAGATTCTGCGCTGACATAAGGCCAGATTCTCTGTTATGGGACCTCTCTCCTCTGCCTAGGTGCCTGGGCCTAAATGTGTGACAGTGGCCTGTTCCAGTGGTGGGTGACGTGAAGCCTGATTCTCTGCTATGACATGAAGACAGATTCTGCACTGACATAAGGCCATATTCTCTGTTATGGGACCTCTTTCCTCTGCCTAGGTGCCTGGGCCTAAATGTGTGACAGTGGCCTGTTCCAGTGGTGGGTGACGTGAAGCCTGATTCTCTGCTATGACATGAAGACAGATTCTGCGCTGACATAAGGCCAGATTCTCTGTTACGGGACCTCTCTCCTCTGCCTGGGTGCCTGGGCCTAAATGTGTGACAGTGGCCTGTTCCAGTGGTGGGTGACGTGAAGCCTGATTCTCTGCTATGACATGAAGACAGATTCTGCACTGACATAAGGCCAGATTCTCTGTTACGGGACCTCTCTCCTCTGCCTGGGTGCCTGGGCCTAAATGTGTGACAGTGGCCTGTTCCAGTGGTGGGTGACGTGAAGCCTGATTCTCTGCTATGACATGAAGACAGATTCTGCGCTGACATAAGGCCAGATTCTCTGTTACGGGACCGCTCTCCTCTGTCTGGGTGCCGGGGCCTAAATATGTGACAGTGGCCTCTTCCAGTGGTGGGTGACATGAAGCCAGATTCTCTGCTATGGCATGAAGAGACTGATTCTCTGCTGACATGAAGCCAGATTCTTTGCTATGGCATGAAGAGACTGATTCTCTGCTGACGTGAAGCCAGATTCTCTGCTATGGGACCTCTGTCCAATTGATATTGGGTCATTTTTATTTTTTTTATTTTTATTTTAATTCATTTCCCTTTCCACATTTGTTTGCAGGGGATTTACCTACATGTTGCTGTTTTTGCAGCCCTCTAGCTCTTTCCTGGGTTGTTTTACAGCCTTTTTAGCGCCCAAAAGTTCGGGTCCCCATTGACTTCAATGGGGTTCGGGTTCGGGACGAAGTTCGGTTCGGGTTCGGATCCCAAACCCGAACATTTCCGGGAAGTTCGGCCGAACTTCTCGAACCCGAACATCCAGGTGTTCGCTCAACTCTAGTTGTGACATCACTATGATCCCTAGCAGTTGTTTGCCATCCTTGTATTGTGACATTACTGTGTGCATCATTCTGATACTGTCACATCACTGTGTGCAACAACCCTTTCTGATGACTACACTGTGTTTAATACCCATGTACTTTGACATCACCTCTGATTAAATATTGTATTATGATTTTATGTTTATTACCCTTGTACTATAACATCACTGTGTTCCTTAGCACTAAGATGTGACATCACTGTGCATTATTCTGGTTTTGTGACATCACTGTGTATTATTCCCATACTGTGGCATTACTGCAAACAGCAAACAGTCGCTGTGGTGTTATTAGTTCATTTTGATCACTACCCCTATGTGCTATCCCTGTTTTGTGACATCACTGCATTTCCTATATCCATACGGTCACATTACTGAGTTTATTATCCCTCTGTTGTCTTATCAATGTGATTATTAGTCTTGTACTGTCACATTACTGTGTTTATTAGCCCTCTTCTGTCTTATCAGTACGCTTATTATGCTTTATCCTGGTTCTGTGCCATTACCGTAAAAATTATTGCCTAATGACCGACAACACTGGGCGCATAAAGAGCTGTAGAGGTCATATTTGAATATAAGAAGTGTTGCCTAAGAGATTCCTCTGCAAGATAGGCAACCAGCACTATAAAGTGCATGTAAAATTGGCCACCCTGTTACAGATTTTACATGAGACTGTAGAAAATTCCCGTGCAGGGCTTACACCTTTTACAGAGCTCTACTCTCTTACAAGTGACTAAAAGTGTGAAAGTGGCATCAGGCTCCTATGTCATAAGATGGTCTTCTCTATTTATGCCTTGGGTGTAAGTTTATATTAAAGGGGTATTCCGGTTAGATGAGGTTATTGCCCATACACAGGATACACTACCTATTAGATCAGTAGGAGTCCAACTGTTGAGACCCCAACCAATTCCCAGAAATGAATGGAGAGTGTGGCAGGCGCAGCACTATGAAGTGCCTTTTGCGCTGTGGAATTAGATGAATTTTGGTATCTCTGACCTTTAGTCTAACCAGACTGTCTGTCTGTTACTCTGTAATTCCTCAAGCGCCGTTCGATGGAAACAGTAGGTTTAAAGAGCACACCAAATGCTTGAAATAACATATTTATTAACTTCAACTTTTCTTCATATAACACTGCCGCCTTCGCAGCAGATAGTCCATGTACATAACAAGTGTTGAAAAGATATCACAAAATGGCGGTATGCATAAGATGGTGGTTCAACTGTTCAATCTTGTCATTCAACATAAAATGGTGGATATATTTCTCTCTTGAGTATCTGTACTCTTACTTTTAGTTATTTAAGAACTTTATGATCTCTCTGAGAGGTATATCTAAGGTCTAACTAATAGTTCTGCTTGCTCAACTTGGTTTGCAGTATGCAATTGCTTATGATCTGGTATGAGCAGTTCGCAGTTTGTATTCAATTTGTATGGAATCTGGTTTGTATGCTTGCAATTTGTATTTGCAATTGTATGGTTGCAATTGTAGTTTGCAATTAGTTTTGGCTCAGTATGGTGGAACTGTAAGTAAACATACATATAACTAGTTCAGTATACAATTCTAAACACAATACTAACAATATGAACATTATTAACAATATATAACTGTTTTAAATACCTATATTGGCCTCTTGTTCCCATAAAACTCAGCTCTCAGTGGAGTGAATGTCTCTTCAGCTCCTGTCTCTGGTGAATAATGATTCTAGCAGCAGGAGCTGGGGGAATTCCCAGACAAGCTGTGTGTGAGGCTGGCTGTGATTGGTGGAAACTCTTGCTGTGTGAGAAGCAGGCTGTGATTGGTCTAGACTTCTGGCCAGCAACAACAGATTAACACTATGCTTTCTGTTGTTTCTGCTGTGTCACTGAGTTTACCTTACATTACAAAATGAATCTTAAAGGCATATTATCTTTTTATCTTTTCTGTGAACACAATATATAACAGTTATATGACATCCAAAACATGATTTCACAGCAAATAACTCTACTTTTGTCTTTAACACATACACATAGGAACTGTATTAAGGTTATTAGCAGGTTTAACTTTATATAAGCTATACTAGCAACCTAGGACAGGTCCAAGCTGGCCAGCTACAGAGAGACAGGCCGAGCATTCGTAATGCTGCTCAGTTATCTCCAGCAGTCTCATAGAGAATGAATAGGCGAGAATAAATCTAATTGGATTACCCCTTTCATGAGTCATATTTTTACAACCCTGGTAGATTTTTAAAACATATTTTCAGATATTTTACCTAACAAATGTTCACAGCAGGCTTCTTGCCACGCTTGCATTACTTTTGTTTGCCTGCTGAGGCTGCTGGCTCTTCTGATTTCAACTGAAACACAGTTGGAAGGAGAAGTTAGATACTTTGTCCTTTACTTACACCCAAAGCTTTCTTGGCTGGTTAAAGGGTGGAAAATGGTGCTTGTTTATAAAGAACTGTTGCACTAATAATCATTTTGGTCACTGACAACCACTTGTGTTTCATCTTACTCATAGCTTTCATACTTCAAAAAGTCAAGCGAGCCTCCTGCTCTGTGAAAGGAATGTGAATGCTAAGGGCACTTTCACACTAGCATTTTTCTTTTCTGGTATTGAGTTCCGTCCTCGGGGCTCAATACGGAAAATAACTGATCAGTTTTATCCTAATGCATTCTGAATGGAGAGCATTCCGTTCAGTATGCACCAGGATGCATCAGTTCAGTCCCTCCTACGTTTTATGGCTGGAGAAAATACCGCAGCATGCTTTTTTTTTCTCTCCGGCCAAAAATGCTGAACACTTGCCGGAATGCCGGATCCGGCATTAAAATTGCTGCATTGACGGATCCATTCTTCCGGTCCGCGCATGCACAGACCTTTAAATATGTGACAAAAATAAATACCGGATCCGTTTTTCCGGATGACACCGGAGAGACGGATCTGGTATTTCAATGCATTTGTCAGATGGATCCGCATCCGGATCCGTCTGACAAATGCCATCCGTTTGTGTCCGGATTGCCAGATCCGGCAGGCAGTTCCAGTGACGGAACTGCCTGCCGGAATCCTCTGCCGCAAGTTGAAAGTACCCTAAGTTGAAGGTCAGGGACATAGCTAAACGCTCATGGGCCCTGGTGCAAGAGTTCAGCTAGGGCACCCTTCCCTCAGTGCTTTGTGGCCAGGGGCAGTGAAGCACGTGGCCTTCGTGCTGCCTGAGGCAAAAATTGAAACAGTCCCCCCCACTCCCCATGCCAACTTCTTCACCTAACCCCTTCCATCCAGCCAGAGGTGTAACTTGACCAGCATGCACTTTCTATAATACCAGTGTCTTCTTATGCAGTACAAGGGTCTTTGGGCCCCCTCAGGCTCCTGGGCCCAGTAGAAACTTCTACCTCTGTCTGCACCCCCTATAGTTACACCCCTGGTTTAGGTGCAAAGAGCGAATTTGGTTAGCTGTCAGATAACCCCATGCTGTCCCATGAATAAAAGTCTGGAGCTCTCATGGCTGAGTTTGCAAGAAAAACACACTGCAAACTACTGCACATTAAGATTTTACAGCTACAATTTAGTGCAACCCATAGAGTACTTTAAAAAATTATAACAAAACCCAGTGGATGCTGTGGTATAAAGTGTATGGTATTTATGCACATAGTAATGCAGCAAGGCTCGAAAGAAATTTATACATAAGATCCTCATAGTGTTTCAAGTGTGTGGGAAGTATAAATTATTAATAAAACAAAATATATACACCTAGTATATATGTGCAATAGTACAAGTCATTTTAATCTAGGTATTAAGATGTCTTCTAAACAAGGAAAAAAAAAGATTTTGCCATGTTTTAAAATTTGATCAGGTCATAGCTAGAGGGGTAACTACGGTAGCTATCATGTGCCCAGGAAGCCAATAAGACACTTAGGCCTCCTTCACACGAGTGAGTTTTCCACGCGGGTGCGATGCGTGAAGAGAACGCATTGCACCCGCACTGAATCCTGACCCATTCATTTCAATGGGTCTGTGTACATGAGCGGTTTTTTCACACATCAGTTTTGCATTGCGTGAAAAACACAGCATTTTCTATATTCTGCGTTTTTCACGCAGCCCTGGCCCCATAGAAGTGAATGGGGCTTCAGTGAAAAACGCATTGCATCCGGAAGTCCAGATGCAATGCGTTTTTCACTGATGGTTGCTAGGAGATGTTTGTAAACCTTTAGTTTTTTATCACGCGTGTGAAAAACGCATCAAAGCGCATTGCACCCGCATGGAAAAAACTGAACAACTGATTGCAATCGCAGACAAAACTGATTGAACTTGCTTACAAAATGGTCAGAGTTTCCCTGAACGCATCCGGAGCCAATCCATCACGCTCGGCACATTGATTCAGATCAGCCTTTTAGACTCGTCTTAATAAAAGCCCATAGCTGGCGGAGGATCCACTAAAGTTATGAAGAGGCGCAGGCTTCTCCGAGCTGTCTTACATTTAGACTTTTTTTCTACGTCTGCAGGGCCGTCCCCTTCCTCACCCACACCACACCCACAATTTTAGACCTGGTGTGAGCAGGGCAAAGTCGCAGATAGCGGCACATCTAAGGCCCCTTTCACAACAGCGCATTTTCCACGTGGGTGCAATGCGTGATGGGAACGCATAGCACCCGCACTAAATCCTGACCCATTCATTTCAATGGGTCTGTGTACATGAGCATTTTTTTTCACGCATCAGTTCTGCGTTGTGTGAAAAACGCTGCGTGTTCTATATTCCGCGATTTTCACGCAACCCTGGCCCCATAGAAGTGAATGGGGCTTCAGTGAAAAACGCATTTCATCCGCAAGCAAGTGCAGATGCAGTGCGTTTTTCACTGATGGTTGCTAAGAGATGTTGTTTGTAAACCTTCAGTTTTTTATCACGAGCGTGAAAAACGCATCAAAACACATTGCACCCGTGCAGAAAAAACTGAACACTATCGCAGACAAAATTGACTGAACTTGCTTGCAAAATAGTGCGAGTTTCCTTGAACGCACCCTGAACGCATCCGGACCTAATCCGTCACGCTCGTGTACAAGAGGCCTAACTGTTGCGCCACCTTTTGCACCTAAAATATGTCTAATTTAGGTGTATTCCAGCCTTGGCCAGGGTAAGTCGATATAGATCTAGGACAGCAAACCATATCTTTACTATGACTCTTCTTTCATTACTATTAGTTCCTTAAAGGGGTTTTCCACATTATAAAGATAGAGCATAAGTGTCTGATTGGCAAAGGTCTGACTACTGGGGCCCCTGCCAATCACTAGAATGGGCCCATGTTCCCCTCTTTGAATGGAGAGGCAGGCCTTCATGTGTGTCAGCAGCTTCATTCAATCATATGGGGCTGCCAGAGATTTACTCCTAGGAGGTGTAAATCTTTGTGGTTACAGTAGAACACAGTTCACAATATTTTCGGTTGCAATCTTTCAGCTAGACAGTTTCACTTAGAAAGAGGTCCACATACTTGTGGTTTACCAGAGGCAACTATGTATATTCTCTGTAGGTAACAATACACACACTCGGCTGTGGTGGTAATTTTGGACCGCCATGGTTCATCAGTGCAATATGTACATATGGCCCTTGAAGGGGGGAATTCTCTCTTTCCGGTACCCTGCGTTCTCCAGGCCTCCAATATCGATCATATATATTTTATTACTGAGCATAGTAATCTTAAAAGGAGGGTTCAGGGGGATGAGAGTCTTCTAGTGACAGTTGGAGATATGTTGGTCTAGCTAAGCCCAAGAAGAACTTTGTACTAGCTATGGACAAGGCATGGTGATTCGCAGCTGCACTGCCAAACAGGAAGGAGAAAACTGATGGGAGCTCATAAATAGAAAGTGTTTGGCACCATTGAGTGCCCGGGACCAGAGTTCGGTTATTCTGTGCATGTGGAGGCCAGGATTTAGCTGACCTACAAGTTGTGGTGACTGAAGGTCAGATAATCTTGACCTGTAAGCCTGTGTGCACCTGTCGAGGAGGTCACCTGAAAATGGTGTTTGAATCCTCAGGTGACCACTTACCAAGCAATGCCTCGGAGGGAGAACCATAGAGTGGGTTGATTGAGCTGGTCTGGAGACTGACAAGTGCTGCATGGAAGGTGCATGTTATCACCAGACTGAGATGGGAATCCTCTAAGGCCGTAAGAGACTGTGACAAGACTGTATAAAAACCCTTAAAAGACAGGAAATTATGACCAGGGGACACAGTCCTTTGAAACAGGGTCTGACAGGAAGTGATGCCTAACATGGGACGGGTGCCGAGAAAACGGTGTAAGACCATTTAAAAATATAGTCTGAGGGTGGTCTCTGTGAAACAAACTGAGACCTGACAACAAACGTATCACAGTTGTCTAGGTTTCTATGATTCTATGTGCAACATTAAGAAATTATGCCATCTTGTGTGTTGCACCTCTAAAAGAGATTTATAGTTGTCTGTTGCAATTTTATTTGCTTTGTTAATGAATTTTTCCTAAGGGGGAACATCAGGTAAGATATACCATCCCACCCACATTACAAACAAGCCCTTCCTCCCCCTAAACACCCTCCATAAATTCTAAGGCATGACCTTGTAAGTGAGACACCAGTTAGAATATTAATGTGGTCATATTAACGTAAAAACTCTAGGACAGTGCTACACTTAGCGATATATATATGACGACATATGACTTAGCGATATATATGATCTGAGATTCAAAATTGCCAGTTGCATCCAACACATTTCTAATGCCACTTAAAGCTTGATTTATAGATATTCATTTTCCATCTATCACTAGAACCAGATTGGATTTTTTTATGTATGGTAATAAATTCTTGTGTTTTTCCCTCTACATGCCCTGATCAATATTTAATAAGAAACATTTGGTTTACTGGTCTCCTGTTCCATCCAGGGGAAAAGAACTTAATTAACACTGGTGCAGAAGGAGCCAAAAAGCTCTACAATAAATGATCATGCTTTTATAGCATGCAGGTCTTAAAGGTGGACGGCAACAAGGAAAATCGCTAATGCCTAGTCATGACTGTTTAATTTACATTCGGTCATAATCCCATCGTTGTACAACACAGATTACATCATATGATGGCAGGGGTTTTTAAAGGGGGGGTTCCAAGTACAGTACATTGGTACGCGACAGAGATGGTAACGCTTCTTCCTCACCAGCCTCAATTACATTCACTTTGCCACTTTGCTGCATAAAGTATGTCATATGTTTTTGCATTGGGTGATTTAAAGGGAATGTATCATCAAAAAATGATCTGTTGTTTTAAGCAACTTTTTATGATAATTTTTTTTTTTTTTAAATTGTCATTTCTTTTCTAATTTTCAGAAATCTTTCAATTTTTACTCTAACACTCATAATAGGCTGACTCTTCCTCTTCTATTGAGATCACTTTTCAGAAGTCATCTCATTATCATTACAGGGAATGCAATAGGTACTTCCTATACATAAATCCACCACTCACAATATGGGATGGTCACACAGTTTATATACGTCCCTTCCCAGTAGAATGACCTTTGCACAGGTCACAGAGCATACCTACAACACTGTCTTACAGAAGTGAATGAGTTATCTCCAGAATACAGGTTCCTATGCTCCATATGTAAACATACCTCTGAATGTTGTTAATAGCAGCTCAGGCAAGATGGCTGCCACTATAATAATGTGCAGAGAATAAAATAAATCTACTATCAATAAAGCAGTTTAGGAAAAAAATAAAAATAAAAAATGTTGTATCCAGTTTTAAGTAGTAGTATACATTCTCTTTAAGGGTTAATGATAACATTCCTGTAATATTCCTTGGGTGTAAAGTTAATGCCTAATATTTTTAGCTTTCTTGCATGATGAATAGATGAACATTGATATTCATTTTACATGGTGGTCAAGGATAGTTATGGATTCATATATAATATCCTTGGCGGTCTTGGGTAGTTTAGTGGTTAACACATAATCTTACGTCAATAGGGTAGCGTACCATTTTTGCATTTAATTTTGATACATCTGTCATTTATGATATGGTTTGGGATGGTAAAGGTATTCTTGAATGGAATTAAAAGGGTTTTCCAAGACTTTATAACTGATGACCTATCCTCAGTATCCGATCAGTGGGGGTCCGACACCCAGGACCCCCACAATCATCTATTTGAGAAGGCACCAGCACACCTGTGAATGTCGCTGTCTTCACAGAGCTTACCAAGCACTGTGCCATACAGTTGATAGCGGCTGTCCTTAGTATCATGCTCAGCCTCATTCAATTCTATGGGGCTAACCTGTGCCTAGGGCACATGACCGATGGACGTGTCATCACTGGCCTAGGAAAAGCTCTGAGAAGGCCGCAGCGCTACTGCCTTCTCAAACAGCTGATCGGAGGGGGTTCAGGGTGTCGGACTGGCCACCAATCAGAAACTGATAACCTATCCAGAAGTTAGGTCATCAGCATTAAAATCTCAGAAAAAAAAACACTTTAAAGGGGTTCTCTGGGAATTAAGAAAATTAAAATACTTAAATATTACTTTATAATAAATATATTCCCAAATACCTTTCATTAGTTATAATGGCTCATTTTGTCTGGAGAGCAATCTTTAGGGGAAACAAAATGGCCGCTATCCTATGAGTACACACAAAACCTTAGTCACACAGGAGGACAAGTTACTTGACAACACTGAGGTAAAGAGCTGCCTCATGCTCCTCCTCTCTATTTTTCAGGGATTATAACGGATAGGAATTTTAGCCAAATCTCTGGGGAATTTAGTACAGAGAGGATGGACAGGGCAGACTGTGGCTCTGGTAATAGAGACCGCATACAAATGCTGCTGCTCATTATCCACACCTCATCCTCCTTTCATGTCTCCTCATCATCTCCATTCCCCCAGAGATTCACCTGTATTCAGGATCATAATCCCTGACAAGTAGAGCAAAGAGGAGGATGAGGCACATATTTGGCTTAGTGTTGTGAAGTAACTTCTCTTCCTGTATGATTAGGACAGATTTTGTGTGTGCTAACAGGACTGTGGCCATTTTACTTCTCCTAATGATTAGTGTTGATCGAGCACCAAAGTGCTTGTGTGCTCTGGCCAAACACATCGGTAAGCTCGTGTGCACTACCGAGCACAATGAAAGTCAATGGGAGAACCCCAGGCACCCCCTGTTTGGAAGAGAAGAGGGTGTCTGGTTCACTAAAAAAGGTTAGAAATTGATGGAAACCCCATCAAAATTGTTTGGAGACAGCATTAAGAGGATAGCTGGATGCGTCTTGGACTCCTATTATCTACGACATACAATAGACAACCACACAAAGGCTATATGCCAAAAGCCAGGTATGTGCAAGCCATCAATCTACCCATGAGACAGATAACAGGCTTAGTCAGCATACCTTACAATGGCAGCCTTGTGCACTATGAGACATTCCAAACCAGCTCTCATCTGAGAGCCAGTAAGCCTCAAAGTTACTTCAGATCTGTGGATGACTTGGGTGGACCTGCGCACCTAGATCAATATCATTAGTGTGACAAAAAGTTTTCTGATTGTCCTAACATAATATTCCATAACCTTTCTATACAGTTTTGTCATGTAAAAACTAATTTGCATAAACATGGGCATATGGGAAAGACATGCAAATGAGCAGAATCTGCCTTGTTTTTTAGCTGAAAACCCATTTGCATGGAAAATGTGCAATCTACACTACTCAGTGTGAATGGACCCTCATAGTATCATTATTAAAGGTTACGTTTTATCTTTATGTATATTCTAATGGATTCCTTGTACAATGTTATAATATACTTTCTATGTTAGAAAGTATATTATAGTGCATTTGTATTGTGCGGCAGTTGTGTGCGGTTCTGCTGCGATACTGCAGGTATATAGAGGGACAAGCGTTATTGGAACAAATAATTTCTACTAGTGTGATATACCAGTCCCCCCTAAAAAAAACTGAAGCGGGGTGTTATATACCAATATACTTTCTTTATAGTGCATTTGGGTACTGGATAGTGCATTTGTGCATGCGCGTACGCGAAATTATATTGCCGATATTTCGCATTGAAAGAAATAATGAATGGAGATCGCAAATTCGAATAATACATCTGGTATGTCACTGTCCATGTTGTGGGACTATTTGTGTACTTCTAGTAATTATTTCTTGGCTGCAAATATGAGCTGAAGGTTTTTCAGGTTCGCCTGCCATTAAAATGAATGGGACCCGCCGCAAACTTGCGGTTCGCGAACATTTGATCGCGTTCGCGCACCGTCCCGGCAGATGTTCGTCCATCACTACTTGTGACATTGCAGGTATTGTTTAAAGGGGTTGTCCCACGAAAAATATTTTACAGTTTTCAAACCAGCACCTGGATCTGAATGCTTTTGCAATTGAATGTAATAAAAAAATTTGCATAGCCACTGAGTTATTCAATAAAATATATCTGTATAGCGCAACCTGTTTTTTATTTTTTATTTCTTTGACCTGCTTATTGAGATTGCTACACATGCTCAGTTTCATGATTCAACTGCCTCCTGAGATGTGATAGGGAGAGCTGGATCCATGTGAAGTACAGGGCTGCTTCTGGCTTTGTTAGAAGGAGACTGTCGTGTACTATATGATTAGCTATGGACAAAGATCGGCCAGGACAATTTGCGAACGCGATAGCGCGAACGCGATCAAATGTTTGCAAACTGCAAGTTCGCGGCAGGCCCCACTCACTTTAATGGCAGGCGAACCTGAAAAACCTTCAGGTCATATTTGCAGCCACCAAATACTTACTAGAAGAGCACAAATCGTCCCACAACATGGGTAGTGACATACCAGAGAGGGATCAATGTCAAAAATTCCTACAAAATATATGTATTTTAATCAGGGGCCATTTTTATGCATCTTAAAGGGAAACTGTCAAAATTGTGCCCTGCTGGAGCCTAGAGATAATTTTTTTTAGGCATTCACGGACAGAAAACATCAAGTGATTATGTGGCTAGAGGTATATTAGACGGTCATTGAATATCAATTTTGCTGCATGCCAGTGGAGTACAGGCCCCAAAAACTATTCATACAACGTACATAAAAGATCAAGTGATTATGTGGCTGGAGGTATATTAGACCGTCCAGGGATATCAATTTTACTGCAGGCCAGTGGACTACAGGCCCCAAAAATTATTCATTCACCGTAAAGAAAAGAACAATTGATAATGTGTCTGGAGGTACATTAGGCAGTCACCGTATAACAATTTTACTGTTGGCCAGTTAGATTACTGGCCCCAAAAATTATGCATTCAACGTACAGAAAAGATCAAGGGATTATGTGACTGGAGGTATACTAGACGGTCAATGGACTTGAATTTTACTGCAGGCCAGTGGACTACAGGCCCCAAAAATTATTCATTCGCCGGACAGAAAAGATCAAGTGATTATGTGGCTGGAGGTATATTAGATGGTCCAGGGATATAAATTTTACTTCAGGCTAGTGGAGTACAGGCCCCCAAAAATTATTCATTCAACGTACAGAAAAGAACAAGTGATTATGTGGCTGGAGGTATATTAGACAGTCACTGAATATCAATTTTACTGCAGGCTATTGGAGTACAGGCCCCAAACATTAGGCATTCACCATACAGAAAATGTCAAGTGATTATGTGGCTGGAGGTATATTAGACGGTCATTGGATAACAATTTTACTTCAGGCCAGTGGAGTACAAGCCCCAAAAATTATTTATTTAACGTAGAGAAAAGAACAAGATTATGTGGCTGGAGGTATATTAGGCGGTCATTGGATATCAATTTTACTGCAGGCCAATAAAACATACATGTCAAATACATATGTTTAATAGGACTAAAAAAATAAAATTGGATTATAAACATGGATAACGAAATACCCACTCTTGAAAAAAAAAAAAAAAAAGATAATAGTTGAAATTCGATAACACGTGGCAGTCATAGGTGTTGAATTCCTCCGTGGCCCCAAACATTAGGCATTCACCGGACAGAAAAGGCCATTTATGCCACTGTATTTAGATAAGACAGGGACCATTCTTTGTTCTAGGTTGTGGCAGATATGTGTGGGCTGGCATGAGGAATTTCAATTAAACGTAGTCGTCATAGGTGTTGAATTCCTCCGAGATCCATGCCTCATTTGTTTTTAGAAATGTGAGGTAGTCCACACACTGTCGTGAGCTAGGCAAGTGAGCTTATCGGTCACAACCCCCCCCCCCTGCTGTGCTGAACATCCTCTCGGACAGGACACTCGATGAGGGGCAAGCCAAGAGTTCCATGGCAAATTGTGCCAGCTCTGGCCACAGGTCAAGCCTGCACACGCAGTAGTCAAGAGGTTCCTCGCTTCTCAGATCGTCCACATCAGCATTTAACCCAATGTAATCAGACACCTGTTGGTCTAGGCGTTCCCTGTTGCTGGATCCGGAGGGCGGCTGTCGATGGGTTGGTTGCAAGAAAGATCTCATATCCAAAATGACCAACGCATCTTCTTGCATGCTCTGTAGGATTGGTACCCGCATCTCTTTCTGTGTGGGTGGAAATTCCTCTGCCAGCGCCCGCAACAGCAGAATGCAGCATCTCTCGCAGCAATGCCTGGAAATGCTGCATTCTGACAGCCCTCTGTGATGCTGGTAACATGTCTGCCATTTTGTTTTTGTACTGGGGTCTAAGTACGTTGCCACCCAGTACTGGTCCTTGCCCTTTATGCTTTTTATACGGGGGTCCCTCTTCAAACAATGGAGCATGAAGGCCCCCATTTGCACTAAACTGGAAGTAGTGGAGTGGCCTGGCTCCTGCTCATCGTCCAGGATAATGTCGTCCTCGGTCTCCTCCCCCCAGCCACGGACAACACCAGTGATCCCAGAAAAGTTTAAAGCATGCTCTTCTTGCTACTCATCCACCCCGGCACTATCCTCCTCTGACTCCTCTTCAGACTCCTGTTGACTTGACTCAGATGGAGTAGCCCCCCCTGGAAATTCATCCAGCATTGTGACTTCCTCATCTTCCTGCTCCTGCTCCTCGAAGGCTTGATCAATGACATGACGCAATGCACGCTCCAGAAAGAAGGTGTAAGGTATGATGTCACTGATGGCGCCCTGGCTGCGACTGACCAGTTTGGTGATCTCATCAAATGGCCGCAGAAGTCTGCATGCTTCGCGCATGAGCAGCCACCGGCGCGGTGAAAAAAAAACAAGCTCCCCAGAACCAGTCCTGCCGCAGAGTTCGTACAGGTAGTCGTTAACTGCACCTTTCTGCTGGAGCAGCCTATGAAGCATATACAAGGTGGAGTTCCATCGTGTCGGGCAGTCACAAATTAGACGTCTGAATGCCAGCAAGGCGAGCCATGGTCGTGTAAGATCTTCTAAAATGGCCAGATATTTTCCTGGCCTGCCGCAAGACGTCCTAGACCCCTAGGTATTTGGCAACGAATCACTGCACGACTAAGTTCAGGACGTGTGCCATGCACGGCACATGTGTCATTTTGCCCTGTTTCAGCACCCTCAGCAGATTGGCACTGTTGTCGCTCACCACTTTGCCAACTGTCATATTGAGCGGGGTTAGCCACTGATCGGCCTGTGACCGCAAAGCTGAAAGGAGTGCAGGACCAGTGTGGCTCTTGGCTTCCAGGCACAACAGCCACAGCACAGCATGGCGGTAGCTTGGGGGGCGCAGCGGAAGAGGCGGTAGCAGTGGAAAAGGACGAGTCAGCTGAGGAGGAGACAGAGTATGGAGTAGGAGCAGGAGAAGAAGAGGCAGGTCTGCATGCAGGTCTGACGGCCGACGTAAGGTTCACCCAGTGGGCAGTAAAAGTTATTTACCTTCCCTGTCCGTGTTTGCTAGACCACGTGTCTGTGGTCAGATCTTGGCACCTACATTGTGTGCCAGAGAATGCAAAGATACATTCACTTGCCGCTGAACATGGCGATATAGCTCTGGGATGCCCTTCTGGGAGAAATATTTCCTTCCGGGACCTTCCATTGCGGTGTGCCCACAAATTTTCTAAAGGCCTCAGAGTCCACCAGTTTATATTGCAGTAGTTGGTGGGCTAGCAGTTCCGACAAGCCGGCGGTCAGCAGTTGGGCAAGAGGGTTATCGGCGTCATCATCTTTTTACGTTAGAATATTTGGGCCATGGAAGCCTGCCTTTTGCCAGATGACAGCGACGACGGCATAGTGGAAGGTGGAGTGGAGGACAAATGGGAGGAGAGAGGAGAAGGAGAAGAGGCAGGATGTGGAGCGGCGGGAGTGTGGCTTTGTGGGTTCTGACGGTGTTGCTCCCACAGGGCTCGGTGATGGGAGGCAAGGTGCCTTCTTAAGGTGGTCGTCCCTAGGCGAGTGTTGGACTTACTGCGACTCATACGTTGACAGCACAGGCTGCAGATGGCAACACTATTGTCAGCAACTGACACGTTAAAAAAAGCCCACACTGCGGAGCCATGTGCCAGCGTCCTGGGAGCGCGAGATGTGACCGTGCATGGTGGATGGCTCGCTCCAGATACATTTGCAGTCTGATTTTTGCCTCATGTGCACTGCGAGTTCTGCCTGCTTCTTCTCCCTATCTGCTGCCCCGTCTCTCTCTCTGAACTCCCCTCCTCTTCCTCTCTTGTGGGCACCCATGTGACGTCCATCGACACGTCATCATCGTCACCTTCACCACCACTGACATTAGAGATCTCGGAGTAGGCAGCAACAGCGGGGACCACCCTCCTTGGGCTGATCTGGGTACTGTCAGACCGCTGGGTGGCGGCCGTTGCTACCTCCTCTTCCTCATCCGATGCCAAAAATTGGCTGCGCATCGGTAAGGTCTGAGAATGGATGGGAAAATAATTCCTCTGACTCGAGTGGAGGGGGCTATGGTGGTGGTGCAGCACGCCAGACCTGCAGGGTATAGCGAAGCGAGGTCACGGTTATAGGCAAGCGAGGGTTGCTCACTGTATTGGAGAACCCTGGGCAGGCATGCGGCAGTGAAGGAGAGGTAGACACAGTTCCTCTGGGGCACACTCTGTATATAGGGACCAGGCCTGATGGTGGATGAGGTGCCCTGGATGTTACAGGTATTTTTAGTGCCTGGGGCAAGGTCCCTGTTGGATTCGTGACGCCAGTGCCTGTAACGGTGGCACACCGATTTATAGGAGGAATAACTGAGTACTCAGTGGATAAACCAAACGTTGCTTTACTTGGTGAACACAGTCCAACTTTGTACATACAGTTACAGGTGATTGTGATGATAATGCAGTCCCTTGAACAATACTTCACAAGCAGGTAGACTTTGAATAATGGCAGGTATTAATCATGCAAGATACTTGGAGGGCACAACGGTTAATGCTTTGCAGTGCAATGCTGCTCTATCCCCTTCAGCTATTCTAGCTGGCTGGATCCCAAGGCCCAGATGCCTAAATGCTGGCTTTAATCCTTGGTATATAAATCCTCTCTCCAGTATTGGCGCTTGCTGTACTTTATAGAACCTCTGCCCATCAGGGTACTTATCTGACTTGTATTATCCTTGCTTGGTTGGGAAGCTGCAGGTTTCTCCCAGGAGGTGCTGTCCTGCAACTGGGGTGTCTCTACTGAGCTAATCCTAGCCTCAGGAGCTTCAGGTGGACGAAGTAACTCCTCTAGTCCCCTGGAATGAACTAACCCTCCCCTGTCTGGGCCTTCCTATATATATCTAGGGCTCTCTATCTCCCTCTAACGTCTGGGAGGCTAAACTACACCCTGACAGGCCTGACACCCAGCTAACACAGGGAAATGCATACATATAACATTACAGGTAATAACAACACATTAACCCCTTTTGTGCAGTGCCCACCTTAACCTAGTGGGACACTACATACCACCACGCTATAACGTTGCCCGTCCTCGGCGCAACATGGAGGGGCCCAGCCCGGCTGGATACTGCAGCCTGAAAGACAAAATGAGAACCGGCATACATGGCAAATATCACAGCAACAATACAAACATTAAACTGAAGGAATGGTGAAAAGGGGCGTCGTTCTCTTCTCTCAGGATAATGGAAGGGAACAGGGCGCTGACCTGGTGCAGCATATCAATAAACCAGGATAGTCCATAAATGCAAATTGTCCATAATATAACAGTAGAACAATATAAAACGATGTAAAGTTCTTGGAGGCTCAAGGAACAAACATGAGTCCGTACCCAGGCTTACAACAGAGTTAAACAGGGGTTTCCCGTGAGGGGCTACCTGGGCTCATGATGTAGTCCTCAAACCTCACAGGCGGGTGCCCCCTGGTAGAACGGGTAGACCTCCTTAGTGGCGGAGATTCTTCCTGCCTGGACTCAGGAAGGTCAAGGGAGCTCACTGCCTCTGGAACTTCTTCAGGAGCTCTTGGAGGTGAAGTCTCCTGAGACGGGAGACCAACAGGAACAGGAGCAGGAACCAACAAATTCAGCCAAGGCGTGAGGGCCCAGTGGAGCGGCTCTTTATCATGGATCATCTCCACAGTTCTCCACAGCCTGCATAGGGTCCATAGGTGGAGCCGGCAATTCCTCCTCAGCAGGCTCAGGCTCCATTTCCTCCGCCGCTGGTTCTCCTTCAATACAGGGCTTGAGGCGGTTCCGGTGAACAACTTGGGGACCTTTTCGTTCTCTGGAGACCTGGTATATGTGGGCTGCAGCATTAGGTATGGCAGTAACCAGGTAGGGAATCCTTTCCCATTTGCTGTCCAACTTGCTGGTCCGGTGGTTGTTTTTCAACCAAACCTTGTCTCCAAGAGCCAGGGGTCCCGCATGGGCAGTCTGGTCGTAGTCTTTTTGCTGGCGTTCCCGGACATTCTCCATGCGTTCTTGCACAATCTCCTTGGCATTAAGAAGACGCCTCTGGTGCTCCACTACCCAATCAGTCCTGGGCAGTGGGTTGATCACATCCGGCACTTGTACCCCCAGGGAGTGATCCGCAGGTAATCTCCCTTGTCGCCCAAACATCAGGTAGAACGGGGTGTAACCGGTGGAACAATGGATGGTGTTGTTATAAGTGTACATCAGTTGTGGCAACAGAGTAGGCCAATCACCCCTCGTATCAGGGGGTACTGCTCTCAGCATTTCAATGAGAGTCTTATTCATCTTTTCACAGAGTCCGTTACCTTGCGGATGATAGGCGGTGGTCCGGACTTTCTGGCAGTTGTGCAGCAGGCACATCTCATGGAACAGCTGTGACTCAAACGCAGACCCTTGATCGGTGAGGATCCTTTCTGGACAGCCGTAGGGCAGAAGGAAATGTTTCCAGAACGCCTCCGCTGTAGTCTTGACTGTCAGGTCTTTCACAGGCACTGCTACGACAAACTTGGTGAAGTGGTCAATTATAGTCATGGCATATGTATACCCAGAGCGACTCGGCTCCAACTTCACATGATCAATCGCGACAAGTTCTAAAGGAGCTGTACTTACAATAGGATGGAGAGGCGCCCTCTGGTCATGGCGTTCAGTCCGCCCCACAGCACAGGCAGTGCATTCTCGGCACCATTTCTCGATATCTTCTCTCATCCCAATCCAATAGAATCTCCTCCGTATAGTGGCCTCAGTTTTTTGCACCCCGAAGTGTCCGGACTGGTTGTGGTACATGTTCAGTACCAGGCTGGCATCCCGACGTGGCAGGAGAATCTGGTAGACTCTATCACAGGACACTGGATCCAGACTCCTTCTGAGCAACAGGCCTCTTTGAAGGAATAGTTGGTGGCGATGTCTCCACAGTCTTACTAGTTCTGGGTCTGCACTCTTCCTCCGGATTCTCTCAGGGATTTTCCCACTGGTAAGGAAGTCCAGCAGTTCACCCAGGACTCTACTTTCGGACTGGAGCTTAATCCATCTTTCTTGATCGCCTCCGGACTCAGGATCATCTGAGGAGGGAAGATCAGCAGCAGGGAGATTTTCAGTACGGATATTATCCTGATGGGCGAACTTATTGTAGAACGCAGGCATCTCCACTTCTTCCCAGGCATCTTTTAGATCATCTGGGGCCTCTGTAGTGGGAAGCCGCGACAGGGCATCAGCATTATCATTGGAGCGGCCTGCCCGGTACTTCACAGTAAAGTCATAGTTGGCAAGGCGGGAGGCCCATCTTTGCTACAGTGCCCCTAACTTGGCCGTGTTCAGATGCGCCAGGGGATTATTGTCCGTGAAGGCAACAAACGGTGTGGCAGCGAGATAGTCTTTGAACTTTTCAGTCACAGCCCACAATAAGGCAAGAAACTCCAGCTTGAAAGAACTGTAATTCTGATCATTCTTTTCAGCTCCCTTCAGGGATCTGCTGGCGTAGGCAATTACCCTTTCTTTGTTGTCTTGCACTTGAGCCAACACGGCCCCCAGGCCTCTTTTACTGGCATCCGTGTAGAGGAGGAACGGCTTCTGATAATCTGGGTAACCCAGAACAGGGGGTTCAGTCAACTTCTTCTTTAGGATTTGAAAGGCAATTTCCCGTTCTTGGTTCCATTCCACAGGAATAGGGGTTTTCGGGCTCTTCTTTGGATGCCCCCTCAACAGTTCCTGGATGGGATCCGCAATTTGTGCGAAGTGCGGGATGAAACGCCTGTAGTACCCTGCAAAACTGAGAAAGCTTCTCACCTCTTTCACGGTCGTTGGAGTAGGCCAGTTTCGGACAGCAGCCAGTTTATCAGGATCAGGCTGTATTCCATCGGCACTGACAACGTGCCCAAGGTATTTGACCGCTGGTTTCAGCAGGTGGCACTTGGATGGTTTGATCTTGAGGCCATATTTAGCAAGAACTTGAAACACCTCACCCAGGTGCTTTAAATGGTCCTCATACGTCTTGGAATATACAATGACGTCATCCAGATATAAGAGTACAGTCTCAAAATTCCTATGGCCTAAACAACGTTCCATCAGCCTCTGGAACGTTCCTGGAGCGTTACACAGTCCAAACGGCATATAATTGAATTCAAACAGGCCCATAGGGGTAGTGAAAGCAGTCTTTTCTCGATCTTCTGGGGCCATGGGTACTTGCCAGTACCCACTGGTTAAGTCCAAGGTAGAGAAATAGGCTGATTACCCCAGAGCAGTCAAGGACTCTTCAATGCGTGGCAATGGATATGCATCTTTGTGGGTGATTTGATTAATTTTCCTGTAATCCACGCAGAACCTTATGCTGCCATCTTTTTTTCGGACAAGAACTAGGGGCGCAGCCCAGGGACTATGGCTGTCCCGAATTATATTAGAGTCTTTCATCTCTTTTATCATTTCTTTCACAGACTGATAGGTAGTAGGTGCTATGGGTCTGTGCCTTTCCTTAATAGGAGGATGAGAGCCAGTGGGTATGGTGTGATTGATTACACTGACCTCTCCGTAGTCCGTGGAGTGCTTGCTGAAAGCCTGGTGGTGCTCCTTCACCAGCTTCAGGACTCCCTCTATTTGCTCTTTTGGGGTGGATTCGTTCCCCACATGTAATTCTTCCCACCAGGATGTTATAGGGGTGCTGCTGCTCTGTGTGGTCTGGAACGCCTCCGTGGCAGGCAGACGGATCACATCCTGGAAAGACACTTGAAAAAGCTGAGCAACGGGGCAGTGTTTAAGGAGAGTAACGGGATGATCACCAAAGTTAATTAAACGGACAGGCACTTTACCTTGAGACACAGTCACCATGCTCTTGGCTGTCCGTACGAAGGGATGATCTTCAAAGGGAATAGGTTCCACTAGGGCTTGATAGTCCTGGCCCTGGATCCCTAACACCGCACGGCACCACAGGATGATCTGGGAATTTGGAGGCAGAATTACCGGCCGGTTATCCCGGATCCGGACAGTGCAAATTTCTCCTTTCTTGTTGGCAAACTTTTGTTGAGCACTCAGCACACTAATAGTCTTTTGGATAACTCATCTGGAAGCAGGTGAGGCTGAAGATATAGTTTGATTTAAGGCGTCAAGCACTTCAGAGTAACAATTTTTCAGAACGTTAGTCCCTAAGATCACAGGGTGTCCTCCTTTATCTCCTGCTTGTACCACAATCACGCCTTGCTGTGGCAGGGTGGCTTCTCCCACTTGAAGGGTAGGTTCCCAATACCCATGCACTTTCACTGGCTTACCGTTGCTGGCAATGATATCTAGCCAGGACTCTGGTGGCTGGGTGAGAAGACTTGGATCCCAGAACTTGTCAAAGGCAGGCCGTTGAATGGTGGTGACCTGTGACCCAGTGTCCAAGAGGGCTTCAAAGGGTATCCCGTTGATGCATATATTAATTTTTGGACGGGATCCTACATACTTAGGCATCCAGCTTGGATCCTTTGGACCTACTGTTCTACCTCCCGAGGGGCGGTCCTCTGCCTCAGGGGTTGCCCGTTTAACTGCCAGCACATTGATTCAGTATGTCCATATTTCTTGCAGTGGTGGCAGACAGGCTGTTTTCTACTTCTGGGCCGGTTCCTCGGTCGCCCATCAGGCTCTTTTGGGTATACGTCTCCATATGCAGGTGGGAGCCTTGGAGGAAGAGGACTTTCATCTTCTAGTAATAATGGTCTCTCCCATTCCTCTATCTTTTTGCACACCTTCTCTAGACTTAGAGTAAGGTGGTTCACTTGCTCCATGAGGGCTGCCACTACGTCTGTAACTGGAGCTTGGGTCGCCTGACTGACTCCTGCAGGTCCCACATTAACAGTCTTTGGTTGGCAAGCCTGGGGTTCATAGGAGGCTGCCGGCCCTGGAGCAGGGTTCTGGCCCAATATACTGATGGCCAATTCTTTAAAGTCCAGAAATGCACAGTGGGGGTGTTGAGCTGACAACATGCGTAGCTGGCCCTTTAAATGCTCATTACTTACGCCTGCAATGAATTGCTCTCTAAGAGTCCGGTCCTGGTCCTCAGCTTCTTTAGGATCCACTTGGACTACAGCTCTCAGTGTCTCTTGTAAGGACAGGGCAAAATCACGGAGCGACTCCCCAGGTTGCTGCTTTCTGCTGAAGAAACGCATTTTAACTTCTGACACCGTTCTGGCCTCAAACGTGGTGCCCAATCGATCAAAGATCTGTTCCAGGCTACTTTTCTCAGAGCGGGGCCACGACATGACTTCCCTGCGGGCGACCCCTTCCAACTGAGCTAGGAGGATCTCCATTTGCTGTTGGGCATTTATGGGGTAAAGCCGGAACAAGGCCAGTATCTGTTCCCTAAAGTCCTTTAACTTATGGGCTTCCCCTGAATAACGTGGGAACCAGGGGGCCCCAAAATAGTACGGCATAGTTAGCGGCATCATGCTTGGCGGTGCCGCGGCGGCAGGGGCCCTAGGGTCGGCTGGGGGTATTCCAGAAGGCGCGACTGGGGCCACCTGTCCGATTTCCACAGGTGTGGGCATGGCGTTGCTAGGTGGGTATGGCCCTTTAAATGTAGCAGAGCGGACCGGAGCGGCAATGATAATAACTTTTTTTTTTTCCACAGAAAAGTCTTTTGTCGCTAACGGGGCTCCCTCCGGTGCCCTGGCAGGGGTCGGGAACGTTCCGGTAAGGTAAATAGCAGAGCCGGCAACAGTTTTAAGTTGGTACTCACTCCGGTGGTGCTCGCTCCAAGTCTCGCGAGATGCGTGGCTACGGGCGTCGGACGTCCTGCGTAGAGCGTCAACAGGTGGGCGCGGCCTCTCGTAGCTCCGGGACTCAGGTAGGCGGCACCTTTTTCTCCAGACAGGGCGGCGTTCTTCCTCCTCGCCGGCTGGGTGATGACTCCGCCTGGTTCTTTTCGCGCCAAAGTCCTCTTTTTCGCGCCAAACAGTTCACCGGGCGCACTTGTAATCCACCTCAGGTTTAAGTGGCAAAATGCCTGTCTATTCACTGACAGCAAGCGGTGGCTCAAATAAGCAGCAAACAGTCCAGAACACACTATCTTCACACCGCTAATGATGACAGTTCTTTGGCCCAATAATTTTGAATAAAACAATAGGGCTTGGTCACTTTAAGGCACTTTTTAGCACACAGTTTTATATCCGCAATGGCGCAGGAATGTTCCGTAAATCCTGTTCGTGACGCCAATTTATGCAGCACGCCAGACCTGCAGGGTATAGCGAAGCGAGGTCACGGTTATAGGCAAGCGAGGGTTGCTCACTGTATTGGAGAACCCTGGGCAGGCATGCGGCAGTGAAGGAGAGGTAGACACAGTTCCTCTGGGGCACACTCTGTATATAGGGACCAGGCCTGATGGTGGATGAGGTGCCCTGGATGTTACAGGTATTTTTAGTGCCTGGGGCAAGGTCCCTGTTGGATTTGTGACGCCAGTGCCTGTAACGGTGGCACACCGATTTATAGGAGGAATAACTGAGTACTCAGTGGATAAACCAAAACGTTGCTTTACTTGGTGAACACAGTCCAACTTTGTACATACAGTTACAGGTGATTGTGATGATAATGCAGTCCCTTGAACAATACTTCACAAGCAGGTAGACTTTGAATAATGGCAGGTATTAATCATGCAAGATACTTGGAGGGCACAACGGTTAATGCTTTGCAGTGCAATGCTGCTCTATCCCCTTCAGCTATTCTAGCTGGCTGGATCCCAAGGCCCAGATGCCTAAATGCTGGCTTTAATCCTTGGTATATAAATCCTCTCTCCAGTATTGGCGCTTGCTGTACTTTATAGAACCTCTGCCCATCAGGGTACTTATCTGACTTGTATTATCCTTGCTTGGTTGGGAAGCTGCAGGTTTCTCCCAGGAGGTGCTGTCCTGCAACTGGGGTGTCTCTACTGAGCTAATCCTAGCCTCAGGAGCTTCAGGTGGACAAAGTAACTCCTCTAGTCCCCTGGAATGAACTAACCCTCCCCTGTCTGGGCCTTCCTATATATATCTAGGGCTCTCTATCTCCCTCTAACGTCTGGGAGGCTAAACTACACCCTGACAGGCCTGACACCCAGCTAACACAGGGAAATGCATACATATAACATTACAGGTAATAACAACACATTAACCCCTTTTGTGCAGTGCCCACCTTAACCTAGTGGGACACTACAGTGGTGGTAGTGCTGGTGTCTTTGGGTGTGCACACAGCAGAGAGTGAGGAGGGTGCTGATACAGAGGATGATGAGGGTGCAGAAGCGGAAGGCTTAGTGAGACACTCAACCAACTCTGGTGCGTCCTTTGACGTAATCGCAACTTCCCACTTAGGCTCCGGCCTGGTGCACCTGCCCGACCCCAACCACCCCAGCGGAATGGCCTGCCTCTTCCTCTGCCTGTCATTTTCAAAATGACCCTGTGAAAGTCCATATAGAAGAGCAGTATTTTTGGAAGCAGGTATATTGCAGGCCTCAATCAATATTTTGTGGATTATTTAACCCAATAATGAGTATTTGCTGGAAGCTGGTAAATCAAACCCCTTAATCAATATTTGTGAGAAGCTGGTGTATCGCAGGCCTCAATCAATATCTGGTCGAAGCTGGTATATCAATGCCCTCTATCAGTATTTTGTGAAAACAGGTATATAAAACCCAATAAAGAGTATTTGCTGGAAGCAGGTTTATCAAACCCCTTAATCAATATTTGGTGGAAACTGGTGTATCGCAAGCCTCAATCTATATTTGGTGGAAGCCGGTGTATTACACCCCTCAATCAATATTTTGTGGAAGCAGGTATATCGCACCCCTTAATCAGTTTTTTTTAGGGGCAACCGGTATATCACACCAGTTGCAATTAGCTATTCGAATAGCATTTGTCCCTCTATATAGCTGCAGTATCTCAGCAGAACCGCACAGAACTGCTGCACGATACAAAATGCACTATAATATACTTTCTATATTAGAAGGTATATTATAGGTATATCACACCCCTCTATTAGTTTTTTTTTTTTTGGGGGGGGGGGGTCAAACAGGTATATTACACTAGTTGCAGTTAGTTATTCCAATAGCGTTTGTCCCTCTATCTAGCTGCAGTATCTCAGCAGAACCGCACACAACTGCTGCACAATACAAATGCACTATAATATACTTTCTATGTTAGAAAGTATATTATAAGTATATCACACCCCTCTGTATATCACACCTATCGATAACACACCTATACCAGTACTTTAAAGGACATTTGTGGCCCTATTAGCTAGCGTTTGGTGTCCCTAACAGCCTGTCCCTGCTCTACACAGCAACCTCTCCCTACATTGGCAAAAAAACTGAATGTAAAATGGCTGCCAGATCGGGTTTATTTATCGGGTGTGTCCATGTGCTGAAACGTCTCAATTGGCTATCCTGTCCCACCTGCACAATGCAAAGAATATGGCGCTGGTGAACATCGCCATATGTTTGCCTGTTCCGCGAACCGTGAACTAGCAAAGTTCACCGCGAACCGCAAGGCCATCTCTATATATGATGTCTGATTTTCATTATTTACATTACTCATGGGATATCCCCTTTAAGTTAAACTATATAAGACCCTAATATAGACCATAGACCATAAAATTCAACCAGATGAAAGGAGAAGGATGGAAGGTGGATGGAAGTAAGGTACCGTATATGATTGAACATCATATTCCACTATTGATCCAGTGAGTAGTGGAAAAAAAAACTTAAGGCAAAAGCCAATCTTCCCTAAAGAGGTAACTAATATCACCTCTCAATTACATCAGATTATTATTTTGTTCCAAAAAATAATCTCAGCTTTACTTGAAGTGGTCAATTGTTTCTACTAAAGTGGCTATTTCACCACTTCACTGGTGTCACCCCCAATAAGCAATGCCTTTCCATATGTTTTATCAGTTCATATGATCATCTCTGAGCGAGGGGGGCATTTCTATTACACCAAAAGATCCGATGTTTACCACTATAAAAGAAATTCAACAGGTTTCTTCAGCATTTAGGGGCCTGGTCACTAGTGCAACCGCTGCTAACCCTATAGCTATGCCATTGATTGTGGAAAGGGATGACCTTTGCAATGATCATGTGGTATTAACTCATTTTATAACCTTTTTATTATAATTATAACCTTTTTTATAACTTTTTTTTATTAATTTGTGGCAGATTTCTTGCAGAAATTTCTGCAATTTTCCCAATTTTTTTTTAGCAGTGTCTTGCATGTGCTTTCCACCAAAATAACTCTATTCAGATGAATTAAACTGATTACAGTTGCAGGAATTTCTGCAAAAGAAAAAATGCTGCAGATGAATATACTCTTAGGCCTCTTTCACACAAGTGATATACATTGTGTCAGGATCTGTTCAGGAAAAACTGATGGTTTTTGCACGCAAGTTCAACCATTTTTTTTTTTGCAATTGCGTTCAGTGCGTTCTTTCCATCTTGATTGTAATATAACAAAAACAAAGACCGGTGCACTCTGTGGTCTTACTAAGCCCTCAAACTGTTGTTAAAATTGAGAGAATAGCCAACATGTCCTACGTGAGGAAATGTCTGAGCCCGAGCACCGCACCAAGGTTTCTCAAGTAGCTCGGGACCTAACGCTAAACCTACCTGGGCCGTGTGGGCAATACCAGGAGCCAGTGGGAGAATTACAGGAGCGCAAGGTCCGACTCAAAGCAATCTCCCAGTGATCTCCAGCATGTAACCATGCATACAATGGGAGGAGGCAGAGAGCTCTGAGCCCCACCCAAGACTGGCTGATATAGCCCGGGCCTCACATGTGCACCAGAATACTGCCTGTAGATGGAAATAAAGGCACATTCAGACTAGGAGTTTCTACACCTCCAAAAAATTCAAAATACAAACTACAAATTGGCGTGGTATTAAAAAGCAGGAAGTGCTCAACCCCATATGCAGTGGTGCATCTATACGGGGGGGGCAGATCCTGCACTTGTGGTCCGCTGCTAATGGCAATCCCCAGCAAAAATGCATACAATGGAGGATGCCTGCAGCGGACCACAAGTACCACAATGGACATCCTACACAGGATAGCAAATGTGTGGATGTGATAAACAGTATAAATAATATAACAAAAACAAAGACAGGTGCACTCTGTGGTCTTACTAAGCCCTCAAACTGGTGTTAAAATTGAGAGATTAGCCAACATGTCCTACGTGAGGACATGTCTGAGCCCGAGCACTGCAGCGGACCACAAGTGCAGGATCTGCTCCCCCGGTATAGATGCACCACTGCATATGGGGTTGAGCACTTCCTGTTTTTTAATACCACGCCAGTTTGTAGTTTCCATCTTGATTGTAGCCTGATTGCATGCATTGTTCACTAAAGTGAAGAAAAACTGAAGCATAAGGGTGCGATCATATGGTGCGGTCGTGATCCGAGCAGGTCGGACTTGCCTTGGTCAAGAACTGCGGCCTGCTTTTCATTCATTTCTGTGGGAGTTCTGAAAATAGTTGATGAGCAAGTGTGCTCGGCTGTTTTCGAAAGTCCCATAGACAGTAATTGAGAGCATATCGCGCAACCACAATCAGTGCTCCATTTAGGCATTTTTTGGCACTCCAATAGCAATAAAAATAGATGGAGGGTGCGCCTGCTCTACGCTCACTTTTGGGGCCCCGTTCTAGAGATAACTGCGAGTATCTATCCTAGCGATATGTCACCAATGTCCAAGATGGAACAACCCCTTTAATAATAACACTATTCATTAAGTTGGTAAGCTCCCTCTGGTGTGTATCCACCTTTAGGTGTATACAAGTAATTTGGAGCGCCTACCCCTATAGAGGAATTTTAAGGAATAAATAAGCAAAGGGATGTTCAACTGATTTAGATAAAAGATAAAAAGTAGTGATTTATTTATTTTATTTCTTTTCTTTTTCGGATCAACTAATACAGTGTAGACAACTAATTAGTAGCTGCTAAGGAGCCACCAAAAGCAGAAGACTATAAAATCAGTATTCATATACTGTAGTTATGTCACATAGTCATTAGAGATGGGCGAAGTTTTTAAAAAATTGAATCGGGAGCTTCGCCGAATTTTGACAAGAAATTTGATTCATTACAAATTACTTTGTCACAAATCGCCTTCCATTGTATAGAGCGGGTGCAATAATGGGGAAAAGCGACCCCCCCCCCATCATTTAATCCCTCCGATGCCGCGTGGAATCTGATTTAAATTCAGCTGCTCAATGATTAACCAGGGTAAAAAAAATGATACTCACCTCTAGAGATGAGCGAATCAAATTTGATGAAGTGGAATTTAATCAGAATTTCAGGAAAAATTTGATTCACACCGAATCCGAATTACCTCACGCTTCGTGGTAACGAATCGCATTTTTTCTTAAAATGGCTGCTGCACGTGTGAGGATATGGAGTAAGGAACGCTGGGAACGTGGGATCACCCATAATGCCATGCAGCCAATCAGCAGCCAGCCAGCCCTGTGATGTCACAGCCCTATAAATAGCCTCAGCCATCTTGGAATCTGCCATTTTCCAGTGTACTTAGTGCAGAGAAAGATGTGTCTGCAGGCGCTAGGGACAGTGCTAGGAAAGACTTCATTGTGCTAAAAAAACGATTTACAAGTTCAGGGAAAGATTATTCAAGATGTAGGGAATGGATAGGGATGAATCATTTCACAGCATTTATGTAGAACAGGGTTTAGTAGGGGAGGCTACAGCCTGGGTAATAGGAACAATCCTATTACACCTTGCTGCACTGACTGCGGATCCAAATTGTCATTATACAGCTTTGTAATTCCAGCAAACAGTTCTTATTAGGCTGCAAGTGCTGTTTGATACAGACATTAACAGGATTTATTACAAGGAAATATTTCTACGTCTTATTTGCCCTTGTGCGGTGACCGGACTGCAGGGGCAATGTGTGAGTGTAGTGGTGGGCCGATGGGGGTAGTAGTATTACTCACTGTTCTGTAGCTCCCTGGGCCAGCGTGCAGTAAAGGGAAGGATGCCACAAAATCCCTCAGGGCACTCACTATTTGTCCAGGGGTCCTCAGCCAGATGGAAGTTGAGGTGCCCTTGATGGTGTAGATGATTTCAGTGCCTTGGTGGCAGGGTCCCTGGTGTTCGTGACGCCAGCACTGTAAAGTGTGTTGAGTGTAGAAAGGATGAGGAGTCAATGGTTGTAACAACAGAACTTTTACTTGATAACGTTTGCCTTCAAATAAGTGATATCCATACAGATGATTCCTTGGTACAAAAAGGTATGCAAGCTGCCACTTCATACAACAAGCACGGTGTGACAGTGGTAGATGGCAGGTTCCAGCTCAAACTACAGGAGGATGACACTTTCCATCAACTTATCTCCCTTACTTCAGGAATTCAGCCTTTCAGGTACTTGGATCTTACTCTAATCTTGAACTTAGCACTTGGCAACCAACAGGGTGTTCTCCCTAGCGGCAGGCATCAGTCTTCTGCTTCATTATTTGCACAGGTTGCTTCCACACACTTAAAGGGTTTCTGTCACCCCAATTTTCACTATTAAACAGGCTGACATTATAGATGTGAAAATGTCACCTGAGTTCAACTCTGCATTTCTTTTATTTGCCCCCGTTTTTGCATAATTTGAACTTTTATTATATGCAAATGAGCTTTTAGGAGCAGGGGGGGGGGGCATTGCACCTGCTCCTAGAGGCTAATTTGCATATAATAAAAGGCGCGACTGGGCGAGCAGAAGAACCAATGCTGGCCTGGCCCTGTCAATCAAAACAGAAGGGCGTGGAAATGAGGTGGGCGAACGGAGCCTCTAGGAGCAGGTGAAATGCCCCCCTGCTCCTAGAGGCTAATTTGCATATAATAAAAGTTAAAATTACACGAAAATGATACTTAAATAAAAGAAATGCAGTGTTAAATTCAGGTGACATTTTCACATCTATGATGTCAGACGGTTTAATAGCAAAAATTGGCGGGACAGAAGCCCTTTAGTCTCTGACTCCAGGACAGTGGCACTACACAATGGTGATCCAGTTAGATGTTCTAAAGCATTTTTTGACTTGTATTAGTGGGAAACAAGGGCTTATTAACTGTTGTGTGGTGAAGTGCGAAAATGACCTTTTTGGTGTGTATTTGTGGCCCAAAAATTTTTTATTTGCTGTTCAGCAGTGCAGTTATATGTTCTAAAGTAGGGATGAGCGAACCCGAACTGTATAGTTCGGGTTCGTACCGAATTTTGGGGTGTCCGTGACACGGACCTAAACCTGAACATTTTCGTAAAAGTCCGGGTTCTGGTTCGGTGTTCGGCGCTTTTTTGGCGCTTTTTGAAAGGCTGCAAAGCAGCCAATCAACAAGCGTCATACTACTTGCCCCAAGAGGCTATCACAGCCATGCCTACTATTGGCATGGCTGTGATTGGCCAGTGCAGCATGTGACCCAGCCTCTATATAAGCTTGGGTCACGTAGCGCTGCACGTCACTCTGCTGTTACAAGTGTAGGGAGAGGTTGCAGCTGCGACGTTAGGGCGAGATTAGGCAGTGATTAACTCCTCCAAAACACTTAAGTCAGTGATCGATCTACAGCTGTGGATCATTGAACTGCTGCTATTCAATTGCTCACTGTTTTTAGGCTGCCCAGAGCGTTTTTCAGTCACTTTTTTCTGGGGTGATCGGCGGCCATTTTGTGGCTTGTGGTGCGCCAGCACAAGCTGCCACCAAGTCCATTTAACCATCAATAGTGTGGTTATTTTTTGGCTATATCCTACATCAGGGGCAAGCTGCCACCAAGTCCATTTGACCATCAATAGTGTGGTTATTTTTTTGCTATATCCTACATCAGGGGCAAGCTGCCACCAAGTCCATTTAACCATCAATAGTGTGGTTATTTAAATCTATCCCTAAAAGGGTATATTAGATTCAAGGTGCTGATAGGGTCATTCTCAATAACTTCACACACACGCTACTGTGCAATTCCAAGTCTAATTCTGTGTGTAAACGTATACCTGTCACCCAGCGCCTAAAAAATAGGCCTCAAATTTATATTCATCCAAATCTGTCATTATTGCTTTAGCTGGTCAAGTTATTTAGTGTCCGTCAAAGCACAGTTTTTGTTCTGGGTTGAAATACAATTCCCAATTTTGCAATTCTCTAAATTAGTGGTTTCTGCTGTATCAGGCCTACTTTAAATCTATCCCTAAAAGGGTATATAAGATTCAAGGTGCAGATAGGGTTATTCTCAATAACTTCACACACACGCTACTGTGCAATTCCAAGTCTAATTCTGTCCGTAAACGTATACCTGTCATCCAGCGCCTAAATACTAGGCCTCAAATTTATATTCAGCTAAATCTGTCGTTACTGCTGTTCCTTTATTAGTGTAATACGGTACCTAAATAGATAGCCAGATAGTGTTAGGTGTCTGTAAAAAAGGCCTGAATTTGAATTCAATACATTGGGCCAAATAATATTTTTCTTATTGTGGTGAACGGTAACAATGAGGAAAACATCTAGTAAGGGATGCGGACGCGGACATGGTCGTGGTGGTGTTAGTGGACCCTCTGGTGCTGGGAGAGGACGTGGCCGTTCTGCCACAGCCACACGTCCTAGTGAACCAACTACCTCGGGTCCCAGTAGCCCTCAGAATTTACAGCGATATTTGGTGGGGCCCAATGCCGTTCTAAGGATGGTAAGGCCTGAGCAGGTACAGGCATTAGTCAATTGGGTGGCCGACAGTGGATCCAGCACGTTCACATTATCTCCCACCCAGTCTTCTGCAGAAAGCGCACAGATGGCGCATGAAAACCAAGCCCATCAGTCTGTCACATCACCCCCATGCATATCAGGGAAACTGTCTGAGCCTCAAGTTATGCAGCAGTCTCTTATGCTGTTTGAAGACTCTACTGGCAGGGTTTCCCAAGGGCATCCACCTAGCCCTTCCCCAGGGGTGGAAGAGATAGAATGCACTAACGCACAACCACTTATGTTTCCTGATGATGAGGACATGGGAATACCACCTCAAAACGTCTCTGATGATGACGAAACACAGGTGCCAACTGCTGCGTCTTTCTGCAGTGTGCAGACTGAACAGGAGGTCAGGGATCAAGACTGGGTGGAAGACGATGCAGGGGACGATGAGGTCCTAGACCCCACATGGAATGAAGGTCGTGCCACTGACTTTCACAGTTCGGAGGAAGAGGCAGTGGTGAGACCGAGCCAACAGCGTAGCAAAAGAGGGAGCAGTGGGCAAAAGCAGAACACCCGCCGCCAAGAGACTCTGCCTGCTACTGACCGCCGCCATCTGGGATCGAGTACCCCAAAGGCAGCTTCAAGGAGTTCCCTGGCATGGCACTTCTTCAAACAATGTGCTGACGACAAGACCCGAGTGGTTTGCACGCTGTGCCATCAGAGCCTGAAGCGAGGCATTAACGTTCTGAACCTTAGCACAACCTGCATGACCAGGCACCTGCATGCAAAGCATGAACTGCAGTGGAGTAAACACCTTAAAAACAAGGAAGTGACTCAGGCTCCCCCTGCTACCTCTTCTGCTGCTGCCGCCTCAGCCTCTTCTGCTGCTGCCGCCTCGGCCTCTTCCTCCGCCTCTGGAGGAATGTTGGCACCTGCCGCCCAGCAAACATGGGATGTACCACCAACACCACCACCTGCATCACCAAGCATCTCAACCATGTCACACGGCAGCGTTCAGCTCTCCATCTCACAAACATTTGAGAGAAAGCGTAAATTTCCACCTAGCCACCTTCGATCCCTGGCCCTCAATGCCAGCATTTCTAAACTACTGGCCTATAAAATGCTGTCATTTAGGCTGGTGGACACAGACAGCTTCAAACAGCTCATGTCGCTTGCTGTCCCACAGTATGTTGTTCCCAGCCGCCACTACTTCTCCAAGAGAGCCGTGCCTTCCCTGCACAACCAAGTATCCGATAAAATCAAGTTTGCACTGCGCAACGCCATCTGTGGCAAGGTCCACCTAACCACAGATACGTGGACCAGTAAGCACGGCCAGGGACGCTATATCTCCCTAACTGCACACTGGGTAAATGTAGTGGCGTCTGGGCCCCAGGCGGAGAGCTGTTTGGCGCACGTCCTTCCGCCGCCAAGGATCGCAGGGCAACATTCTTTGCCTCCTGTCTCCTCCTCCTCCTACTCAGCTTCCTCCTCCTCTTCTTCTACCTGCTCATCCAGTCAGCCACGCACCTTCACCACCAACTTCAGCACAGCTCGGGGTAAACGTCAGCAGGCCATTCAGAAACTCATATGTTTGGGGGACAGGCCCCACAACGCACAGGAGTTGTGGCGGGGTATAGAACAACAGACCGACGAGTGGTTGCTGCCGGTGAGCCTCAAGCCCGGCCTGGTGTTGTGCGATAATGGGCGAAATCTCGTTGCAGCTCTGGGACTAGCCGGTTTGACGCATATCCCTTGCCTGGCGCATGTGCTGAATTTGGTGGTGCAGAAGTTCATTCGCAACTACCCCGACATGTCAGAGCTGCTGCATAAAGTGCGGGCCGTCTGTTCGCGCTTCCGGCGTTCACATCCTGCCGCTGCTCGCCTGTCTGCGCTACAGCGGAGCTTCGGCCTTCCCGCTCACCGCCTCATATGCGACGTGCCCACCAGGTGGAACTCCACCTTGCACATGCTGGACAGACTGTGCGAGCAGCAGCAGGCCGTAGTGGAGTTTTAGCTGCAGCACGCACGGGTCAGTCACACTGCGGAACAGCACCACTTCACCACCAATGACTGGGCCTCCATGCGAGACCTGTGTGCCCTGTTGCGCTGTTTGGAGTACTCCACCAACATGGCCAGTGGCGATGACGCCGTTATCAGCGTTACAATACCACTTCTATGTCTCCTTGAGAAAACACTTAGGGCGATGATGGAAGAGGAGGTGGCCCAGGAGGAGGAGGAGGAGGAAGAGGGGTCATTTTTAGCACTTTCAGGCCAGTCTCTTCGAAGTGACTCAGAGGGAGGTTTTTTGCAACAGCAGAGGCCAGGTACAAATGTGGCCAGACAGAGCCCACTACTGGAGGACGAGGAGGACGAGGATGAGGAGGAGGTGGAGGAGGATGAGGATGAAGCATGTTCACAGCGGGGTGGCACCCAACGCAGCTCGGGCCCATCACGATGACGATACGCCTCCCACAGAGGACAGCTTGTCCTTACGTCTGGGCAGCCTGGCACACATGAGCAACTACATGCTGCAGTGCCTGCGCAACGACAGCAGAGTTGCCCACATTTTAACGTGTGCGGACTACTGGGTTGCCACCCTGCTGGATCCACGGTACAAAGACAATGTGCCCACCTTACTTCCTGCACTGGAGCGTGATAGGAAGATGCGCGAGTACAAGTGCACGTTGGTAGACGCGCTACTGAGAGCATTCCCAAATGTCACAGGGGAACAAGTGGAAGCCCAAGGCGAAGGCAGAGGAGGAGCAAGAGGTCGCCAACGCAGCTGTGTCACGGCCAGCTCCTCTGAGGGCAGGGTTAGCATGGCAGAGATGTGGAAAAGTTTTGTCACCACGCCACAGCTAACTGCACCACCACCTGATACGGAACGTGTTAGCAGGGGGCAACATTTCACTAACATGGTGGAACAGTACCTGTGCACACCCCTCCACGTACTGACTGATGGTTCGGCCCCATTCAACTTCTGGGTCTCCAAATTGTCCACGTGGCCAGAGCTAGCCTTTTATGCCTTGGAGGTGCTGGCCTGCCCGGCGGCCAGCGTTTTGTCTGAATGTGTATTCAGCACGGCAGGGGGCGTCATTACAGACAAACGCAGCCGCCTGTCTACAGCCAATGTGGACAAGCTGACGTTCATAAAAATGAACCAGGCATGGATCCCACAGGACCTGTCCATCCCTTGTGCAGATTAGACATTAACTACCTCCCCTTAACCATATATTATTGTACTCCAGGGCACTTCCTCATTCAATCCTATTTTTATTTTCATTTTACCATTATATTGCGGGGCAACCCAAAGTTGAATGAACCTCTCCTCTGTCTGGGTGCCGGGGCCTAAAAATATCTGACAGTGGCCTGTTCCAGTGGTGGGTGACATGAAGCCTGATTCTCTGCTATGACATGAAGACTGATTCTCTGCTGAGTCGCTGACATGAAGCCTGAATCTCTGTTACGGGACCTCTCTCCTCTGTCTGGGTGCCGGGGCCTAAATTATATGACAATGGACTGTTCCAATGTTGGGTGACGTGAAGCATGATTCTCTGCTATGACATGAAGACTGATTCTCTGCTGACATGAAGCCAGATTCTCTGCTATGGGACCTCTCTCCTCTGTCTGGGTGCCTGGGCCTAAATATGTGACAATGGACTGTTCCAGTGGTGGGTGACGTGAAGCATGATTCTCTGCTATGACATGAAGACTGATTCTCTGCTGACATGAAGCCAGATTCTCTGCTATGGGACCTCTCTCCTCTGTCTGGGTGCCGGGGCCTAAATATATGACAATGGACTGTTCCAGTGGTGGGTGACGTGAAGCCTGATTCTCTGCCATGACATGAAGACTGATTCTCTGCTGACATGAAGCCTGAATCTCTGTTATGGGACCTTTCTCCTCTGTCTGGGTGCCGGGGCCTAAATATCTGACAATGGACTGTTCCAGTGGTGGGTGACGTGAAGCCTGATTCTCTGCTATGACATGAAGACTGATTCTCTGCTGACATGAAGCCAGATTCTCTGCTATGGGACCTCTCTCCTCTGCCTGGGTGCCTGGGCATAAATATCTGACAGTGGACTGTTCCAGTGGTGGGTGACGTGAAGCCTGATTCTCTGCTATGACATGAAGCCTGATTCTCTGCTATGACATGAAGACTGATTCTCTGCTGACATGAAGCCAGATTCTATGTTATGGGACCTCTCTCCTCTGCCTGGGTGGCGGGGCCTAAATATCTGACAATGGACTGTTCCAGTTTTGGCTGACGTGAAGCCTGATTCTCTGCTATGACATGAAAACTGATTCTCTGCTGACATGAAGCCTGATTCTCTGCTATGGGACCTCTCTCCAATTGATATTGGTTAATTTTTATTTATTTCATTTTTATTTTTATTCATTTCCCTATCCACATTTGTTTGCAGGGGATTTAACTACATTTTGCTGCCTTTTGCAGCCCTCTAGCCCTTTCCTGGGCTGTTTTACAGCCTTTTTAGTGCCGAAAAGTTCGGGTCCCCATTGACTTCAATGGGGTTCGGGTTCGGGACGAAGTTCGGGTCGGGTTCGGATCCCGAACCCGAACATTTCCGGGAAGTTCGGCCGAACTTCTCGAACCCGAACATCCAGGTGTTCGCTCAACTCTATTCTAAAGCCCTTTTTGTCGTGTATTAGTCGCAAAAGAAAAATATATTTGCCGTTAAGTGGTGCAGTTATATGCTCTAAAGCAAGCATGTCAAACTCAAAGGCTAACATGGGCCAAAAAAACTAAATTTAAGTTTATGTGGGCCGCATCAAAAAAAAAAAAAAAATCGTACATTTTCATAGAACAACATTGTTGTTTCATGACTGCTGACCCCCAACATCCCGTTGCCCAATAACACAAGTGAGACCTATATATATATACAAATATTAAAATTCACTATAAGACGCACCTAGGTTTTTGAGGAGGAAAATAAGAAAAAAATATTTTTAACCAAAAGTTGTGCTTTTGGTGGGCTTTGAATTAATGGTGGTCTGTGCATGACACTATTATGGGGGATCTGTGGATGACGCACTGTCATGTGGGGGATCTGTGGATGGCACTGTTATGGGGGACCTGTGTATGGCACTGTTATGGGGGATCTGTGGATGGCACTGTTATGGGGGATCTGTGGATGGCACTGTTATGGGGGATCTGTGGATGGCGCTGTTATGGGGGATCTGTGGATGGTGCTGTTATGGGGGATCTGTGGATGGCACTGTTATGGGGGATCTGTGGATGGCACTGTTATGGGGGATCTGTGGATGGTACTGCTATGGGGTGGGATATCTGTGGATGGCATTGTTATGGGGTGGGGGGATCTGTGGATGGCATTGTTATGGGGTGGGGATCTGTGGATGGCGCTGTTATGGGGGATCTGTGGATGGTGCTGTTATGGGGGATCTGTGGATGGCACTGTTATGGGGGATCTGTGGATGGCACTGTTATGGGGATCTGTGGATGGCACTGTTACGGGGGATCTGTGGATGGCACTGTTATGGGGGATCTGTGGATGGCACTGTTATGGGGGATCTGTGGATGGCACTGTTATGGGGATCTGTGGATGGTACTGCTATGGGGTGGGATATCTGTGGATGGCATTGTTATGGGGTGGGGGGTTCTGTGGATGGCATTGTTATGAGGTGGGGGATCTGTGGATGGCATTGTTATGAGGTGGGGCATCTGTAGATGGAACTGTTATGGGGTGGGATATCTGTGGATGGTACTGCTATGGGGTGGGATATCTGTGGATGGCATTGTTATGAGAAGGGGGGGTTTGTGGATGGAACTGTTATGGGGGGATCTGTGGATGACACTGCTATATGTCATCCACAGATCCCCCTCATAGCAGTGTCCCCCAATACACTGGCCCTCTGCTCACCGAAGTATTTATAAACGTGAATCCTTATCCTGTTTTTAAGTTGAACTAACGCTGCCCTCTCCCATGTTCCCATGTTCCCCTGTATCCCCACAGCACTTACGAACACGCTTCCATAGCAGGCAGAGCGGACGGCACCAGTAACATCACTCACTGACGTCGCGCGTCTGCTCCGCCTGCTTCATTCATAAAGTGGGCGGAGCAGGCGCTCGGCGTCAGTGAGTGACGTTACTGCTGCCGTCCGCTCTGCCTGCTACTGAAGCTTAAGTAAGTGCTATGGGGATACAGGGGAACATGGGAACATGGGAGAGGGCAGCGTTAGTTCAACTTAATAACAGGATAAGGATTCACGTTTATAAATACTTTGGTGAGCGGCGGGGCCCGGTGTAAGAGTACAGTGACTGCACCGGGCCCCGCCCCTAGTTACGGACTCCAGCCCCTCCTCTCTCCCGGCTCATACATAGCAGTCTGCGATGCTGCATCTTTGCCGGGCCGCAAAGATATTCATTGCGGGCCGCATGTTTGACACCCATGCTCTAAAGCCTTTTGTAGAGTGTATAAGTGAAAAAAAGAAAAATATACTTGTCGTTCAGCGGCGCAGTTATATATTCTAAATCCTTTTGTGTAGTGTATACAGTAAGTGGAAAAAAGAAAAATGTATTTGCCGTTCAGCGGTGCAGTTATATGTTCTAAGGCCTTTTGTGTCATGTATAAGTGGAAAAAAATAAGGGCCTCTTTACCGTTCAGCGGTGCAGTTATATGTTCTAAAGCCCTTTGGGGAGTGTATAAGTGGAAAAAAGAAATATATATTTGCCGTTCAGCAGTGCAGTTATATGATCTAAAGCCTTTATGTCGTGTCTAAGTGGAAAAAAATAAGGGCCTATTTGCCGTTCAGCGCTGCAGTTATATGTTTTAAAGCCCTTTTGTTGAGTGTATAAGTGGAAAAAATATATATATATTTGCCATTCAGCAGTGCAGTTATATGTTCTAAAGCCCTTTTGTGGAGTGTATACGTGGAAAAAAGAAAAATATATTTGCTGTTCACTGGTGCAGTTATCTGTTCTAAAGCCCTTTTTGTCATTTAATAGTGGCAAAAGAAAAATATATTTGCCAGTCAGTGGTGCAGTTATATGTTCTAAAGCCCTTTTTTGTGTGTATTAGTGGCACAAAAATAGTATTTGCCAATGTGTGGTGAAGTGAGAAAATTAGAGCCCTTTTTGACGTGTATTAGTGGGAAAAAAGGGCTTATTAGCCGATGTGCAGTGAAGTGAGAAAATTGCTAATTTTTTTGGGGTGTTTTAATTTCCTTTTTATTTATTTGTGTAGTGAAGTGAGAAAATTGCAAACTTTTTTGGGGTGTTTTCATTTCCTTTTTATTTATTTGATCTAACAGTATGTCAGACAGAGAAGTGCCAGGCCTGCACAGGGCAGTGGCAGGGGACTAAATGTTTCTGGCACAGGTCGCAGCAGAGTAAGGGAGTGTGGCAGCAGGAGTCGCAGCGAGAGGCCTTAGCTCCCAGTGTCATCTAGCGGTCGTGTCTTGACCAGCAACACAGCGGTTCTTGAATGGTTGACTCGGTCATCCACTTCGTTCCAAGTAACATCAGACACCCCCAGCCAAGAGTCGGTGAGTTCGTCAGACACAACCCTTAGTTGGCATGTGCCTCACTTGTCCTCAACCTGCCTCTGTCCTTTTATGATCCCTCAGCCAGAGAAGTATTATATGCTGTGGGCTCAGCCCCACTATACAGCGAGGACGAGCTACTAGAGGACAGTCAGCAGCTACTGCCCAGCCGAGATGTGGAGGAGGCATCTGCCGCTTCCTCCGCTCGGCGGGCAAGTAGTTATGAGGAGAGTGGCTTGGGAGCTGGTGTTGCGAGTGGTGAGGTTCCTGACCCAGAGACTGTTGAGGAGGACATCAGTGATGTGCAGACAGTACTCTATGATGACGATGTACCTGATCGCACTTGGGAGCCGGGTGAATTATGGGCTTCATCTTGATCGGGAGAAGAGGGTGGCAGCTTGCCCGTGAGGCAGCGGCGGATCCAGCAAGTCGCTAGCGTGGCTGGGAGTCAGCAGGGTGGCAGCAGTGGGAGGTCGGTAGCCAAACGTGCCCGGGGTAGACCACCCGCTTTGCAGGAGCCGACCTGCCCGGAAAGTAGTGATGCACGGGTTCGAGGAAGCAGCAGCGGTAGCAGTCAGTCAGTGCGTAGTGTTGGGGGTAAAATCACCTACTTGGCGGTGTGGCAGTTTTTTGTTAAGCCGCCGGAGGAGGTGAACATGGCCATACATAGAATCTGTGGGCAGAAGGTGAAGCGTGGCCAGGTTGTCAATGTTGCAACATATGCAGCATCGCCATAAAGTGGTCTGGGAGAACTGTGGCTCCGATGTGTTGTTCCAGCCTGCTGCATCAACCTCTGCATCAGCCAGTGGCACGCACCCGGTTTCAGGCAGTCAAGGCTCCACTACCTCAGCCAAAGGGAGCTGTCTGTCCTTCCCATCATCTGCTGGTCCTGATGCTCCTGCTCCTCCTCCTCCTACTCCTCATCACTCATTCCGTCAGTAATCGATCACCGAAGCGATTGCCAAGAGACAACAGTATGTATGCACTCATCCAACGGCACAGAAGCTTAATGTTGCTGGTGCTGCCGTCCCTCCCTTTCCAAGTGGTGGACTCTGCACCTTTCAGAAAACTGATGGCTTGTACCGACCCGAGGTGGAGAGTCCCAAGCCGTCATTTCTTTGCCAAAAAGGCAGTACCAGCCCTGCACACACATGTAGAACAGAAGGTGGGCCATTCCTTGAGCCTGTCGGTGTCTGCCAAAGTGCACCGCAGTGCCGACGTGTGGAGCTGTAACTATGTTCACGGACAATGCATGTTCTTTACGGCCCACCGGGTTAATGTGATTTCTGCACAGCCACACCAGCAACTTGTCCAGGTTACGCCGCTTCCGTCTCCACGTTGTCACGCCGTTGATCCTGCAACAATGTCCGCCTCTACCTCCTCATCCTCCACCATGTCCTCAGCCTCCACTGCAGGGACAATTCACAGTGCTCCTCCAGTATACCACATGTGAAGGGCACGATGGTGTAACGCTGTTCTGTACGTCGTTAGCCTGGGCAAACTGAGTCACACAGGGGAGGAACTGCTCTGTCCTTCATCAAAAAATCGAATCCTGGCTTTCTCCACGACAACTCAAAATGGAACCATGGTCACCGACAACGGGAAGAACATGGTGTCGGCGCTGAGTCAAGGAGGGCTGAGCCAAGCGCCCTGCATGGCATACGTGTTCAATCTGGTTGTCAAGCGGACAACCAATGGAACTGCAATTCACTCAACACTAATAGTCATGTCACATGTTTCTGAATTTCCTTCAAACATTTCAGAAACACCAAAAATATGTAATTGCCCTGAGGGTTTTTAGAAGTGACCTCAGTAATAACTTTGGCAGTACAAGAGATTTTAATATTCATCCCGTATTATAAGTAGAAACTGCATATAATGCCAATACACTATTACCTGGAAACATTTGTCATTTCGCTGACAATACATCGTCTCTGCTGGGACAGGTTCATAATTTGAGTTGTCATATGTCAGCAGCTACCTCATTAATTGCTCACTGACACAAGCAGTTCATCAATGGCAATCAATAACCAATCTTTACATTCATCTCCTGGAAACTATGTAATGTATGGATATTTCATTGACCTTTCTCTTGTAATTTTACAGCAATTGCAGTAAATGTTGTAGGAACAAATGAACAAGTCTTTTTTTTTTTTTGTAAAGCTCCCACTGTCACACTGTGAATGCCTCCATGTGAGGAACAACTGATGCCGTGTATCACCTTTTGCTTTCAGGAGGGGATGACGCACCCCTGTTGTAGTGAAGGGCCTTTGTATTTGTATGTACTTTTCCTTTCATATAAATTATAAATACTGAGTTTTAAAAAATGAATGGAATAGTTTTCGTCATTGTGGTATGATTTCAAGAGATTACCCACAAAAATAATGTATGCTCATTGTAAAACCAAAGGAAAGTTACATATTTGCCCAATAGGAAAAAAGTAATTGTTTCATATACCTTTTTCGTGTAAGGAGTCATGTTGTCTCTTTCTGTTGCTCTAGATCGGTTAATGATGGTGTATATTTTCTATGGTTTCTACGAGTTTAGATGGTGACCATAGAATCTCTGGCCAGCCTCCCCCTTTGATGAATATGCTTTTGCAGCGCATGCACTGTTTTCTGTCTAGATTCCATCAGATTTACTGTGCATGTGTAGTAGAGGTACTCAGAAGATCATGGGTAATATATCAAAATTGAGGGCAGATAATGATAAAGTACACATTCAAGTCTATTTATCGTAACCCTTTATAATTCCAAGTATTTTTTTTCAATCTTCAAGACTAAAAATCCGAAGGTCTCTTTCACACAAGAATGACGGATTAGGTCCGGGTGCGTTCGGTGAAACTCGTACCATTTTGCAAGCAAGTTCAGTCAGTTTTGTCTGCGATCACGTTCAGTTGTTCAGTTCAGTTTTTTCAGTGCGGGTGCAATGCGTTTTGATTAGTGTTGATCGAGCACCAAAGTGCTCGGGTGCTCTGGCCGAACACATCAGGATGCTCGGGTGCTCTACCGAGCACCCGAGTATAATGGGAGTCAATGGGAGAACCTGAGCATTACACCAGGCACCCCCTGCTCTGAAGAGGGGAGGGTGCCAGGTTCATAAGAAAAGGTCAGAAATTGATGGAAATACCACCAAAATGGTTCAGGAACAGCATGGGGAGGATGTCTGGATGCATCTTGGACTCCCAGGTTGCTGCTGGGAACGACGTTGTCCGAGTAGTACGCCACTTTTACAGACTGACAATAATACGCACAAAACCAAAGATAAAATCGATTTTAGAGGAAAAATTGTTAGGAAACATTCTTTCCTTTATATTTACTTGTACATAAAGTGCAAGTGCTGCCAAAAATTACAAGGAAGAGGCACTCCGATACAACCTGTATATCACATAAAGGAGGGCCTTATTCACATTGTGGTACAGTTGTTCAGGTAGTGGGACTCCTACACTCATAAAGCCTATGCACTAAGTGAAAGGGCTGCCAAAAATTACAAGGAACCAGCACTCCAATACACCCTTTATTACACATAAAGGAGGGCATCATACACAACCTTGAAAAGTTATGATTGATGGCCTGCTGGTGACCCTCAAAAATATGTGGAGCAAGGGCCTGCTGATCTGACCATCTAAAACAGGCATCCTCAAACTGCGACCCTCCAGCTGTTGTAAAACTACAACTCCCACAATGCCCTGCTGTAGGCTGATACCTGTAGGCTGTTCGGGCATGCTGGGAGTTGTAGTTTTGCAACCGCTGGAGGGCCACAGTTTGAGTATGCCTGATCTAAAAGATTATGGGCGAGGACCTGCTACCGCTTTGGTGACTCTAGATTACCTGGGGCCGATCGCACGTCCCCGTGACGGTGACGATTCATTCGGATGTCTGCCCTATCAAATTTCGATGTTATTTTCAGCACAAACCATGGTGACCACGGGTAACTGTGAATCAGTGTTCGATTCCAGAGAGGGAGCTTGAAAAATGACTACGTCTACCACATCCAAGCAAGGTAGCATGCGCGCAAATTACCTATTAGGTATAATTAGGTGAGGGCCTGCAAGTGAGCTGACCGTGTAAAAGACGCACCATCAGCATCACGGCCACTGCCACGTCCCTTACTGCTCACCTTCTTCATATTAAATGTTATATATCAGGGGTGGCCAACCTGTGGCTCTTGAGCCACATGCGGCTCTTTGCTTCTTCAAGTGAGGCTCTAGCTGTGAAGCCAGGGAGCAGTCAGGCCGGCTATATTTCCGCCCCATGCTCAGATCTCTTTTCCTGATCGGACACTGTTACTACTTTGCAGCTCCAGCTCACTCTCCACTACATCCTGATGCACACAGTGTGAAAACGTAGTACGTGGAGACACGCACTATGACCTGACGTTGTGCTCATCAGGTCCCAGTGGAGAGCGTGTCAGACCTGCAGAGTAGCAGATGCCCGAGCAGGAGCCCAGTGCCTGATCAGGAGAGGGAAGAGATTTTTTTTAAATTATAGAACTGAGCATGGGAGGTTCTTGTCTGAGCATGGGGGGAGGGGGGGGGGGCCTGATCTGAGCATGAGTGGGAAGATCTGAGCATGAGGGTTCAGATTTGAGCATGGGGGCAGATCTGATCATGGGGGTCTTGTTTGAGCATGGGTTGGTCAGGTCTGAGCATGGGGGGTCAGATCTGAGAAGCTGGGAGATCTGAGCATGGGAGGGGGGATCTGAGCACTGAGGGTCTGACACTTGGGGGTCTGATTTGGAGGTCTGATGAGGTTAGGGGATCTTATTGTAGGTCAGATTAGGATTGGGGATCTGATTTAGGAGTCTGATCTGTGGTCTGATGAAAAATATATTTTTTCTTTTTTTCTCTGCTAATGAAAAAGAAGAAAAATATATTTTTTGCAGACCTCAGATCTGTTGAAAATTATTATTTTTTATCTTATTTTTCTTTGTTAAATCCTAGGTGCATTTTGTAGGGCAAAAAATACGGTGACTTGTGTGTAAATGTATAGCTTGTGGCTCCTGGTAGTCATACGTTTTTTTTGTTGGGCTCTTTGTGTATGTAAGGTTGGCCATGCCTGTTATATATGATTAAAAGTCTGTCACACGTACAGTAGGATTTGGAAGTATATGCGCAAACAAATTTAAAAAGGTACTTGGGATGTGGAAACGTCATACAGGAGATATCCCGCAGATAATGTCAATGCTGTCACCAGAGGCTAATAAAAAATTACAGGGAATATCACAGGTATTTGAGATGAGGTAACGTTATACAGGAGAAGTACCACAGGTAATGTCACTGTCCGCAGCGTCTACGCAAAAAAAGTACACTGTTTGTTACAGATACATTTTTGAAGCTCACACGTTACACTGCAGATGTGGAGCAGGTAATAATGTCACTGCCAGAAGCGGACACCGTCTATTGACAAAGTACACTGGATGTCACAGATATTTTTTGGATGCGTACACTTTACACAGGAGATGTGGCGCAGCTAATGTCACTGTCCGCAGCAGACACCGTCTACGGAAAAAGGACACTGTATGTCACAGATAAATTTTTTCAGCGCACATGTTACATTGCAGATGTGGCACTGGTTATGTCACTGTCAGAAGCGGACACCGTCTATTGAAAAAGTACACTGTAAGGCTACATGCACACGACAGTATGTGTTGATCCGCAAAATAAACAGATGATGTCCGTATGGCATCTGTTTTTTTTGCGGATCCATTGTAACAATACCTATCCTTGTCTGCAAATAATTTTTTTGCGGGGCTACAGAACGGACATACGGATGCGGATAGCACGCGGTGTGCAGTCTGCATTTATTGCGGACCCATTAAAATGAATGGGTCCGCATACTATCCGCAAAAAAAATGCAACAGACACGGAAACAAAATACGTTCGTGTGCATGAGGCCTATGTCACAGATATTTTTTGGATGCGCACACTTTACACTGGAGATGTGGCGCAGCTAATGTCACTGTCCGCAGCAGACACCGTCTACAGAAAAAGGACACTGTATGTCACGTATATTTTTTGGATGCGCACACTTTACACTGGAGATGTAGCGCAGCTAATGTCACTGTCCACAGCGGCCACCGTCTACGGGAAAAGTACACTGTACATCAC